>NW_024070189.1:27605342-28042215 GCF_014754425.2 Oryx dammah
TTTTTCACTCTCCACTTTCACTTTCATCAAGAGGCTTTTTAGTTCCTCTTCACTTTCTGCCATAAGGGTGGTGTCATCTGCATATCTGAGGTTATTGATATTTCTCCCAGAAATCTTGATTCCAGCTTGTGCTTCTTCCAGCCCAGTATTTCTCATGATGTACTCTGCGTATAAGTTAAATAAGCAGGGTGACAATACACAGCCTTGATGTACTCCTTTTCCTATTTGGAACCAGTCTATTGTTCCATGTCCAGTTCTAACTGTTGCTTCCTGACCTGCATATAGGTTTCTCAAGAGGCAGGTCAGGTGGTCTGGTATTCCCATTTCTTTCAGAATTTTCCACAGTTTATTGTGATCCACACAGTCAAAAGCTTTGGCATAGTAGATAAAGCAGAAATAGATATTTTTCTGGAACTATCTTGCTTTTTTGATGATCCAGCAGATGTTGGCAATTTGATCTCTGGCTCCTCTGCCTCTTCTAAAACCAGCTTGAACATCTAGAAATTCATGGTTCACATATTGCTGAAGCTTGGCTTGGAGAATTTTGAGCATTACTTTACTAGCGTGTGAGATGAGTGCAATTTTGTGGTAGATCTTCATGACCAAGATAATCACGATGGTATGATCAATCACCTAGAGCCAGACATCCTGGAATGTGAAGTCAGGTGGGCCTTAGGAAGCATCACTATGAACAAAGCTAGTGGAGGTGATGGAATCCAGTTGAGCTATTTCAAATCCTGAAAGATAATGCTGTGAAAGTGGTGCACTCATTATGCCAGCAAATTTGGAAAACTCAGCAGTGGCCACAGGACTGGAAAAGGTCAGTTTTCATTCTAATCCCATAGAAAGAGAAAGACATACCCTTCCCATAAATCTCAGGAGATACATAAAGAATATTTTTGAAAACTAAAAATTTCCAGCCATCCTAATAATTGCCTCTGTTATGTTGGTATATGTTTTTCCAAACTTTTAAATGCACACACACACATACACACATACACATTTGGAGGATTGCAGCACATACTTTCACGAAGTAAGCTAATAACATTGATAAATTATTTCACCATGGTATGCTAGATCATTTTGTGATTGACCAAATAGGAGGATAAACTCCCTGGGCAGCTGGCATTCTATTTTGTAAAGCATGCTCAGGAAAATACATAGAGATACCTACTGTGAACTACATTTCTCAGCTTGAGGCTATAGGAAGGCACAATTACAAATGAATCTGCTAGCCACTGGGAAGAAGCCCTGGAATCATCTGTTTGCTCATGTACTAGAGTCTGTAACACAACGCAACCAAATATATGTTCTGCAAAGTACCCTGGTTCTCCTTCCTGTATTGTTCTGACTTTTCGTTAGTCTTTCATGTTGGGCATCTTGGAACAGAGCACTGACCCAGGTGGAAAATGGTAGAAATGGTAGAAATTCCTTTCTTGGCCTCCATGACTATCATCTTCTGGTTTCCTTACCTCTATTTTTTCTTTCTCTTTTGTTAGATATTTTTCCTCTGTCCCTTGTTGATGTTGTTCTTCCCTATGGTTCTATCTGTAGCCCTTCTTTCTTTCCAGAATTCTCCCTCTTCTGTCTTTATCTTCCACCATGTGGAAAGAATGGGAGAATCCTGGAAAAAAAGAAGGGCTACCGACAGAACCATAGGGAAGTACAACATCAACAGGATTCTCCCTCTTCTGTCTTTATCTTCCACCATGTACTCCTACGGAGAAGGCAATGGCACCCCACTCCAGTACTCTTGCCTGGAAAATCCCATGGGCACAGGAGCCTGGTGGGCTGCAGTCCATGGGGTCGCTAAGAGTCGGATACGACTGAGAGACTTCACTTTCACTTTTCACTTTCATGCATTGGAGAAGGAAATGGCAACCCACTCCAGTGTTCTTGCCTGGAGAATCCCAGGGACGGGGGAGCCTTGGTGGGCTGCCGTCTATGGGGTCGCACAGTGTCAGACATTAGTGAAGCGACTTAGCAGCAGCAGCATGTACTCCTAAGGCTTTATGTCGTGCAGCTTGTGGAATCTTATTTCCCTGAACAGGGATTGAACTCAGGCCCTTATCAGTAAAAGTGCAGAGTCTTAACCACAGGACCACTCAGGAATTCCCTACATACTACTTTTAAACAATTATTATGTATCTCAAATGTTTACTTCTCTCTCGACGTCCAAAGCTGTATTATTTCCAACGACCTGCTCTGACTTTTAATTTAGGTGTCCATTGGATAACTTTAATTCTCTCTAGAAAGTAGAGTCTGAGATAGGGCAGTTTATCTGGGGATGTGAACAGAAGTTGGGAACCAGGCAGAGGGGACGCGGAAGGAGCGAGTGCTGTTTCAAGGCTGTTAGAGAATGCCATGCTGCCAATGGCCTTCTCAGGAGTCTTATAAAGGCTCACAAAAGCTCCACCTAAAAGACTTCTCACAGGGCACAAAAGGAAGAGGCTTTATCCATTGTCCACCTTCTCCCATTTTTTTGAAGATTGCTCCACTTGGTGTTTATTTCCTCACACTTCTGGTGGCTCAACTCTGGATGCTGAGTGGGCTCCCTTGAAACCAGCATCCCCTACAAGAGTCAGAGAAACCTATGGAAGGAAGCTATCATTCAGCAGCTTATATCTGAGGATGGTCACCAGCAGCAGGAAGTGAGTCAACATCGATACTCAAGTATTCAGTGTGACTTGGCTGGAATCAGAGGCATAGCTGAGAGTTGCATAAACCTGGACAAGCTTCCTAACTAATTTGGGCATCAGTCTCCCAATATACAAAATGATGATTTATGCTGCCCACCTTATGAAGCTACTGTGGAGATAGAAAAGGTAATATATATGAAAGTGTTTTACAAACTCAAAAAACACTACAGAAGGTTAATATATTCTTATGACACCCAACTTCTCAAATAAAACTTTCTTTTTAAACTTTAAGGAGTTAAACTTGTTTTGTGTTGACTTACTTTCCCAAGATAATATGATTATTCCTTTGGTTTCTACTATGGCTAGAAATATTTGCTGTTGAGACAAGGTCATTCCAACTACTTTATATTTTATATAAATTGCTTTTGGTAGGATAATTTGTTTAAGATCTTCTTTTGTAGCATTTGGCTGTGCTTAAAATAGCTCAGTAATTAAAAAACAAAACTCTCAGGCCTGTAATATATACATATATATATGTACATATATATATACATATCCACACTAAGCTACCACAGATAGACATTTCATGAATAGCACCGATACTCATTTATACTAATGAGTGTAAATTTGAAAAGCATTGCAGAAAGGACAGATAGAAGATAGGATAGAACTCCACATGATATGCTAGTTGAAGACATGAAGAGTATCTAGGATTTCCAAAGTTCTGATATACAGGATCTGGGCTCCTATATAGGAATTACTCTTTAATAGCCTATAATTATTAAGTTCCTGGAAACTTCAACCAAGAGATTGTTTTTTTTTTTTTTTTACTTGTTTTCTTCATTACACATGATACAGTGTTGGGATTTTTTTTTATTAAAGTTTATATTTTTACAAAACCCTTACTTTGTTGAAGAATTGTCTTCTTCCCCAACCAAATAGTAATAACAATATTTTAAACAAGGAGCTACGGTTGCTTTGTAAGGTTAAAAACAATCACCCATCTTTGCAAAAGAAAATACATTTTCTAATGTCTTTGTGGGCTAATTTTATGTTAATCGTGTCGACAAAAAGCAAGAAAGCTCATGGGCTTCTATTTCTTTGAAGACTCACAGTTTATCACTCTTTCTTTGACATGTAGTTATTATGTTGTACATGAAAGTCAACTGTAGCTCGATGGGAGGTGTCCAGGAGATTTCATCCTTAGGTATAAAAGCTTCTTCCTTAGGAAATTACCTCAAAAGCATGCAATTTTCTAACCCCTAGAGACATTTCATTCTGTAAATAGCTTCAAGAGAGCTCTCTTTATGTTAATTACAACAGAAATTGGACTTAAGAATATCTGGAAGATAGTGTAAAATTACTCTAAAGTCCTCTTTCTTACAAAGGCATATATATTTGATCAATTTACCACACTTACAATATACAGTGTAATAAGATTACCTTCAAATTCCCAATGAAACCCAGTAAATTCACATTATGTTACAGACACGGTTCCAGTTGAGAATAATGGGCAGATAACAATAAGAAAAACATTTTTCCCTCTAAGCTGGTATAGGCCTTGGTAAGACCTATTTGATTGATTTCATATATAGGTTTATTATGCTGAAACAAAATTAAAAGTCCAAGGTTAAAATATTTTTGGCTTTCACTGTCCACACTTTATCAACAGAGACTTTGACCTATGGTTGATCTAATAAAACTGAGACCTTTTACCAACCCCTTATTCTAAGAAATAATTATGAATACCACAGGAGACCAGAAGGAAGCTGGTGACAAAGTGGTGACAAAGGAGGTTTCTACCCAAGTTGACAGACGCTCAGAGTCTCCATCTTAGACCCAGCATCTGTGGATTTATTGCAGTGACAAAGACAGGAAGTGTATTCTTTTCATTTCTCTTACCCTTACTTTATCCTACAAGAAAACAAATACATAATCCTGAAGACAGAGCTTGTTCCAAACGATATCTAATTCTAGGTGACGGCTGAAAAGCTGGGGTGACAGGCTCTCCTGCCAGAACTAGGCAGTTTGGGGTGACAGGCTCTCCTGCCAGAACTAGGCAGTTTGCTGCGTCATTAATTTTTTGCTCCAAGACAACTTTTCCTTAGTTGATTTTTTTTCTTTTAGTCTTTGCAGATTTTCTAAGTGCTTTCAGATCAGATGCAAATACAGATGTATTACTGCTTGACAGGCTTGTCAGTCTTCTGTTTAAAATGCTTTTTGGCACTTAGGGTCTTAAGACTCATAATTGTGAATTTTCACTTTAAATTATTAAGTCCTTTCATAGTTGTGCAATGCAGGAGACCCGAGTTTGATCCTTTGGTCAGGAAGATCCCCTGGAGAAGGGAATGGCTACCCACTCCAGTATTCTTGCCTGGAGAATCCCATGAACAGAGGAGCTTGGCAGGATACAGTCCATGGGGTCGCAAAGAGTTGAATACGACTGAGTGACAAACACTTTCACTCTTTCACAGCTGTTAACTGGCCTTTCAGGGGAGGCTGGATGGCAGCGAAGCCTGAAGTTCCTGCTTATGGTTCAGAACATAGTGTCTGTAACAAAAGGCACTCAGACCCACTGCAGAACAGATTACTTCCATTCAGGAAATAGTCCAGGAAGAATGCCTATTCATCCAGACCACACCGAAGTAGACCTAGCATTTCTCAAGTTAGGCTGTGCTTATCTGCGCCCCGAACAGCTTCCATGGATCTCAAAACAGTTGTCTGGTGCAATAAATCTCAGCAAGCTGTGTTGTTGAAGCTGCCTCTGTCACAGAGGAGGTAAATGAACATGATTTATATTTACCATTCTGATCTATTTTAATGGAAGAAAAACTGAGACTATTTCTATTGTGCATAAAAACTGCAGTAATGTTACAAGTAGGTATAAGGTAATTATTTATGGAAGTCTTTCCGCATTGTTTCCTTCTTCTCTTGTCTTGCTAATGTTTATTTTGACTACTTGGCAAAGAGACTGACTTTGTTACAGGATGAGAGCAAGGCTGAATGAAGGGTGCCACCCAGGTAGTTCCTAATAACCAAACTTTTGAGTGCTGCTTCTCTTTTTTTCAGTATTTCTTATTTGCACTTTATGAACATTAGGCAGTATTTACATAAATGAGCTATGAACTGCTCTTTTCTAAGGACACTTGTTATGTATTCACAAGATCAATTGCATTTACAAACATATTGTATTTTTCAAATATCCTAGGATTTGGAATTAGATTTGACAATCAATCTGGGAGTCACTTGAGGCTCACCTGGATCAAGAGACTTTGTTGAAAAGAGGCAAACTGAAATTGTCCACAATAACTTTCTCCAGACACTTGAAAAATCCAAATCTGATTCTTGCCAAATGGCCTGTGTCAGAGGTTGCTTATGTGTTAAGATGGCTCTTTACACCAACAGAAAGAAAGAATTCAGGCTAGTATTAGCATAAATCAGTGGTTTTCAAAATATGCAGGACTAGCCTTTTTTGGAGGGGTGGGGCAAGGCTTCTCTGGTGGCTCAGACAGTAAAGAATCCAACTGCAATACAGGAGACCTGGGTCTGATCCCCTGGACAATGGAATGACAATTCACTCAAGGGAATGGCTGCCTGGAGAATTCCATGGACAGAGAAGCCTGGTGGGCTACATAGTCCATGGGGTTGCAAAGAGTCAGACCTGACTGAGCGACTAACGCTTTCACTACTTCCTTCACTTTCAGCCTTTCTAAGGGAGCTTCTTAACAAATGAAAATTCTCAGATACTACACAGTGCCACTGAATCAGAAAATCTGGGGATGGGGACCCAGCAATCTGTGTTTAACAAAGCCTCTCGGTGACCCTGATACCCACTACGCTTGAGAGCAGCTGGTCTAAATAAATCACAAAAAATTCCATCATAGTTGTTTTAAGCTTATGAGTAACATTAAGCATACGATGTTATAATTCTGAAAAAAAATCTATGCAACAACTTCATTCACAGCTCTCATTAGGTATCAGGGTGTTGTGCCCAAGTCGCGAAATCTCCCAGTGACCACCAGGGAGCCGATATCCGATGCAAAAGCAAGAGAGTTTTTATTACTAAGCTCAAGCTTGGGCTCCCACCAATACCGACGCAGCGGCTATAGGGAGGAGCCCCGAGCTCTGGGTTCCATTGCTTATATAGGGTATTTTCGCACAAGAAATTTGAAAAACGGGAGTTTTCGGGTTGGGAGATGTCTAATTGGTTACCTTCTGTGGAAGGGTTAGGTGTTGGTTTCTGATTGGTTTTTATTTTCCCCGGGCTGGCCCTGGGTTCTGATTGGTTCCAGTTTCCCGGGCTGGCCATGGGTTCTGATTGGTTCCCATTACCCAGGCTGGCCACGGGTTCTGATTGGTTCCCATTACCTAGGTAGATCACGTTAAGTCAGGAGATTTTGGTCTGGGGTCCGATTGGCTCGAGGGTGGTGGGGTGAGGTCAGGGGATTTCCAAAGGCTCTTGGATTTTCAAAGGCTCTTTTCATGGAACCTTACAAAATGGAGTTTTTCTGTTAACAAAATGGAGTAGCTTAGGTCCTTCAGTGGAAATGTGAAGTCAAACTTAGAAAGTGTAATTTGAAAGTGTGATGGTGATTTAAACAAAAGACTTTGTTAAATGTGTTATACCATCACATCACTTTCTTCTCTTTTGATTTAAACTATTTCAAGGAAAAAAAAAAAAAGTTGACTCTAACTGGCAGAAAACAAGATGAGTCATATATATACCAAATATTTATATTCCTATTTTACTTTGTTTTGTTTTTCTTTCTATATAATTTCCTGGTCTCCATGTTTGTTATTATTGTCAACATTCTGCCAAGTTACACAATTTAAAGGTGGAAAGAGAATTTATCTATACAGAGAGACATATGCTGGAAGTCCGTATTCCTATGAAATTCACTCTCTCTCTAGAAAATTCCTACTATATTTTTTGCGACCAGAGAGAAGAAATCTACAGGGAATGGGCCCTGTTCTTGAAGTGCCCACAGACTTGAGGACAGGCTGGTTGGTGTTTTATCTGTGAAAGACAACCTTGGGGTCATTGTTCACAGAGAATGGTGTGGTTTAGGATTCTGAGAGGAAGAAAGGGGAACCAATGAGGCAAAGAGAGAAAAAGTTGAAATGTAAATTTCGTTAAACTTAAGGGGAAAGTAAAGACTTACAATGGAAATTTAAAAAAAAAAAATGTTCTTCAGATTTGGCCATATTCAAAAGGAAACAACACATCCCATTCTCTCTTTACATCTGCAGACAGGTTAGTTATGTATTCCTCAAGTTCAGGAGGTGCCCAGAAAATAATTCCTCTCGGGCTCAGACTGGGGCTACAGTATACTCTCTCCATAGTTTGGTAGAAAGAACCATAAACCAAGAGTAGAAAAATCAGGTTCTACCTCTGGTTTAGAGACATTGGGGAAATAATCCAGCAATCTCTGCCTCTGTGCCTACTCTTGACTTTTAATTTGTTTTCTATCTGTCCAATGAAGGGTTTGTACCAGAGAGATCTGATGAGAATATCCAGCTCAACCATTCTATGATTTTGCCATTGTCTGGCTATTAGAGTGAGAACTATCGCTATTGGTGACTTCCTAGCTTGAATGTAACTTACTGTTGTGTTTGGAGAAAAGATGATGATTTTGGCTAGTTATCAGGAAACATGTTTTATGAGTACTGCTTTCTGCATTTGTGATGGATTTATACTAAGCCACCCACTCTTTCACTCTATCCTCATTGTGAACAACAGAATGTGTCGACTGTCGGGTTAAATGTTGAACTTTCAGTTATGAATCAGAGGAAAGCCCTCACTTAAACTTCATGTTTATGACATTGACCTCATTAGCACTGAACTTCAACCTCCAATCAGCTGAGTTAACTAGCCACAAATACTTTAGGGACACAAGATAAAAGAAAGTTCCCTGATTGTTCAGTCCAATTGTATTTATCAGATGCACAAATCTGGATAAGCCACTTAAAGCCTCAGTTTCCTCAAATATAAAAGTTCCACCATGATTTGACCTTGCAGCGTACTTATGAGTTTCGTCATGTAAACCCTATAAATCAGATTCTAGTTCTTAGCAAGTGCTCAATAATTGATAGTTAGAAGTGGTGTAGGAGATTGAATTGGAAAAATGGAGTTTGCTTTTTGATATATAAGAAACTTAAAATAACAAGACAGATTAAATTAAAACACAAATGTAGAGACAGATACCTTTTCATGTTTGCAGCTGGAAGAAAGTGAAAGTGAAAGTCACTCAGCCCTGTCCAACTCTTTGCGACCCCCTTGGAATTCTCCAGGCCAGAATACTGGAGTGGGTAGCCTTTGCCTTCTCCAGGGGATCTTCCCAACCCAAGGATCTAACCCAGTTCTCCTGCATTGCAGGCGGGTTCTTTACCAGCTGAACCAGGAGGGAAGCCCAAGAATACTGGAGTGGGTAGCCTATCCCTTTTCCACCAAATCTTCCTGACCCAGATTCTTTATCAACTGAGCTATGAGGGAAACCTCAGCTGGAAGTAGGGAACCTAAAAGGCAGATTGACACTGCTCCTTCCTCTCCTGGCCTCATATGAAGGCAAATGTAAAATAGAATGCAAATAATGAGAGTAAGTTAGTCAGGATTCTCAAATCGTTTCTAACTCCTTCTGCAATGAATCTTAATTTGTGAATGCAGACATATAAACTAATTTTTTAAATCTGTTTTAAAAGAGAAGGAATCTCTTACCCATCTCCTTCTCTCCATCTCCTTCTTTAGAATATCCATCATAATAGTGATCTTTAGATAAAGAGGAAATGAATGCAAGAGTGTACTTTGTCCACACACAAAAGGAAAAGCTGGGTAGAATGTTCTCCAGGGATATTTAAATTCTATACTTGCAGAATAACTCCTTTGCATGTATATTATTTGTTAATGTATAGTAAGTACCAAGTCTGTGTTTGCACAAAAACATGGAAACTTCTGCTCCCACTGCTGTTTCGGTGCAGGTGGCTGGAGCAGAGTGAATGAAAGGGAAGAAGGAAAGGACTTTGGGCAGATAAGCAGGGCCTAGAATATGAAGAACTTCTAAAGCTAGAGTAGGGAGTTTGGGTTTTATTGTGAATGTGATGGAAACCCATTGGAGGGTCTTGAGTAGAAGTAAGACAGGAATTGTTTACATTTAGAAAAGATCAATCTGACTATTTTTGTTTGGAGAATAGATTGTCAGGGAGCAGTGGTAGAAACTGAGAAATGAGGGATGAGCTACAAGTTCAAGAGTCAGTACACCACAGTTGCTGCTCAGTAAATTCATCATGATTTGGCAGGTCTACAAAATTGATAACAGAAAGCCTTCCTTTTAACAAAATTACAGAGTCACACAAACAGTGTTCCATCTAAACCTAGTAATATGCACAAAATTCATAGTAGTAAAGAAAAATTCAAGTTTAAGTCTGCCATTTCAACATGTTCATATCTATTATAATCTTTTATTTAACAAGCAACTATGAAGCCATTAAACTCCTCTTTAAGAAAAAAATTTTCAAAAAAATTTTTAAGACTTGTATCTTTCAATAAATTTTGGACTTTGCCATTTTTCTTACATAAGGTTACAGGAAACTTTTCATTCTTTTGAACTGTGATAAATTAGCATCATGAATGAAATAGCAGCAGAATGAAAATAACAGCAGAATCTACAATAAATTGATATTACATGCATCCAGATTCCTTAGAGATGTTCTGATTTCTCTGACAATCTGCCTGCACCATGGTCCTATTAGGTGGATTGACCTAACCTGACAGAGTAAGTAAATCCTCTTCTTTCAAGTTGCAACTACTGAAGGGATTGAGTTTTTGGTTTTGAAAGGAAAGTTATTCTTCTGAGCTTCTTGTACCATGAAAGACATAAGGCCTTCCACAGAAGCCTAGGTCTTCAAGGCTACAGCATCTGGAACTCATTCCTGAACAACTGCCCAGCTTCCCTGTATAAACATTGCCTTTCTTCCCTTCATCTTTCTTTCTGATGTTAAATGCAAAATGCTGGTGAGAAATCTAATTTTGATAATCAAGGAATATTTACTTGAGAAATTTACATCACAAGCTTCTTCCATCCTCATAAAGCCCCAAAGATGGAAATAAGCCCTAAACAGAATGCCTGTTATTTAACTAATCTCAGAGGATTTCCTCCCCCTCCCCGCCACACCTTTTTTTTTTTTTTTTTTAAAGCAATCAAGTATAGATAGAAATGTTTAGAGCACAGTTAGAAGATGTACAGGTCAATCTTCAAGACCAGTGGAAAATGGGGACATGTTTTTATACTTGAGGTCTGAGCACATAAAGGCTTTCTTCAATTCACAGTAACATGTCTCAGGTTTTTGAGGTAAAACATACATGCATTCAAAGGAAAATCAAGTTTTCAACTACTGTCACTTGATGAAGAGCAATTGGTTTTTGAAATGATGGTGGTCATAAGCAGTTTCATTTTCAGACATAATCTCCTGGTGCTGGGAGATCTCAATTTCTTTGATAAGACAATCTGTTATACATTTTAAGTGTTTTTCATATACACAAACCTAAAGACATTTCTGTTTTTAATAAGATGCAAGAAGTCCCAAGTAAAAAATACATGTGTTCAAAGATCATTTAGCATTTAATATCAAGTAAGAAGTTTCAGTTTCACTTGGGAAAAAAAAGCAAGGTTTGTCAGAAAACTGGTAATAACAGCACTGGTAATATTAATATTTTACTTTTTTTCCTTAATCAGTCTGGATAGAAGTTTGTCACTTTTATTGATTTTCCTAAAAACACAAACAAATCCCAACATCTTGCTTTTGGTTTTCATTGATTTCTCGTCTCATATTCTCATATTTAGTATTTTCTTCTCTCTGCTTACTTTCAGTTTCATTTGCTTTTTTTTTTTTTCCCCCAAAGGTGGAACTTTCTTCTTTACTAATACAAGCATTTATGGCATATGTTTTCCTTAGCAGCATCTCACATATATTAATTAAGTCAAGTTGGTGTTTGGTGTTAGACACTTTCATATTCTTATGAATATTTTTGAAGTTTGTCCTTGGGTGCTGTTAGGTTACTTAGGAAAAAAATAGTATGATCCTTTTGGATTTTGATTTTAAGATTTGTTAGTGGGACTAGACCCATATTTAACTGAGGACTAATTGTTCATTCTTGAAGTAAGACCAGTCTAAGTATTCTGTGATGGCATCTGAGTTGTGAGGGTTTTTTTCTGTCTGACTGGTGAGACAGATAATATTTCTTGCCCTGTGTGAGTGCCATATATTATTCTTTTTCATTTTGGGGTGAAAATGAAAGCTAGCTTTCCCTAGCTTTAAGTGGTTTCCTCAGTTGCATGCAATTATCAATACTCCACTGAATACTCACAGGAGACCCTCTGAGGAACCTCTGGAGTTCCTTTCTCCTTTGTTTTTCAGTCCTGCAAGCTCTTGCTGCTTTTATTTCCCCAGAGTCTCATCTTTATTTCCTCAACTCAGGGAATCTGCAATACACTGTCCAAGTTCTCTCTCTATGCCAGCAGTAAACTGGGACATTTTGCTCACTTTGTTTCTCTCTTGTCTCTCAGGGATCATTGTGTTTTATTGATAAATGTTCAGTGCCTTGAACACCATTGTTTAAGCTATTTTTGGATTTTTTGGTTGTTTCAGGCAGGAGAGTAGATCTGATCCCTCTTACTCCATTTTGACCAAAAGCAAAAATACCCCACTCATAACTTTTAAAATAAAGAACAGATATACTCTAATTTTCAAATAAAACAATTTACTGTTTGTGAAATCTTTATGATTGCAAGGACTGTTTCTTTTGAATCTGTCATAGTCTTCATCCCCATGAAGCGGTCCAAAACTTATCCGTATTTCGATTTTTATCTCAGATGCTCTGACATTTTCTGTAGCCAGAAGATTCTCCTCTGACTTGCCATTACTCTTTTTACTTCATCTATGTGTTTATTGTATTCCTTCTACTAAAGTTTGAACAGTTAGATGGGAGGTTCTAATTTCTTTTTTTTTCTTTCTGCCACAGTAACATACACAATGCTTAGTACATTGTAGTTACTCATTTTCAAGGGGGAAGAATGATGTCTGATGTGAAATAAAACAGTCAATTGAAACAGTAGATAGTTATGGTACTCCTCCTTTACAAATGTGATGTTTTAATTGTTTCAAGTTGTTGATTAGAGAACTTTGTTATCTCCTAAAATATGAACATGATTAATAGATGCCCTATTAATAAATGACTAATATATTTCTAAACATCTTCTATTATTAGAAGGGGGGAAATATTTAACTTTAGAGACCAAGACATGTAAAACAAAACTGAGATCATTGCCTTTGGCCTTTGACTCTTGGTTTTGCTCCATATGTTTTTATAGATCAGTCTCCTAATTCAGTGATCCCTGTAACATAGCGTATGTTCTATAAGCAAAAAGATTCAACTGTCAGTCAGAAAGAATTTCCCTGAAGTTCCTTGAACTTCAATCACAGAGATTACTAAAATTTCTTCTTAGCCTAAATCTGCTTTATATTTGCCAGCATATCTACATTATAATAGGTTATACCACAAATAGAATGATGCATCTATACATCACATGTGCACGTGTGTGCTAAGTCGCGTCCGACTCTTTGTAACCCCATGGACTGTAGACCACCAGGCCCTTCTGTCCGTGGGATTCTCCACGCAAGAATACTGGACTGGGTTGCCATGTCCTCCTCTAGGGGATCTTCCTAATCCAGAGATTGAACCCATGTCTCTTATATCTCCTGCGCTGGCAGGCAAGTTCTTTACAACTAGCACCATCATCACATACCAACACACAAATGTGCATTTCTTAGCATCTAAGATTTTGGACATATTTGGAGCCAATAAACATACCTTCTTATTCTTTTTCCTTCAATTATTTTGTGTGATGGTAGTGAAACAGATGTCAACATTATTTTTATTGAAATGGAAAATAATTTGAGGGCAGAAATCAAATCTCTTTTTTTACTAATTGAATTAATTTTCTCTATATTATTTTTTCAATGCTAATTGAAAGAGAAGCTGATTTCCATTTTTTCCCCAGCTAATAAGCATTCATTGAGTAACATGACATGTTTTTTTTTTCCTCTTGTTTGGGGTTAAGCCATGAATAAGTATGCCCTCCTTGCCCACAAGGAACTTGTATCTCTAGCAGGAGAATATGGACATGAAATACTGTATGGTGTTATAAGTGTTACAATAGAGATGCCTACAAGTAACAATGAGGGCAAGAAAGGGCAAAGAATTATGATACAACAGGCTCCACAAAGGAGATGATTAAGCTGAATCTTCAAGAATGAGTAGGACTTTATGAAAGTATTCTAGGCAGAGCAAATAATCTAAACCAAATGAAAGCCGAGAAGCATAATACTTCTTGGTAGTCCATGAGAATTGCCAGCAATTTGATACAGTTAACGCATGGGGCAGAGGAAAAAGTAGTTAAAAGTGGGACAGAGCAGGGTGTAAAATAGGAAGGGAAACTGGGAGAGATGAGATTCATAAGATAGGCAGGAACTAGGGAGTGAAGGTCCTGGATTTCATTCAGTGAAGTTTAGTTTAGCAGGGTTTCTCAGGGGAGGGTGCAGTTGACATTTGAGCAGGACAAGTCTTTCTTGTTTGGGATTTTCCAAGGCTTGCAAAGTAGCCTACCTCTCTTCCCTCAACTCAGTAAATGTCAGTAACGCTCATTAGTCCCTGGACAACCAAAAATATCCTCCACCCAATATTCCCAAACAGCCCCCTGGAGTGGTACCACCCCTGCTGGAGCACCACTGAAGGATGGAGACCTGACGAAGGTATTAGAGAGAGCAGTTGTGTACTTAGGTCTCGGTTCACTTTTTCCTTATTCTTATCCTCCTTCTCTCATTTTCTAGTACTATGCAATTAATATAGAGAGGGCTATATAGCCCCATCTCTATGAGAGCCGTTCTTCTGTTTTTTTGAAAGAAGGATGTACAAACATTTATTTCTAATGCTGGGATAAACTTAAACTTTACGTACTGATAAAAACTTGTATCACCAGAGTGGTTTCTCAAAAGCTTAAAAAATACTATACAAGTGACCTATGATTATTGAAAACAAATTAGAAAACATAAACTAACCTGGAGAAAATGGAAATCAACCATACTTGCTCAACCAGGAATGACTATTTAACATTGTGCTGTATGTTCTTTTCTGTTTCATGTCTATTATTATACATAACCATCTTTCCAGGTCAGTAAATGTTCACACTGTATGTTTAGATGGATGTCACAGTCCATGATATGAATGTGCTATAATTTATCCAACTACCATAACACTTTAACATCATATCAATTTTCCACTATAAACAATTTTCATTTTTGTAATAAACCTCTACGTGCATCTGTCTGTTTTCTTAGATAAATTCCCAGAAGTGGGTCAAAAGGTTTTTGCATCTTAAGGCTTTTAAATACCTATTTCCAAATTTTCTCCCAGAAGACTTTTTTCACCAATCAGCAATACCAAAGGTGACACAGTTGGTCACATTTTCAGTAGACACTGCTTTCATTTAAAAAAAAATTTTTTTTTTTTCTTTTGAAACTGCTTAGCAATTGGATCGCATGCATGGTGGCTCAGACAGTAAAGAATCACAATTGGGTTAAATGAGCACTTTGGAGTAGAGTTCTGCCTGAGCGCAGCAGCTCACTCTGGGGTCATGGGGCAAGGTGGCCATATCCCCGAGGGCAGTCGCTTCTCTGCAACGGTCTCCTCTGCTATCAGCCTAGCTCTGCTCACCTCCTTTTCTGAGAACTACTCTCCCACCCACCTAGCCACCATGCCATTCCAAGGCCACTTGTCTTTGTCACCATTGGCACAGGGGGCTGGAGCAAACAAAGTGGGGTGCTCTCCTCAGGCTGTGACTATCAGTGATCAGTCCCTTCCCCAGAAATTCAGAATTGGGATCCAGAAATCCTGTCCAGGATCTCTCCGGGTAGCTGAACCTGCATCGTATAAGCCTGGGAGCTCTCAGTTGTGTTTCTTTTCTGTTTCTGAGTTGAATCCACAACAGATGCTGAGAGACAGAGTCACGTGGGGAGAGAATGATGCAGCAAGAAGCAGAGATGAGGGAACACCCTCACGACACTGGACTCTCTGGTTCCAGTCTTTTCTGAGGCAAGGATGCATCCCTGCCCTTAGGTTCTACAGGTCATGTTCTAATGCTTGTCATAAGTGTGTTTTTCTTTGCTTAAACTAACACAGTTGGTTTCTTCTACTTAAAAATCAATGAATGTAAACACATATGATTCCCCCCTGCCCCAAGGGGCATGCAGAAATGCTTGGAGCAAAGGGTCTTCTCTGTAGCGGGTTGAGACCCATTGAGCCAGTAGTACTGGGGTATTAAATTTAATGTGACTCACTTGTGCCCCTAGGCTGGTGGGGTCTAGGGACATCTAGGTTATACATTTTCAAACACATAAAAACCAGACACAGGCCTTATTGCAAAATCCACATTGTCTGTAATGTAAAAACAAATCAATTGCTCGGTTACTTTCAACTGTTCTTGAGACCAGAAAGAAATGTTTCCCTGGAGTCGTTATAGAGGAGACTCTGTGCAATGTACTGGAAAAAAGCACAATGCCAAGAAATCATACTTTTTAGTATATTTGTTCTCATATGTAGGTCCCCAGCTGAGACCTTTGCTTTAAATGAGCTCTTGGTAAGATCAAAGAGCGAAATAAACAAAGATTTCCCTCCACTGGGTCCAGGCATTACCTCAGAATAAAAAAGAACTCAAAAGTAGGCTGTAGAAATCAAACTTCTCAGGGAATTTACTGGGTCTTCTCTTCGTTAGAGTCATTAATTTGATTGCCAGCAATCAAAAAATCCCCTTTAGATTAGAATTATCTCTCCCAGTCATGGAGAATACATGCATAAAGCAAACAAGATTAGACAGCTCACAATGAAAACACATCTTAGAGGACCAGAAGGGTGTCTTCCCGGTTCATACCAAAGCTAACGATCTGTCTTGGGAGTTTGGATAAAATTTTACTGCTTATGGATTTTTCTAGAAATAGCCAAAGATTTAGTAGATTAAGTATTTGATCTTTTATTATTTTTTTTAGTACAAAAATCACAGCCAAGCAACTTGAATTGTTTTTCTACTTAATCCTTTTAAGACTGTTGTATAGTCACTAAATTGTGTCTGACTTTTTGCGACCCCATGAACTGGAGCCCTCCAGGCTCCTCTATCCATGGAATTTCCTAGGCAAGAATACTGAGGTACATTGCCATTTCTTTCTCCAGGGGAACCTTCCCAATCCAGGGATCCAACCGTTGTCTCCTGCATTGGCAGGCAGATTCTTAACTACTGAGTCACCAGGGAAGCCCTCTTTTAAGTTAAGCCTCTCTTCTTTTTCTTGCATATTTGCTACTCTAGCTTTCTATGATAAAAATAATTCATGTCTATACATAAAATTTTAAACATTTAAAAGAAAACAAAATGGAGAATTAAAAGTCTGGTGATCACTGTCTTCATCTGTGTTTTCATTTTGTAGAGCAAAGCAGTTTATAGTTTCTCATGTTTGTGCCAGAAACTTTCAATGCATTTATTAGCACATGTGTGATTTATACATTTCTCCCTCATCAAACGACATAGAAAGTCACCCACGGTATGTTTGGCAACAAAGTGTTGCAGCAAAGCAACATATACTATATATACACCCATTTGTATGGCAATAATAACATGATGTACTTCCAGATGTACAAGCTGGGTTTACAAAAGGCAGAGGAATAAGACATCAAATAGCCAACATCCATTAGATCATAGAAAAAGCAAGAGAATTCCAGAAAGACATCTGCTTCATTGACTATGCTAAAGCCTTTGACCTTGTGGATCACAAAAAAACCATGCAAAATTCTGAAAGAGAAACCAGACCACCTTACCTTCTTCCTGAGAAACCTGTATGCAGGTCAAGAAGCAACAATTAGAATTGTACATAGAACAATGGACTGGTTCAAAATTGGGAAAGGAGTACGTCAAGACTGTATATTGTCACCCTGGTTATTTAACTTACATGCAGACTTCATCATGTGAAATGCAGGGCTGCATGAATCACAAGCTGGAATCCAGATTGCTGGGAGAAATATCAATAACCTCAGATATGCAGATGACACCACCCTAATGGCAGAAAGTGAAGAGAAACTAAAGAGCTTCATAGTGAAGCTGAAAGAGGAGAGTGAAAAGACTGGCTTAAAACTCAGCATTCAAAAAACTAAGATGATGGCATCTGGTCCCATTATTTCATGGCAAATAGATGGAAAAACAATGGAAACAGTGACAGACTTCATTTTCTTGGGTTCCAAAATCACCACAGACCGTGACTGCAGCCACAAAATTAAAAGATTCTTGTGCCTTGGAACTATGACAAACCTAGACAACATATTAAAAAGCAGAGACATCATATTGCCGGCAAAGGTCCATAGAGTCAAAGCTATGGTTTTTCCTGTAGTTGTGTATGGATGTGAGACAATAAAGAAGGCTGAGTGCTAAAGAATTGATGCTTTTGAACTTTGGTGCTGGTAAAGACTCTTGAGAGTCCCTTGGACAGCAAGGAGATCCAACCAGTCCATCCTAAAGGAAATCAATCCTGAATGGCAACTCATTCCAGTACTCTTGCCTGGAAAATCCCATGGATGGAGGAGCCTGGTGGGCTGAAGTCCATGGGGTCACTAGGAGTCGGACACGACTGAGCGACTTCACTTTCATTTTTCGCTTTTATGCATTGGAGAAGGAAATGGCAACCAACTCCGGTGTTCTTGCCTGGAGAATCCCAGGGATGGGAGTGCCTGGTAGGCTGCCATCTATGGGGTCGCACAGAGTTGGACATAACTGAAGTGAGTTAGCAGCAGCAGCATTCATTGGAAGGACTGATGCTGAAACTGAAGATCCAATAGTTTGGCCACCTGATGTGAAGAGCCTCATTGGAAAAGACCCTGATGCAGGAGGAGAAGGGGGTGACAGACGATGAGATGGTTGGATGGCATCACCAACTCAATGGACATGACTCTGAGCAAACTCAGGGAGATGGTGAAGGACAGGGAAGCCTGGCATGCTGCTGTCCTTGGGGTCACAAAGAGTCAGACATGACTTAGTGACTGAACAACAAACACATAAAATAAATTTGAAAAAATACTGTACTGCACTGTTAGTAGTGCTTACCTCTCAGAGACTGAGATAACAGATTCTCCCCTAACTTTGTTGTATATTAATATCACAATGTGTATATTTTATTTTTTTTAAAGGTAAGGACAAAAGTGAAGTGTACTGTCAATTTGGGGAAAATATAACAGGCCACACCTATTCTTCTTTTCAAAACAAATGTTCATTAATTTGCACTGACTTTGCTCCTTGTGACTCTAATTTCTAATTTGATTCTTTGTGACTCTTGTTCAATGATCATAATAATCCTCTCCATCATCTAATGAACATATACAACAACACTTTGCCATTGGTGTTAATTCATTCAAACATCTGCGGATGAAGATAAGAGCAATCATGCTGATATCTCTCAGAATCATGCTTTATGACAATCGAACTTCAGTCCTCATCTTCTGTCATACATCTGCCTATACATCTTTACGTAACACTTCTACATACTTCCTTTTTCAGAAGAAGAATGAGCTGCTCAAACACTTGTAAAAGTAATGAGCTCTTACAACTGATCCATCATTGGAGTACCTCTCATTCTGTAGCAGAGATTTTGAGACCTGTGAATGTGAAGTGTACACTACCCTTAAAGAAAGAATATCTTAAATATCTCCTGCTTAGGAAGTGAAGCTCATAATTTTCTACTTGAATATAGGTCTTGGGCAAGTTCCTTAAGACCCTGCATTTCCTTTAAGGAAGCAGTGAAAGGCTAACAAATTGGCAATCCCAAAATTAAAATTAGAGCCCTCACAAGTACTCCCTGTCCCTCCCATTGTTCCAAATTGTTCAGTGTAACAGCTAAATAGCAGTTTTAGCATCCGCATCATGTTATTTAGGGTCCCACCATAATTCTATTCCTAATTTCAATTACCATAATAATCCTCTGGTAGAACAACTTTCTAAAAGTCAAAAATCAAAGCAGTTTCTACTGAGAGTTCTCAGGACTGCCTAATTACACCAAATCAGCATTCAGCCTATTGGTCTGTGTGACTTCATCTGCACTCATGGTCTTGTGTGGTGACTTTCTGATTCAGAGAAGTGAGGAGGGAATCAGGTTGAGATCTGAAGGGTAACTGACAACTGTGAAATTGTTTTGGGTGAGGTTCCTTTTCTCTTCTACTTCAAAATGAAACTCAGGTGGTTAATAAAGAGGAACTGAAGCCTTGCCTTTGTTCTCTTCTCTTTTCTTTGACCTGGTCTGTCCACTGGGTATCTTTCAGTGTGGACTTTGATAAGGGACAGAAAGAGCCTACAGCATTTACATTTTTTTGATACTAAGAAAATTTTTTTTTTAATTTCAGAGCCCAGATTTCTTCTCCTGACTTCAGTCAGGCTACCGAGTGATTTCATCCTTGTCTTCACGTTTTACCCAGTCCCTTCTCTCTAGTGAAGTGAAGCCGCTCAGCTGTGTCCGACTCTTTACGACCCCATGGACTGTAGCCTACCAGGTTCCACAGTCCATGGAATTTTCCAGGCAAGAGTATTGGAGTGGGTTGCCATTTCCTTCTCCAATAGAACAAGTGGATTAACTCTACAATGTTATGAAAATTTAATAATCCCAGCAAACTTTCCATTTTCACAGGAGGAGTCTTTCTAGCTCTGATGTAAAAGATACTTGTTAGGACAGTGAAATTATAAAACCATCATTAGAGATGCTCTGATTGTTTGCTTCAGGATTCCTTTCATCAGAGATCATACTGTCAAAGTGGTCTATGGCCTCTAACCTGAATAATTTCAAACTTCTTTGTTTATTTGTGTTTCATGAGGCCATATTTTAATTTTTGGTTAGACAAAAAGATACCAATTGAAATCACTCTAGCCATTTATACATTGATCCAGTTGGAGCACAGAATAGACTTATTTATCCAAACTCAGGCATGAAATGGGCTCATGAAGCCAGCTCTAGGCTGATTCAGCCAGCAGTGAACAACAGGAGGTGTTTGTGTCTGTTGTAACAGTGGTTGGAAAGACACATGGCATGATGTGGTACCTTGGGGTTAAGATTACACATATCATAAAAAGATCTGGGGATCCTAGAGGAGAAATGTGATGCTGTTTCTATTACTGAGACACCTGCCTATTATTTCCTTAAGGTTATAAACTATTATGAACTCAATTTATGCCCCCAACAATTAATATATTGAAGTCCTAACCCTATCAATAATCTCAGATATGCAGATGACACCACCCTTATTGCAGAAAGTGAAGAGGAACTAAAAAGCCTCTTGATGAAAGTGAAAGAGGAGAGTGAAAAAGTTGGCTTAAAGCTCAACATTCAGAAAACAAAGATCATGGCATCTGGTTCCATCACTTCATGGGAAATAGATGAGGAAACAGTGGAAACAGTGTCAGACTTCATTTTTTTGGGCTCCAAAATCACTGCAGATGGTGACTGCAGCCATGAAATTAAAAGACACTTATTCCTTGGAAGAAAAGTTATGACCAACCTAGATAGCATATTCAAAAGCAGAGACATTACTTTGCCAACAAAGGTCCGTCTAGTCAAGGCTATGGTTTTTCTAGTAGTCATGTATGGATGTGAGAGCTGGACTGTGAAGAAAGCTGAGCACCGAAGAATTGATGCTTTTGAACTGTGGTGTTGGAGAAGACTCTTGAGAGTCCCTTGGACTGCAAGGAGATCAAACCAGTCCATTCTGAAGGAGATCAGCCCTGGGATTTCTTTGGAAGGAATGATGCTGAAGCTGAAACTCCAGTACTCTGGCCACCTCATGAGAAGAGTTGACTCATTGGAAAAGACTCTGATGCTGGGAGGGATTGGGGGCAGGAGGAGAAGGGGCCGACAGAGGATGAGATGGCTGAATGGCATCACTGACTCGATGGACGTGAGTTTGAGTGAACTCCAGGAGTTGGTGATGGACAGGGAGGCCTGGCGTGCTACGATTCATGGGGTCGCAAAGAGTCGGGCACGACTGAGCGACTGAACTGAACTGAACTGAACCCTCAGGGTGACTGTATTTGGGGTAAGGACTTTAAAGAAGTGGTGGTGCTTTAGTTGTTACATTGTGTCTAACTCTTGTGACTCCATGGATGGTATCCTGCCAGGCTCCTCTGTCCATGGGATTTCCCAGGCAAGGATACTGGAGGGGGTTTTCATTTCCTTCTCCAGGAGATCTTCCCAACCCAGAGATCTAACCTGGGTCTCTTGCACTGCAGGCAGATTATTTATTGACTGAGCAACCAGGGAAGCCCCAAAAGAACACACCAATGACCCTGAGATTAAGAATATCATCCACTACTGACTGAGCTAGCCAGGCTATAAACAGGCAATTAAGGTTAAATGAGGTCATAAGGGTGAGGTCCTTATCCAACAGGACTGGTGTCATAGAAAAAGGAAAAGACACCAGACATGCACGGAGAAGACCACTCAAGGACACAGCAGTAGGATGACCATCTGCCAGCCAAGGGAAAGGGTCAAGGGATAACCCAATACTGCAGACACCTTGATCTGAAACACCCAGCCCCTGGAACTGTGAGAAAGTCAATTTTTGTTGTTTAAGCCACCTAGTCTGTATATTTTATTCTACAATTAGTCTGAGCAGACTAATGCATAAACCAAAGCTACCTACTTAGTTATTAAGGACCACTCCTGAGAGGAAAGTATGGGGCAGTGTACCATTTAGACATTTAAAATGATCATAGCAGTGAGGAAGTATATGTGTGTAGTTATGCATCTGAAAATGCCTGTGGCATACAATATCTCCTCATTCAGAACAGGAAAAGAAGAAAACTTGCAGTTCATCATAAAATTTCTTGGGGCATCATGATGAAAGAACCTAAAATAGAACAAAATGTAAGAGGACAATATTTGCTCCCATGTGTGATCCATAACTGTTCAACATGCATGGTGTTAAGTTGCTACATTGCTTCAAGGACACAGAAAATAGAACTCTCCAGGATATTAGTACATTGTATGCTATTGCTAGTATATTATAGTCTAGGGATAGCACTGAACCAAATACCATAACTTGGAAATAAAGCCCAAGGGGAGTAAACCTATCTTTGACACACCATTAAAAAGAAACTAAGTTAGTATGGCAACTTTAAGCAAATGTAGGGATAAACCCTCATTCCTGTTAGTTATAAATGTAATGTGACTAGGAAACCTAGATTCTTGATCTAGACATTTTATTTTTGTTGACATTTTCTTTCAATAAGCCAGACTTAGATGATAATAATAATAATAATTTGCATAGTTATTTCACTTTTACTGCACTGGCTCAGTTTTTACCATACATTTATGATAAAAACAATGTGGTTTGGGGGGGTCAGTATTTTTATTTGTTCACATTGCTTTGAAGTGCTCTCCCTGACAAAACATTGAAAGCAATGACCAACCAGTTCCTGGAACCCTTAACCTGAGCATTCTTTTTTTTTTATAGTCAGTTACAAGTTTCCCTGGTGGCTTAGACGGTAAAGCATCTGCCTACAATGAGGGAGACCTGGGTTCGATCCCTGATTTGGAAAGATCCCCTGGAGGAAAAATGGCAACCCATTCCAGTATTCTTGCCTGAAAAATCCCATGGACGGAGGAGCCTGGTGGGCTACAGACCAAAGAGTCGGACACAACTGAGCAACTTCACTTTCACTTTTTTCACTTTACAAGTTTATGCAAAATATGGTCAAGAACTAGTTGATTCTGCCTATAGCTCTTAGTCATGTTTTAAATGTTAACTTAATTCTGTTTTTGAAGAGAGACGTGGGATATTTCCCATCTATTCTCATGGAGAAAACACCTCTCAAGCACCTGCTGCCATCCACCATTTTCCTTCAGAAAAGACAGTACCTTGAAGAGCCCTGTATAACAGGTGTTACCAGAACAAGTGAACAGAGAAAGGATGGGAGGTAGAGAAGAGAGCATGATATTCCTCATCGAGCAACTCTGCAAACTCAGTGGTGACCAGCAGGTGATGTGTGAGCGCCTATATCCAAGGAAACCATCTACCTAAAGGGCACCTGGTGAAAGCCTAGAAGTTCAATATCCTTGACGCTTGGAGAGGAGACTGGAGGAATCTCAACATATTTTTTGGGGTGATGACTCTGAGTCTATCTCTGATTATTTGTATATCTCCCCTTCTACATCTATAGTATGTAATATATTCTGAAGATAACACTTTATATCTTTATAGTTCTTAATGTTCTCATTCTTTCTCAGCTTTAACATTCTCCATCTGTCCACTAGAGTTCAGACTCTGACCCCAACTATACATTCTAGAGTCTTGAAGTCTTCTAATTGACTGCCTTTAAATCTACAGAATCATACCTTGAGTTTTTCCTTTTTTAGAGTCTTTATTATTCTCAGAAAAGGAGAAACATTTTCTCAGTTCCTGAGATTTCCACACCAATGTAAATCTTAAAACAAGGCTACAAAAATAGTACTCTTGTGTGCAATGTGGGACTCAAAGACCAAGAGTTCCGGGATGTTATAAAATCAGATGTGGCTTCCAGGAACATACCAAGAATGGTTGTCTAGAGATGGTTATAGGGAATTTTTAGATTTCTAAAAATTTAGAATAAAGGAATTGGAAAAAACACTGAAAAAAATTTTCAAAATTCTGATTTGCATTCACCAAAAACCTAAAATAAAATTAGTAGAAGCTTTAGTTTGCTATTCTGAATGATCACAGCTGAATAATACCATCTGATTTTAATGCTGACAGTTGCATTTTTTCAGCTTTCTTATTGGCACCAAAACGTACCATGTCTTTGTTGTGTGCTAGTTAGAAAAAGAACAAAAGATAACTTAATTTGGAAATGATGGCTTCCCACTAAGTAAAGAACAAATTACATCATTAGGCATAATTTGAAACTGAAAAAAACTTGGAAGGAAACTTGAATCTTCCAAAACGTCTGCAGAGGTGTTGGCATGTGAACTCTCTATTGGTCTATGAATACTGACTTCATTTCTATAAAATATAATTTGTCACATAATCTGTTAATTTCAATTTTTACTTTTTCATTTTTGTAATTTTGTTTGCATTGATTTGCCTACTTTGATTTTGTAGTTGTAGCACAATTGTGACACAATAAAGCTTGCACTGAATTTTTGGTATATGTACAATTTTTAAAAATAATGAAAATTATATAAACATTAATGGCTCATGAAATTTTCTCTTCATTTAAAATGTTTTGGTACTGAAATTTAAGAAACACTGACCTAGGTGTACCAAATTCCTCAAAGTGATGGTACTGCTGTGCTGTATATGTGCTCGGTTGTGTCTGACTCTTTGCAGCCCCATGGACTGTAGCCTGCCAAGTTCCTCTGTGCATGGGATTTCCAGGGCAAGAATACTGGAGTGGACAGCCATTCCCTTCTCCAGATGGTCTTCCAAAACGTAGGTTTTCTGCAATGCAGATCTTTACCACTGAGCCACTGGGGAAGCCCAAAGTGATAGGAAATCAAACAGAAATATTAACTATTTTTAAAAAATTCTCTTTGTTGGAAAACTAAATAATCTAATGAATTAAAAATGTTTGGAAAAATGTTTAAATAATGTAAAAGAAAGATTAGTCATTTGTTTATCATTGTCAGAAATTTCTTCTTGCATAGCACTTTATTGGTTGATTTGATAAAGATATATATATATATCAGTTCAGTTTAGTTCAGTCACTCAGTTGTGTCCGACTCTTTGCGATCCCATGAATTGCAGCATGCCAGGCCTCCCTGTCCATCATCAACACACGGAGTTCACTCAGACTCACATCCATCGAGTCCGTGATGCCATCCAGCCATCTCATCCTTGGTCGTCCTCTTCTCCTCTTGCCCCCAATCCCTCCCAGCATCAGAGTCTTTTCCAATGAGTCAACTCTTCACATGACGCGGCCAAAGTACTGGAGTTTCAGCTTTAGCATCATTCCTTCCAAAGAAATCCCAGGGCTCATCTCCTTCAGAATGGACTGGTTGGATCTCCTTGCAGTCCAAGGGACTCTCAAGAGTCTTCTCCAACACCACAGTTCAAAAGCATCAATTCTTCGGCGCTCAGCCTTCTTCACAGTCCAACTCTCACATCCATACATGACCACAGGAAAAACCATAGCCTTGACTAGACGGACCTTAGTCGGCAAAGTAATGTCTCTGCTTTTGAATATGTTATCTAGGTTGCTCATAACTTTTCTTCCAAGGAGTAAGCTAATTTCATGGCTGCAATCACCATCTGCAGTGATTTTGGAGCCCCCCAAAATAAAGTCTGACACTGTTTCCACTGTTTCCCCATCTATTGCCCATGAAGTGATGGGACCGGATGCCATGATCTTTGTTTTCTGAATATATATGACTTAGAAAATAAATTACCCTAAACTATGAAACCATGGAGTTCTCAACAATCTAAAAGCAATGACAACAGAAATAAGCAAACCCATGAGATTATTTAGAGCTAAATTTTGTAAGCACATACTGTGAATGAAGAGAATGTATGTAACAATTAGAGGAGTCTTATTTATCATGTTACTTCAGTCTTCCACATCTTTGTTATTTGCTTATTTATTTCTGCTGCTTTCACTGAGAAAACTAATTTATTAAAATTTTAGATTCACAATGAAGCCTTCAGCTCCAACTTTCATTTGCTTGGTGGTAACACTTTCTGGTGAACGTTCCTCATATTTGAAGGTTTTAGAGCTATTTTCCATATCTTCTCTTATATAATCTTTGGATCAATACTGTATCAGTTCCCTTTATTAATGAACAATTTGAACTTTCCTGAGCAACTTTTCCTAGAAATCTCCTATAGGAGAAGAAACACTACCGTAGCCTTTCGGGCTTCCTAACGCACAGCTCTCTCTTACTCTGCTTCCTCAGATTCACACTTCTTTCTTCTAATGTGGCTTAGCAGGGTGGTTTTTAGGTAACCCCGCCTTCTCTGCTTCTCTCAGATTTACTGTGTTCATGAAGACTTCCCCTGCCAGCCCTGCTCACACAGGCCTATGTCCACTGTTGCCCCCATGGATACAGTTTCCTCACCTCTCAACTGAATCTCTGACCTGCAGGAAGTGTGTGTGTGTGTGTGGGGGGGGGCTGTTTTGAAATCTGTCACCATTGAATCATCTTGAGACTCTCTCTGCTATTTTCCTCACATTTTATGTGTGGCTTCTGCCTGATCTTGGCTGCTTTTTGTAGCCCTTGCATTTATTTTTGAGATTATAATCTAAATCTGCCACCTAGTTTTGTCAAAATGGAGTTCGCAGGTTCTTTTTATATTTCTCGTCTCTTTGGTTTCCAAGAGTAGAAGAGGGAAAATATGACTAACACTTCCATGTTAATACTGACGTGCTTCTAATTCGAATTTAATGTGCTTCAATTTGTCCTTTTGCAGTGCCTTTTTTTTTTTTTTCTTGGACATTGAGACCAAACTGAAGTGTTCATGGTCAGGAGGATGTTGTCCGTAGGGGAAGTGTCTATAATTTTGCGTGGATGGATTTGCAGAGAAAAAAGGTTTAAAATAAGCTTGGAAAATGATTGTTTGGAAATGACCCCATTAAGTGTAAAAATAGAGAATTTGGTTATTTAAAATAATTTTATCTGATGGCACTAACGATCAGGAACCATTTTAGTGAGCGCAAAAGTGATGTTCCTGTGAAAACCAGAAGAAAGTAGGCAGAGACCACTGTCTTTGAATTTTCTTAAAAGATAAGACAAAGTTGTTACTGTCCTGTTTTTAATAAAATTAGCTGTAGGTTAATTTGGTCCTACTTAAAATTCTAGCCAAAGTTTGTGGCTTTCAGATGCAGTCTCACTAAGCTTATACATTAAAGTATTTCATTTTAGAAAAGTTTATTTTGATGAGATCTGTATTTTCTCATAAGGAAGGGAGACCATATGCTTATAAAAATTCTAAGGATGCCTAAGTCTTCTCCATGTAATACATAATGTAATGAAAACATCCAAAGGGCTTTAAGTATAATGTACATAGCAGACGGTGGTGATTCTGACTCCTAAAACAGAGACGGCAAGGAATGAGACATTCCAATATTTTGACAAAGCCAGTTTTCGCTAGGTATTTTCTCTCTGACTGGAAGGGAGAATTTAAAAAATGATTCGAAGAAATGTTTCCTCTGGGTTTATGCTATGGTGTGAATGTGTGTGTCCCCCCAAACTTCATATGTTGAAATCCTAATCCCCAAAAAGTGATGTGATGATATTACCAGATGGGGCCTTTGGGAGATGCTTCAGTCATGAGGGTGGAATCCTCATGAATGGGATTAGTGTCTTATAAAGAGGCTCCAGAGAATCTCCAGCCCCTTCTGCCTGTGAGGATACAATGATAAATCAACCACTCAGAAGGGGGCCCTCGCCCAACCGTGCTGGCTCCTTAGATCTCAGACTTCTAGCTTCCACCATGGAAAGAAGTAAATTTCTGTTGTTTATAAGCCACCCATTCTGTGGCATTTTATTAGAGTAACTTGAATGTTCTAGGACAGTTTGAAGGTGTTAATCATCAGCTAAACAGAAAACAATATTTATTCCTCTTCCAGCCATTTTCAGGTATTTTTGAAAGGATGTGTATTAGGATACAGTTTGTTGTTGTTCAGTCGTGACTTGGGTCTGACTCTTTGTGACCACGTGGACTGCAGCATGTCAGGTTTCCCTGTCTTTCACTATCTCCTGAAGTTTGCTCAGATTCATGTCCATTGAGTCAGTGATGCTATCTAACCATCTCATCCTCTGCCTCCCTCTTCTCCTTTTGCCTGGGAAAGGTTGAAAGCAAAAGGACAGGCCAAAGGATACAGTTATTTTATAAATAATGCAAAGTATAATGAATAAATACAAAATGCATAATTTAGATTGTTATGAACTGAACATTTATGTCCCCCCCTCAAATTCATAATTTCAAATCTGAACCCCTAATGTGATAATATTAGGAGGAGATGCCTTTGAGAGCTAATTAGGTCATGAAGGCAGAGGCTTCATGATAGGATTAGTGCCCTTATTAAAGAGAACCCAGGGACCTGGCTCATCTCTCTTACCACTGTGTGAGCAGACAATGAGAAGATGGACAGTCTACAACCTGGAGGATGGTTCTCACAAACTCAGCCCCACTGGTACCCTGACCTCAGACTTCCAGTTTCTAGAAAGGTGAGAAATAATCCAGTTGTTTATAAACCACCCAGACTATGATATTTTTGTTACAGCAGTCTGAAAGACTAAAACATATATGTGCTAAGTTGCTATAGTCATCTCCAGTTCTTTGTGACCCCATGGACTGTAGCCCTCCAAGCTCCTCTGTCCATGGGATTTTCCAGGCAAGAATATTGGAGTGAGTTGCCATGCCCTCTTACAGGGCATCTTCCTAACCCAGAGATGGAACCCACGTCTCAGTTCTTTACCACTAGCGCCACCTGAGAAGCTGACAGACAAAAGCATACATCTTACTATTTATATTAAATGACACAATTCAGAAATCTTACCATGTCAGTATATTTGAGATAGTTTACCCACACACAGACACACACCCTTAAATTAGCGGTCATATCATATTTTGTTTCATGAACATACATCAATTTATTTAACCAAATCTCTACTTAGGGGGCTTCCCCGCTGGCTCAGCAGGAAAGAATCCACCTGCAATGCAGGAGCTGCCGGATTCAGTCCATGTCTGACTGATCAGGAAGACCCCTTGGAGGAGGAAGTGGCAGCCCACTCCAGTATTCTTGCCTGGAGAATCCCGTGGACAGAGGAGTCTGGCGGTCTAGAGTCCATAGGGCCGAAAAGAGTCGGACATGACTGAAGTGACTTAGCGCGCATTACTTAGGAACATTTAGGTTGCTTCCAAGGTTTTCTAATTACATTTTTGTAATATAACCTCATTGCTATATATACTTCATTTCGTAAATATTTATGAAAGTTAGATTTCTTTAAGTGCATTGCCAGATCAAATGGCATATAGATTTGAGTTTTAGTAGATATTTTAAGGTCGTTCTATTACAGGATGAAAAAGGCATTTTTCTTTTTTTTTGGATGGAGCAAACAAGTTAGGTTGAGATGAGATCAGACCAGAGAGGGACAGAGAAGGATCAGAGAGAGAGGCGGACCATGCAGGACTTTCAGGCCATTGTAAAGACCATTCTCACCTGTCTTTTTAATTTTGCCAACCTGAGAAGAAGATTTTTTTTATTATATGTGCATTTTTTCTGTTTATGTTTTATTATGTAAAGTGCTCATTTCACTCATTTTTTTTCTGTCCTGTTGTTCATTCCATTCTTTCTGATTTGTAAGACCATTTTTTAAAGTGTTGGTATGATGAGTTCTTTGTCTCACATATCAGCACAGTTTTAGTCTTGATATTTTTCTTTCTAAAGGACCTTAAAAAGGCTTCTCTACTTGTGAATTACATTTAAAGTATATTTTTGCAAATTAATTAAAGAGAATATCAAGTCTCTTATTTGCTTTGTCATATTTGTTAATCACAGTATCCTGAGGTTTTTTTTTTTTAAACAAAATTAACACATGTCTTTGCTAGATCCTTAGTTACTAATGAATTTTAGACTTTTTGATTGTTATTTGTGGTAGGTACAATAATATGCCACCTCTCTCCTTCCCTGCCCCACTCCATATATTCAAAATCTATGAATATACTACCTTACACAGTAAAAGAAACTTTGCATTCATGATTAAGTTAAAGATCTTGAGTTGGGAGATTATTAAGCATGAGGGTGATTGTAAGAGGATGACTCAGAGAACGGGGTGTGACATCAGATGCCAAGAGAAGTCAGAAAGGAAAGATACTTGATGATGTTATGCTGCTGGTTTTGAAGATGGACAGTGGGGCTATAAGCCAAGGAATGCCAGTAGCCTCTAAAAGCTGCTGTAGAGATTCCAGGAGGAGCGCAACCCTGCCAGCTTAATTTAGACTTCTCCCCTCCAGAACTCTAAGAAAATAAATTTGTATATTAAACCCATGGTGATAGGAAGCTAACATATTATTCCACCACTGACCTACATTAATCACTTTGGTAACTTCTTGGTTTGCCAGTTTCTTCATTTATAGGGTAGAACTTTTATGATATTTCATCAGTCCTTAGATTCCTTTCAGATAAAGCCCTGGGGGATTGTATATTTTACATAATGAAGGAAAACTCAGATTTGTCACTCTCCCAACTTGACTTTATCTCTCAGAGGGAGGGGTCAGCCTGTTCACTTGAATCCTTCAGGGAATTTCTACCTCATGTTAGTTTGGCTCTAATATAAGTTGCTTTCTCTGCTTTGTTCAGTTAATAAAAGCTCTGTAGAAAAATGATCACAGGGCATGAGAAATTCTGTTATCCCCCACTTCGTTCCAAAAAGGGTACTCAGTGCAGGCCAGGGCAGGGAGTGGTACAGCCAGTGAAGGTGGCTCTTGTGGACATTCTGGACCCACACGGATTGCCTAGTCCTCTGAAGGCTTTCCTTGTGAGGTTACTGTCTGTGTGAAACAGGTAAATATTTCAAGGGCTATACAAATAGATTAGGAGGTTGCAGATGAAGACAATGGAACAGAACCCACATTTAGTGGATCCCAAGTGCTCACTTTTCATTGGTAGGCAATAGGTCTTGGTCTGAACCATCTACAAATGCCCAATTCCCTTTGCAGTCTGTTCAAGGATGACCAAACAGCAGTCTGTCACTGTGTAAAATTCAAGATTCCTTAGAGGAACCAAATATGCTTCCTGGCCTAATTTCCACCATGAACTAAGATAAATGAATGCTTTGATACACTGTGTAGACAGATTGTAACTACTGAAAGTCAAAGAAGTTACTCAGTCGTGTCTGACTCTTTGTGACCGCATGGACTGTAGCCCATCAGGCTCCTTTGCCCAAGGAGTTTTCCAGACTAGTATAGTGGAGTGGGTAGCCATTCCCTTCTCTGGGAAACTTCCCAACCCAAGGATCAAACCTGGGTATCCTACTTTGCAGGCAGATTCTTTACCGTCTGAGTCACCAGGGAAAGCCCATAACTACTGAGGCCCTGAGCAAATAAGACTGAATATTCTTCTCCATATGATATGGAGAATGTAAGGCTACAAACCACCCTAAATACCCATCATCTCATGACCACGTTTTCAAGCCTATAATAATCAGAACACATAAAGAACATTTGTATAGAATGAGGAATATCACTAAGAGAAGTTGTATTCCTAGGACCAAGAACAAATGTTTGAGTAAAATGACCAAACTATGGAGTCAAATTAAAAAAAAAAATTCTCTCCTTTTCTATGGACAACCCATGAGATTTAGAATGAGCTTTCTATTCTATTATTGCTCATAGTTATACTTCCATGGTTGGGTCCAATATGTCTAACACTGTTCTTTCTGACTGGTCAGGAAGATTTGGCCCTGGCTACCTGTATGACTGCCCTTTGGAGCAGGGACCAGAGGTATGTGTCTTGGTCTTTACTGGTGGTTTCATATAGTCTGACTGACTTGTACAAGTCAAATGTTTCCATGTTCCTGTAAGAGTATTGAATGAATAAACTGAGCACACTAAGCCAGCCATTAATTTATATTGGGGAGCATCACAAAATATGGTTAAAAAAAAAAACCTAAAAAGTGATACTATGCAATGTGATTTAATGGAAGCTGACTTATGAGAAATTTCACTGTATAATTTACTCACTTACTAGTTTTGACACAACTATGGTTCTCCACTTCCTCTTATCTGTTACACAGACTACATATTTCTCAAATGAACAGTTACCAGTTTCTTTGGTGCTTGGGCTTGGAGGCCACATTTGTGGTTGGCTAACATTTTGCCAAAAGCTTTGTTAAAATAAAATGAACCATTCTCTGATCTGTGTGGAAGCTCTGGGAGTGGGAAGAAGGAGTCCTTTTACTGAGAGGAAAAAAAAAAAAACCCTAATTTTGCTTTGGTTTCAAGACAGTATTCAGTTCTTATTTGACTGATGAACAATTCAAAGTACATAGCTCATTCTGATGGGGATAATGTTTGGTTTTAGGGTATTGTGAACAGGAAATAACATTAATAACTCTTTGAATATATTCTTTTATACGATTAAAGGTCGCATGTATTTAAAGAACTTGTCTTTTTTTCTGTTCAGTGTTTATTTACCAAGGCACATAACAACAGTTAAGCGATCTCCATCCAAACCTAAACCAGAGTTAAAGATGTTTTCTGAGGGTAATCAGTTATTTGGGGGTGTCTACAAACTACCATTCAATGTGCCAATGAAACAGCTTCCTCCTCCTTGACATTATCTCCCTTTAGTGTTTATGGAGCATGCTCTTTGCATAGCTTGGGCTCGAGTACAGGTAATTTTTAGCTAATTAGGCAGTATGCTGTTCCTTACAGAAGAATCTCAACAAAATGCTCACTGATACCTGGCCTCACAGGAAAGGCTGAATGGTATGGAGCAAAGACCACCAAAGTAGGAGGCAAAAGGGCAAAGGGATTTCCTAATTTTTCTCCCGGTCATGTGATCACACGTGCATCTCTTTTCCAGTAGACTGGTGATAATACAAGTGGCCTGCAAACCTCATAGGGTGGTGTGTGACATAAATCACAAATGTAGGGGACTTCCCTGGTAGTCCAGTGGTTGAGAATCTGCTTTCCAATGCAGGCGACGTGAGTTCGATCCCTGGTCTGGGAACAAATATCCCACATGCCATGGGGGCAACTAAACCAGCAAGCTGCAACTACTGGGCCCAAGCACACTCTGGAGCCCATGCACCACTAGAGAGAAGCCTGTGCTCAGCAAAAAAAGATCCCACTCGATGCAGCTAAGATAGCCAAAAATAGATAAATAAATAAATAAATATATATATATATTTTTTCTTTTTTTAAGGAAGAATATGGAAGTGTTTCGTGGGCCATACCATGCTGGGCAAAACCAAGGTGCTACTGGTACGGGATTCCACAGAGGTCGGCCCTGGCTGACCTGAGTCTCCCCACTCCACTAACATCAGCACCTGCTCTCACCCCATCAGAGCAGCAGAGCCCTTTACTCGGCAGCCGGAAGACAGAGTCATGCTCAGAACTGGTGTTTTCCATTCAAATGGCTCATTCATCCCACCTCCTCCAGCTCCCATCTGCTGTGCGCAGACGCTGGCACCCCAGGGAGGTGACCCAGTTGCCTCACCACACACAGAGCTTTCCTCCCCAAGGACACGCAGCCAGGACACGGGCGTGTAGATTTGCTCCCCCTTTCAGCAGAACTCACTGTCCTGGCTCTACACCCACGGTTTGCTCTTTCCTGCTGCCCAGGTCCGTGTTGCCCCTTAATCACGTTTGCATGTCCTGGAGGCATCAGTATAATTTCTCTTTCATTATCAGTGTTCTTAGGATGTAACTTACTCACTATGACTCAGTATGAATTTAGCACTTCTGGCAGCATTGTTTACAAATTAGAAATGGCTGTTGATAATGTTGAAAAAGTATTGAGTTAATTTTTTGGCCTTGCTTAACTCCCAGAGAGGCCCGAAAGGTGAGAAGAAACTGCAGAGAAGATAGAAGGGGGATTCAGAAGAGATCTAGGAAAATGGAATCAAGGGCTAGAGAGAACAGACTTCTAGAAAGGGTTAAAACAATTGGCATTATTTTGGCCTAAAGGCTAAATACGCAAAATGCTGGCCAGCTGTTCTCCATCTCCACCAAAGAAGGAAACAGGGAAATGTTTAAAAATGTAACGAGAGGGATTTAGGTTAGATATAAAGAAGAATTTCTTAATAATGTGGGTTGTTAAATATTGCAGAGGTTTACAAAGGAAATTTGTGGAATTTCCTTCTGTGGCAATCTTTCCATATTAGGATAGATTCCACTTGTGTACAATGGTTTAAATAAAGTACTTCATAATTTTTCTAAAATGCCTACAACATTCACTTTGGAAGTTGGGCAAATAGATCAGAGCTGTCGTGTCTCTCGCTCATGACTACCTCTATATCTTTAAACAACTTTTGGGGAGATCCCTTTAAAATATTGCATTCTATTCTTACTACACAAACATCATGTCTTCTCACAAAATGGTAAGATGTCAATTAGAATTGGCTGACTCATTAAGAGAGCAAACTCTGGAGCCAGGCTCCCTGGCCTGGTATTAGAACCATGCCTCCATCACTTACCAGCTGTGAGCCTTGGGGAACTTGTTATACTTCTTTGTGCCTCAGTTTCCTTATCCATAAAATGAGGATGGTGATGACACATACTTGGTAAGGTAGTTGTGAGGAATATGTAAGTTAATATCTATCAAGTCCTTAAAACAATGCCTGGCATCAAATAAGTGCTATATAAATGCTATTATTAAACACTTCTGTTTTCTTCAGTTGATTTTTCTGTTTTATTATTTTGGCCTTTTTCTTTTGTGCTTCCAGATGTATATTTTTTGTTATTCAACCACTTTAAGAATAAAGAATGAGGCTCTTTAAGTGACTGGTATAAGTTTCACCTGTTGGTGTGTGACTAGGATTTTTTCCCCTATAACTACCGTGGCATCAGGTCCCATCACTTTACGGCAACCAGAAGGGGAAAAAGTTGAAACAGGGATAGATTTTATTTTCTTGGGTTCCAAAATCACTGTTGATGGTAACTGCAGCCATGAAATTAAAAGATGCTTGCTCCTTGGAAGGAAAGCTATGACAAACCTAGACAGCATATTAAAAAGCAGAGACAACACTTTGCCAACAAAAGTTCCTATAGTCAAAGCTATGGTTTTTCCAGTGGTCATGTATGGATGTGAGAGTTGGACCATAAAGAAGGCTGAGGGCCAAAGAGTGGATGCTTTTGAACTGTGGTGCTGGAGAAGACTCTTGAGAGTCCCTTGAACTGCAAGGAGATCAAACCAGTCAATCTTAAAGGATATCAACCCTGAATATTCATTGGAAGGACTGATGCTGAAGCTGCTCCAACATTTTGGCGACCTGATGTGAAGAGCTGACTCATTTGAAAAGACCCTGATGCTGGGAAAGATTGAGGGCAGGAGGAGAAGGGGACGACAGAGGGTGAGATGGTTGGATGGCATCATCAACTCAATGGACATGAATTTGAGCAAACTCCGGAAGATAGTGAAGGACACAGAAGTCTGGCATGCTGCAGTAAATGGGGTTGCAAAGAGTTGGACAAGACTTGGCAACTGAACAGTGACAATACCACCCTCTACTGTATTGAAACTTGACTGATGGTTTTATATATGTGGGGAAGTGCATGTCAAATGAGATGATTTGCTTATAGGTGAGTGATCTAGACATCAGCTGGATAGGTCACAGTTTCTCTAAAGGCTAGAACAAAGAGATTTCAAACTTGTACACTACAACATAAGCCTTAGCAGTCTAACCAGTTTAGGCTGCTTGACTTTCTTCTTCTGGTGTGAGGAAGGAAAGATGAAAAGTACATCGGGCAGTGATTTGGTTCACAGACATATTTGCTCTGCTTCTGTCTCCCACATTCTTCCTTATCTCCCACCTTCAACCTGGGACCTCCAATGGGAAGACTGACTCCCACTTCCATCTCCATGCAGCCTGCAGTTAGTGGATTTGGATCTGCATTTTGCTGTGTTCTATTTCATATGTCAATTACCTCATATACCCTTTCAGATTTTCAAAAATTTGTTAGTGTCTCAGTTCTGATAATACCACCTCCATTCCCCCACTACCTTCTTTGTTAAAAGATTAAGTTTTTTATGCTGCTGAAATGGCAACCCACTCCAGTGTTTTTGCCTGGGAAATCCCATGGACAGAGGAGCCTGGTGGGCTACAGTCCATGGGGTCACAAAGAGTTGGACATGTCTATGACTAAACAAAAACAACTTGCTATCTTAAAATTACTAGGATTTCTATCAAGTCCTAAGACTGATGGGAAATTTGTTACCACTTCTGTCTTCCTGATCCACAAATAACATCACAAGTATTACTGTTGGGATCACTGGAGATTGTCAGTTAATTATGTATCCTATTTTCTTGATTCTCAAACAATTGAAAACCAAGATAATAGTCTTCCACCTTGAAAAAAAACTACATTTAAATGGAAAAAATAAATGTATTATCCCTTCCAAAAAAGGAACTAAGACTAATAGATATTAGACTCTCCAGGAAGAGTAAATGCAGAGAAAATAGTTGTGTTGGGCCTCAAAGAACTGCCTCTGAGGGGAGAAGTATTGGTCAATTTCCCTCTTATAAGTTGAGATTGGAATATAGGGAGTAGAAAGATACAGATACCTTTAAAAATTATTTTATAGATGAAGTACCTGAAATTTGGGGGGATTAAATGACTTGCTCAAGGTCATTTATAAATAACAAAACCAGACTCTAGCATTTCTTACTGGGAGCACTTTAATACTATATTCCTTCTCTGTATATGCTATGGAGATGTCAAATATCAAAACGCTAAGTCTTCAAAGGGATATATTCCAAGAAATAAAAACATTTATTTAGAATGACACTTTCACACAGTCACTGTATTGTAATTCCCTAGCAAAAAAGAAAACTAATAGCTTAGAAATTTCAAAAATATACTGGAAACAAAAGGATCTTCAGACTCTCATTAGTCTACATTTTATTAAGCAGAGTTATTGCTTTTTCAATTTGAAAAGCTTTCTGATATATATTTTTTTAACATAGAAAATATTTTTACTTTCTGAATTTCTCATTTCAGTTTTTAGATTTCCTAGGAAATAGTTGACTTCATGCCTATAACTGCCCTGTAGTAAATCACAATTGTCTGATTTCTTAGCATCAGAAAAAGCACAAAACTGAAAAAGCTCCCTCAGGAGAGGTATGTGTGAGTCTTCATGGGCCTGCAGATGGCTGGTTTTCAGCAGAAGTCCATTTTACATGGGGATGGCTCCTGACACAGCTCCTCTCACGAAATAGCTGTTGATAACATTTGGCCATTTTCATTAAGCATCTCATTTTTTCCTCTGCTCAGCTTGAAATCCATTCCTGAATTGCAATCCCTGGCAGGACAGCTGAAGCAGGAAAATATTAAATTGCTGGCACACAGAAACTCCTTTCCTGTCCTTCATCCTGAGATTCCATTAAACCATCTCTGGCCCTTTACTGACACTTTTTATAATAGGCATTTCCATGTTACTTGAGGATAAAGAATAACTAGCTGAAATAAAGCTTTCTGGTGTTTTCTCCTTGGTAGCATAAAAATTATAAAGTCAAAGAGAATGTGCTATACAGGTCATTCCCCCAAAACAACACACTTGTGGACCTGACTGAATAGTTCAGAAACAGTGTATCTTCCTTCATTCCAGTATTTATGGGGCACCTACAATGTGTTATTCAGTATGCTTATAATTGCTGTATAAAGATGACCAGAGCAAAGACCCTACTTTTAAGGAGCTCCTGGTCTAGCGAGCGTGCTTGCTAAGTCGCTTCAGTTGTGTCTGACTCTTTGCAACCCCGTGGATTGCAGCCTGCAGGCTCCTCCGTCCGTGGGATTCTCCAAGCAAGAATACTGGAGTGGGTTGCTATGCTCTCCTCCTGGGGATTTTCCCGAAAGGAGTCGAACCCACGTTTCTTATATCTCCTGTGTTGGCAGGCAGGTTCTTTACCACTAGTGCCACCTGGGTCTAGTGAGGGAGACAGAAAAATGATGATTTTTGCCTGGGAAACATGATTTCAATGTTCTGTGATAGAATGTGATTTAGGTGAGCATATGAACCAGTCTGGGGAGAACAGCAGCTTATCTACATGGTACAAAGAGTAGGGGAGACGCAGGGGATGATCTTTGAGTGAACCTAAGAACAAAGATCTTCCAGAAAGACAAGGTAAGGAAGGGCCATCTAGGCAGAGGAGAGAGGATCTTTAGGTGGGGAGGTATGAAGGAGGAATGTGTGCTCAGACATAAGCTGGAGCAGGGTTTGGGGTGAAGGGAGAAGTGGGGTGATGATAGATGGGGCCAGAGAATAGACAGGAGGCATTATCGATGTGAGGACTTTGAACTTCGTCCTCTAGACTTGTTTTCCCTAACATGTCTGAGTGCCTCGTATCTGGTTGTATACTGGATTGCTGGGGGCACACGAGAGAAGCGGGCTTGCATATGCATTTATCGCAGATCTTCTTTGCTAACTGAGTAGACCTCCATCCTGCCTGGATTATACAAAGATGGAAAAGTTTCCTCATGTCCCACGCACATATGTTTTCCTCGGCCCAACGTGAAATTTCTCTGGGCTTCTTAGCAACCTGCCCCCCCATTCCGTCATCTCACAGTCACCTCAATTCAGTGTTCCGTGTGATAGATGTCACTGCCACGGTGTTAGCCCTGGTGAACCGATAAGACAGAACACGTGCGTGTTGCCTTCAATTTGGCAACACATCTGTGAGAACGACCAGTTAATGATTAAGTGAGAAAGGATTAATCAGAGAATGATTGAGAATCATTTCTAAGAATTCATTGAAATTAGGCAGGAGTGTGACACATTTGTGTTTTAGGGACTTAATTCTGGAGGAGGGATCACTCAGATACTTTATGATCGGAGTTTTATCTAAATAGTGAGGATGAAGGGCAAGGTGTATACATATGTATAAAATAGACAATTTGAGAAGGCAGAACAGCCCTGGGATTGAGAGCACATGTTCTGGCATTACCCAGCTTGGGTCTGAGCCCTTAGTCCTTTAGTTACCTGTTGTGAGATGTTATATGGGCTTCCCAGGTGACGCTAGTGATAAAGAACCCGGCTGCCAATGCAGAGGACATAAGAGACAGGTCCCATCGCTGGGTCAGGAAGATCCCCTAGAGGAGGGCATGGCAACACTCCAGTATTCTTGCCTGGAGAATCCCATGGACAGAGGAGCCTGGCGAGCTAGGATGGTCCAGAGTCCCAAAGAGTCAGACACAACTGAAGCGACTTAGCACACACACACATGAAGTCACGTAACATCTTTGTACCTCAGTTTCCTCAACCATAAAATGCGGATTATGACAGTACTTGCTTCTTAGAGTCACTGTGAAGGTTAAATGAAATAATGCGTATGAAGCAATTAGAATAGTATCTGGCACAACACAAGTGCTAAATAAGTATCAGTATAATTATATAAGAAAGTATGACTTTACCAGAAAGAGAAAGCTGGTGGGATATAGGAAAATATAGGATAAAGAGAAATGAGAAAAGAAGGATAACTTGAACAACTGGATTATTGGTTGATTGCATGATAAATGAGAGAAGAATCGAGAAGGAGGCAAGGATTTGGGGAAGGTCATGAAAGAATTTCAGTGACTCAGGTGCTGAGTTTGAGGAAGACATGATATATTTATATATTGAGATGACAAGCAGTCAGTTAGATATATATGATTGGGGGTTCACGTAAAAGATTGGGCTAAGGGTATAGATTTAGGGAACCATGAGCCTATACATGAACTTTGGGGCCATGAGGGTAGAGGAGGTTGCCAACAAGAGAATGAGGAAAAAAGAGGAATTTATCTTTCAGACAATTACTGCAAAGATTCAGATCATTTTCTCTTTTTGCCTCTTTTAAATTAATACTGTGTTACTTTTCTGATAATGCAAGTAATACACACTTTCTGTACAAAATTCTGAATATTTTCTTAATGTTCCTTTCTGAGAAGGAAATTTTATGAGATTTTTCACTAACAGCCTTTGCTCTGAGAAGAAAATGTTCTTGAGTCATCCCGCATTGGGGCTTCGAATACAAGGCAAATGCAAAATGCCTCCTGCTCTGTTGTCTTCAGTGAAGGCCAAACAAAAGTAATCAGCTTGAATCCACCCCTCATTAGATGAAAGCCCAGCTGTGTTCCTGTCCAGACAGGGAGCTGAGAGCCAAGCAGCAGGGGGATGCACCGTGTACTCTGTGATGGAGGAAGAATACTGGGGCCTTTGTGCTGCTGACACTCTGGCAGGGCAGGCTGGTATTAGAGGAGAAAGCCTATGATTACTTCAAGTAGACATTTTCCCTTTAGTGGCTTGACTGTGAAGCCTGGAAGTTCAACTGCTAAGTGACCACCATGACACCGTCAGGGCGCCGCTCTGCCTATCCCACCCCAGACACAGCAGCCCAGCCCAGGTGGGGAAGAGGGGAGCTTCACACCCTCCTCACTGGCCAGGAGCACTGAGGCCTGGGACCTGCAGTCAGTTCTGAAGGAAGACAATCCTGGAAGGCTTTCTACAGTCATTTGTTTCTGTGCCCTGGCCCATCTCCCTCTGCCTTCTCCAGCCCCTGTTTGGATCTGGAAGTGTTGCAGGAAGGGGGGCCCCTTCCAAGGCCCAAAACTGGGCTCTTGTCTAACACTTGGAAATGAATTGTCTGAGGAGACATATGTGCTGACAAAACAAGAGATTTTACTGGGAAAGGGCACCCTGGTGGAGAGCAGTAGGATAAGGGAACCCAGGAGAACAACTCTGCCATGTGGGATTAGTTTCTGGGTTGTCTTTAGCCAATCATTCTAACTCAGAGTCCTTGCTGGTGGTGCATGACTTGTTCAGCCAACTTGGATGCCAGAGAGAAGGATTCTGGGAGGTATTCAGACATGTGGTTCTCCTTTTGACTTTTCCTGAACTCTTCCGGTTGGTGGTGGCTTATTAGTTCCATGTTCCTTACCAGGACCTCCTGTCATAAAACAACTCATGCAAATGGTTACTATGGTGCCTGGCCAGGGTGGGTGGTTTCAGTCAGTATGCTTCCCCTAATAAACGGAGTCTGGAGGTGGATCAACCAACAGGCAGACTCAGTGTGGGTCCAGGGCATTAAAAAAAAAAAACTGAGCCACCAAATCCACACCAATAAGAGAAGTCAAGCTCCGATGAACTCAGCCATGTTCCATAATCGAAACATCTAGAAAGAAGTGATTTAATTTCAGCATTCCTGCAAGCTGTGTTTCACTATTTAGGTATTGTTCTAAATTGCCAGTGGGGAGGGCCTCCTAATATTTTCATTGCAAAGAGCCTCTAAAGATGTTCATCTGACCCTGAGTCAGTACTACAGGGTGGTATGTGGGGAGCTGGAAATCTCTATCCCTTTTATTTCTAAAGCTGTGTCCTTTTCCCTTGCATGTAAGGAGAAGGAAAGGACCTGCTGCTCTCTTTCCAAACCCTTGGTTGTTCTTTTATACATCTGGTTGACCTCCTCTGCTGAGCCAAGGGATAGAGGGCTATGACCTGCTTCTTTTGACGTCTTATCCCCTGCTGCCTGCCTTACATCCAATGTTCAGTTTAGCCACTTATCTTCTGTAACTGTTTTTCTGCTGCTCTGCCAATGCTCACAGACCAAGCATTTCGTGGAATTTCACGTTGACGACTTCTCAATACTGTGTGAAGTTACCCTGTATTCTTTGGAGTGTGCTTTGTCCCATTGTTGTTTACCCCTTTAGAAGGTGACTGTTTATCACAAATCATACCAGGCACAGCCAATTTGTTGTGAAATCTCTTCTTGAACTTCCTGAAAATCTACATGAGTGTAAAGTTAAAACAAACAAGAACCATGGCCAGTCTGAAAATGACTGCAAAACCCTCAAAGATTCTGGCCCTTGGCCAGAATTTATTATATAGGAAACCTCAAATTTCCCCACCCACTGTTTTCCCTTGCCTTTCCTGGGTTTCAGATTTCAGGACCATTATAATGTCACCACATGGAGCGCATGACAGTTTAGTTAGAGGAAGCTACTTAAACCCTGCCAATTTCACCTTACACTTACTATCCTCAGTCTTAGATCCTCCTCTTCCTACCCTTCCCCTTCTCCTTCCTATTTTTTCTATAATTCCTCCCCTACCAACACATTCCCCTTAGGGAGACCAAGAAGGAAAAAAACAACAGCAAATACTGACCTCTAAGAAACAAAGACAGAGTTTTCTTAATCATTGACATTGAGGGAAAAAGGGAAATCAACAGAACACCTCCTCCATCCCTTTAAATCCTCCCTTATTACTGGGATTGGACTGGTTTCCAACTGAAAAGGCTTCAGAGGATACTAAGAAACTCTGTGAACACAAGTAGGAGAATTCTGATAGATTAAGAACAAATGTTAACAGTCAATCTGTTCCAAGATTGTTCTGCTCTCTTTCTCCAGGAGTATTTCAGTTGAGCTGCCTTTAAAAGACACAGTTGGATGTATAACATTTCTGACCCTTGGCCTCTGGGATTTGGGGTGGTTTTTAGGTGGGAGAGCAGTACTAAGGCTTTTACAGTCACTTTCCAGAATGAGATTCTTCATTAACCAGAAAGGGGTGCCTTCTGCAGCTAACACGGGAAAACTAATCTTTGGAAAGCAAATACTTTGGAAAGAAAAGCTTTAATACATGTAATTAATTCATGTTGTTTGTTGTAATCTAAAAGGGGGACTATTCTGTCTGTGCATGTGTGTATGTGTCTATAAGAGAAGGATTGAATAGAAAGTAGCCCCCTCCTTTTTAAAGAATTTGAATTACAGGAAGAATTGTGTTACTCCCAGAAAAGATTAAATTGGGAAACATTTCTTTTGACACATTGCTCATAATTAAAGCAAGTCTTCATTTTCTCTGTTTTCTTTAAGTAAAAACTTGTGGCTTTATTTAACCTTCCATCAATTAACTTTCTTAAAAGAAAATAACCTTGAGTCCCATAAACACACACTTAATTCTTTATTGACAGAGAAAAGAGAAGCAATATCTGTCCTTCTACTCAGGAATCCAGCATTATTGCAGCTCCCAAGTCTGCTGCCCTGCGTGCACAACCTCCAGTTTCAGCTCTCACTGATAGAGGTTTTGACTTTGAACTTTTCTTCCATGTTTTACCAATGCCCACAGCCATGTAATTCTATTAAAACCACACTGTTAGAAATATTTGCAACAGAACAGTCTTCACTCAACAAATAGGTCTTGAAATCCTTCATGCTAGGAAATGAGGGCACAATAGTGAGCAAAATAAGCATGATTGTTTCTTTCATGGGGTTTATAAACAGGTGGGGAAGAGAAATTAACCAAGTAATCCATATAATGATGAAGAGTGAAAAAAATTACAAAGAAAAATATCTAGTTCTATGAGAGTGCCTCACTGGGGGTCCTGATGAATCTATTTTCCTATCTATCAGTATCTCTATATATTTACAGGTAATGATATACTGGGGGGAGTTTATCAGATCAGAACAGTCCTTCCTGAAGAAATGTGTGAACTAAGATCCAAAAGATGATTATTATGTTCATACAATGGGATGCAATATAGCAGCTAAAAATAAAAGAGCAATAGTAACATGTATCAGAATGGATGGCCCTCTGAATCATATTGCTTAGGAGAAAAAAATCTCCTTGCATGTGACTGTGTCAGATCTAATCAGATGATCCCTAGTAATAGCTGTTCCAGAAGACAGAGAAACAAATCAGATAGATTTTCCTGGTGGCTTTGAAAACATACACTGTGGCTTTGAAGAGGCCATGTGTCAGACAAGTATAGGTGGCCTCTGAAAGATAAACATGATCCCTGACCACAAGACAGCAAGAAAACAGGGACTTTACAGTCGCAAAGAACTGAATTCTGCCAACAACTGGTGAGCTTGGGAGAGGACCCTGAGCCTCAGATGAGCTCACAGACCCAAGTGACTCTTGATTTTAGCCTTGTAAGGCCCTGAACAGAGCATCCTGTCACATTGTACCAAAATTCCTGACCCACCGAAACTGAGATGATAATTTTGTGTTGTATTAAGACAAATTTGTAGTAATTTGTTACACAGCTGTTGAAAACAAGGACAACTACAGAAACAAATGTTAAGCAAATGCACAGGCTCACAAGTTGAGAGTCAGGAAGGGGCATAGAGGCCAAGATGGCCTCACAGAGTAGAAGGAGACATTGAGGTCTTCAAGGGCTGACATGAATTGCCCGGCCATGAACGCCCAGTTAGTGACATGGGCTCACCAGCATCCAGGAAGAAGCCTGAGGACAGAGTAACATGTGAGCAGATGCTGTAGAGGGGAAAAGAAGCAGCATAAAGTAATGATTCTAGATTATTCTACATTGTGGGTGTGTTAGTTGCTCAGTCACGTCTGACCCTTTGAGACCCCATGGGCTATAGCCCACCAGGCTCCTCGGTCCATGGAATTCTTCAGGCAAGAATACTGGAGTGAGTAGCCATTCCTTTCTCCAGGAGATCTTCCCAACCCAGGTCTCCCACATTGTGGGCAGACTTTTTATGCTACCCAGGAAGCTTGTTATTCTACAGTGGTGTCCAAGTTAAATACAAAGAGTAAGTGGAGTGGTAAAGCAGATCTAGTTTCCAGCACCACATCATCACTTAGCTGTGCAGTTTTAGATCATTTGTTTCACCTTTATATGTTTTGGTTTCTTCATCTCTAAAATAAAGCTGTATGTATCTCCTGAGAAACCTGTATGCAGGTCAAGATGCAACAGTTGGAACTGTACATGGACCAACAGACTGGTTCAAAATCAGGAAAGGAGTACATCAAAGCTATATATTGTCACCCTGCTTATTTAACATATGCAGAGTACAACATGCAAAATGCCAGGCTGGATGAAGCACAAGCTGGAGTCAAGATTGTGGGGAGAAATATCAACAACCTCAGGTATGACCACTCTAATGGCAGAAAGCAAAGAGGAACTAAAGAGCCCCTTGATGAGGATGAAAGAGGAGAGTGAAAAAGCTGACTTAGAGCTCAGCATCCAAAAATGTAAGATCATGGTATCTGGCCCCATCACTTCACAGCTAATGCTGTGCTGTGCTAAGTCATTTCTGACTGTGTGACCCTATAGACTGTAGCCCGCCAGGCTCCTCTGTCCATGGGATTCTCCAGGCAAGAATACTGGAGTGGGTTGCCCTCCTCCAAGGGATCTTCCCAATCCAGGGATCAAACCCTTTCTCTTAGGTCTCCTGCATTGGCAGGCAGATTCTTTACCATTAGCGCCACCTGGGAAGCCCTCACGACTAATAGACGGGGAAAAGTGGAAACAGATTCTAAAATCTGTCACAGATTTTCTTTTCTCAGGCTCTAAAATCAGTGTGGATGGTGACCACAGCCACAAAATTAAAAGATGTTTGTTCCTTGGAAGAAAAGCTATGACAAGCCTAGACAGTATATTAAAAAGCAGGGACATTTTTCCAGTAGTCATGTACAGATGTGGGAATTGGACCATAAAGAAAGCTGAGCACTGAAGAATGGCTGCTTTCAATTTGTGGTGCTGGAGAAGACTCTTGAGAGTCCCTTGGACAGTAAGGAGATCACACCAGTCAGTCCTAAAGGAAATCAACCCTGAATATTCATTGGAAGGACTGATGCTGAAGCTGAAACTCCAATACTCTGGCCACCTGATGCAAAGAGCCCACTTATTGGAAAAGACCCTGATACTGGAAGGATTGAGGGCAGAAGGAGAAGGGGGCAACAGAGGATGAGATGTTTGGATGGCATCATTGACTCAATGGACACAGGTTTGAACAAACTCTGGGAGACAGTGAAGGACAGGGAAGCCTGGCATGCTGTAGTCCATGGGTTGCAGAGTCAGACGTGGCTTACCAACTAAATAACAACAGCAAACTAAAGCTAAGCAGTGTGCTTGTATGGGCTTCACAGGTGGCACTAGTGGTCAAGAATCCACCTACCAATGGAGGAGACACAAGAGATGCTGTTCTGATCCCTGGGTCGGGAAGATCCCCTGGAGGAGGGCATGGCAACTCACTCCAGTATTCTTGTCTGGAAAATTCCATGGGCAGAGGAGTCTGGCAGGCTACAATTCATGGGGCTGCAAAGAGTTGGACATGACTGAGCATTCCATTCCAATTCCGCCCAATATACTTATAATTATTGTAAAGTTTAAATGGAATAATACACATGGAGTACTTAAAAGAGCCTGACACAAAGCGCTTGTTATTGTTACCTGTTAATATTACTACCAATGTCCTCATCATTATCACTGTTACTATTACTTATTTTTATCGTCTGAATTATCCTTAAGAACAAAGCTTAACCTCAAGCATATCCTAAGAAAATGGGATGTTGTGTATGTGTATGACTAAATACTCCCATTGCTTTATTAATGCCCTGTGAATGGGTTAAGCGTTTTGGACAAAATTCACTAATGTTTTTAACTGACCAGAGATTACATATAATCATTCAGATAAGTCAATCAGAAATCCTCAGTTTTACCTCTGACCATGACCTTGTGTACTTCCAGCTCACCTACTGTATTTGTCAGGCTTCTTCAGAGAACCCAGGGTTCTTCGACAGAACCTAGGTAGACAGATAGATATGAATTTAAGGAATCGGCTAATGTAATTACAGAGAAATGGCAAGTCCAAAATCTTCAGGGTAGGCTGGCAGATTTGAGACCCAGGGCAGAAATAATGTTGCAATTCAAGTCCAAAGGCCTCCGACTACTTGGATGAGGCTCAGCCACCTTACAGAAGGCCAGCTTCTTTACTCAAAGTACACCAATTTAAATGTTAATCTCATCCAAAAACACTCTGACAGAAACATCTAGAGTAATATTTGACCAACTATCTGGGCCTTATTGGCCAAATAGACACATAAAATTAACCATCAAATCTACTCTGTCTGCCCACTCTAACTATGTTTTGACCTTGTCAAGAAGTCCAGTCCATTGATTTTACCCTTTCAAACTCTCATCACCCCTCTTTTGTCCATCCTTCTCTCCTTGCTCAGATTAATCACTCACTGAAAAATCCTGAGCTCCTTTATTGCTTACGTTCTTTAAATTCCAGAATCTACCTACTTTGTGCTAGATCAATACATTCTATTGACTTTCCATCAGCAACACTGAATGAAAAAAAACAGTGAAACAATTTCTTTGAGATTTCTGTGGGAAAATAATTTTGAACCAAGAAAGCAGACTAATATTAAGGCCTAAAAAGAGTCATGAAGTTTACCACTCACAGAATTTCTCAGAAAGAATTTGTAGAGGATAGATTACAGGAAAAAATAAAATATATAAGGAAAAGCTATGAATTAAAAAATAATAATAATTGAGTAAGGAAAATTGTAAAACTTATAGTTAAGTCTAAACAGCATTTGATTGCATTAAAAAAGAATAACTGGCAATTAAAATATTAGATATTCTCAAGAAAGAAGTCAGAAAAAGAAAGGAAATATGGTGGAGATTTGTGTGTTTGTATAGATTATACTTATCAGTTCACTCTATCCGTTGTTCAGCAAACATGCTTCTAAACAGTGGCCTTTTATCTCTTATTTTAAAGACCCCTGGAAACATAATAACTGAAATGGAGAAATTTATAGCAATTATGTTTAGATAATTCAAGTCAAAACAAACCCCCAAATCTTTACATATATTTTTTGAATACTTCAAATCAAAGGCAATTTTGGATTTCTCTTTAGTTTCTTTTAATTATCTCCAAAGAATTTCCTCAGTTTCCCACACATCATTTGGCAAAAACAAAAGACTTAACATTTTAAGCATATTTATAACAAGATGCTCTGGCTTTGGTTCAAATTTAACTTTACCCTTTAGCCTGCATTGCTTTGCATTTCAATCGTCACCCAGTACACCCTTGCCAATTTAATTTCAAATTATTTTTAATTGAGACTGAACACTACAAATTTGGGGGGTAGTAGAATATAATTTATGGGGACCAGCTGGAGAGCCAAAACTTTGATCAGATTGTCACTGTTAATGGGGATACCTAGATGTAAATGACTGATAGCCTAATTTGACCCATCTAATTGATTGTTTTTCACAGAATTACCTCCACTTCTTGAAGTTCTGAGACTATCATCCATCACTTCCAGAAAAAAAGAAAAATGTGGTAAGTAGCACTTACTTTCTTTGTGTAGTGTGATTTCTATTATTAATTGTAAAAGCTCAATTTCTGACCTTCCTATTACATAATTAGTTTTATCAACTAATTATTGATGTGTTTTTATAATATCTAAAAGCAGTTTTTAAAGTTGTGTTTAAATAGTGTTAGGTCTTGTCATGAGATTTATCAAATGAGTGTTAGAAAATGACAGGAAAATAGTTGATTAGCTTAGTGTCCTAGGTACAACTTTCTAAACCCTGTGGTTGAATCCAGAGGTCAAAGATTACAGTGACTCGGGTTTTCAGATTGGATGGGTACTGAAAAGAAGAGCAGTGCTTTTGTGAGTATTCGGCCAGTCTACAAGTGCTGCCTCTGACTTCATCACTGAAATGAGAGTCATGGGAACATTTTGGCCTCAGGCAGGACAGGAGAGAAGAGAGAGACAATGCTTACTCCCTCCAACTCTGCTCACCCCTGTGTTCATGCCCTTGTTTCTGCTGAGAACTTGCTCTTTATGACAGCTGCTCACACTTGAATCTTGAAGATTAAGCTAAAGGATTCCACTGGGCATTCCAGAATAGATCATTATTTGCCTTTATGTCCTATAAGAAAGTACCTTTCAGCAAAATATCTCTTGCTGAAGATCAGGCTATTGTATATGGTTGTGAAAAAACATTTTGACCTAGGAGTCAAAATCCTAGGTATTAGTCTCAGACCTTTTATGGCTAAACTAATCCCTAAGCTACATTTTTAAAAGTCTAGACAGGCAACAGAAATTTTTAATGCTGCACATGTACTTTATGGGTACTAGAAGGAGACAGCCCCAAGCCCCCCTTTCCTCTAGCTTTTTAAATATTAATGAAAACAGCTTGAATTAAATTATTTACTTGATATTACTTTATTCATTCTCATAGGCCTAATTATCTCCTCTATTACCCTTCTCAGCTTCCTTTACTTGGTGCTCTCACCTGTCTGCACAGAGCAGCCTATTTCTACTCCTGGGCCCAAAAAACTTACCCATAGAGCCAAGAAAATCACCTGCTTTCATTCATTAGATGTACTATAATTTAAAGTATTGTAAAATGAAGAAAGCTAAACTCATATTCTATTGTAATTAAAAGAAAAAAAGAAAAATCTAATGGAGGGACTTCCTTAGGGGTCCAATGGCTAAGACTCTATGAACCCAGTGCATGGGGCCCAGGTTCGATCCCTAGTCATGGAAATAGATCCCATGTGCCGCAACTAAAAGTTCACATACCACGGTTCAAGATCCTGTGTGCCACGATGATGATCAATGATCTTACAGGCTGCAACTAAGACCCAGTGCAGACCAATAAATAAATAAAAATAAATATTTAAAAAAGATCTAATGGAAATATTTTTATTTTGAATGTTTTCAGTTACTATACTAATATAGTATCTCTTTAAAGTTGACCATTAGTATCCAGGGGAAAAAAGAGGAAATAATTATTGTTATTAGGTAAGAAGCTCAACATAGGATCACAAACATGGTTATAATGTTAGATCATCGTATTCTGATTAACATATTTTGACAACTAAACTCTAAGTCCCTGTATGGCAGTTCCATCCCAGCATGAACCAACCATAGTTTGAGAAATGATGACATATGAACCATCATAGAAGATTTTGAAAGCATAGAAAATCTTCTTTTGTGATACTAAAGGGCAAGAAATGACAAACTGTTTTTTTTTTTTTTTTAATTACAATAAATAAACTCAAGTGGCAGGTAGATATTAAGACTACATTTTTCAAGTTTGGTTGATATGTATGTGATAGTGGGGTTTCTGTCTTTCTGTTCTTTTTTTGATACAGAATGCTTTACAAGTTTGCATGCCATCCTTGCACAGTGGCCATGCTCATCTTCTTTGTTTCATTCCAATTTTATTATCTGTGCTGCCAAAATGAGTACAGTGGGACCTTTATTTCAACTCAGTGCTGGGCATAGAATAGGCCACCAGTACATGCATTCTGAATGGATGAAGATGGTTGATACACTGATACTTACTTGGCATAATGTGTTGTATATTCTCATCACCCTATATAATGTAAGTGAACTAGCATTTCTCTTGATTTTAGTTTTATTTTTGGCCACAATATGTTATAAGTAAACTGATCCATTTTTCAAAAAAAAAAAAAAATGGAGTCTGAGTCATAAGATAATGGAATGAAAAGACTTGTACCCATTTCCATCCCTATTGAAGGAAGAGGGTGGAGGGTTCAAATGCAGAACCAGGGCTGACTCAGAGCAGACATCCAGGGACCCCTTTATTTTCCCTTCACCACCTCTATTTTCTCCTCCCTCTTGTGTGAAAAGCCTAATGATGATTGAGGACATTTATACCTATTGAATATAAAAAGAAGCTAATCGTTTTGGGATCAAAATATCTTTAAAATGGCAAGGTGAGCAGATCTGAGCTTTGCTAAGTCAGGCCACAGGTCAGCCAGTAAACAGTGGCCACAGATTGATAGCCAGGTGAGAAATGCAGGTCAGAAGGGACAATTTAGAGAACAGGGCAGTTGGTTAAGGGCTTTTGCTATAACCAGTAGAAGGATGGGGTGGGTGGTGAACAGATTTGAAGCCACCCTTCTCTGGGATTGTGGAAATAGGCAAGACAGTCATGTTTAGGGGAAATTTCACTTGGCATCTGGCTGAGGTTACTTGGGGCTCCATCATGCTAGGCTTCTCAATCAGAGTGAGTAATCTTCCAGCAGAATTTAATATCTGTAAAGCAATCATAACTGCTTGTCAGTGGATGCACACAAGAGGAAGAAGGGGGGCAAGCTACTTAAGGAACTAACAAAGGCTTCTGTCACTTACTTCCCTCACAGTTTGAGTCTGCAGGTTTCTACCTGTTTACTTTTATGATAACATATTGAAAAATAGCTCAAGTTCTTTATAAAATGAATAGTTTGAATGTAATAGTGACTTTATTTGAATACTTATCTTCAACCAGATAGCTCCCTTTGGTGATCTTTCCTCTGAGTGAAACAGTTGACAGCTAAGAAGCGCTTCTAGTTTCAACGTGTTTACCTGTTCACTTCTGTCTTTGAGATTGCAGTTCGCCCTGACACAATGAACAAATATACAGAGGTTCAGAGACTAAGAAATTTTCTTGGGAAGAGACATGTATTGTTATTGTTGGTCAGTCTCTTAAGTCATGTCCGACTTTTGCGACCCCATGGACTGCAGGACGACAGGCTTCCCTGTCCTTTACTATCTCCTGGAGTTTGCTCAAACTCATGTCCATTGAGTCGGTGATGCCATCCAAACATCTCATCCTCTGTTGCCCCCTTCTCTTCCTACCCTTAGACTGCAAGGAGATCGAACCAGTCAATCCTAAAGGAAATCAACCCTGAATATTTGTTGGAAGGACTGATGCTAAAACTGAAGCTGCCATACTTTGCCCACCTGATATGAAGAGCTGACTCATTGGAAAAGACCCTGATACTGGGAAAGACAGAGGGCAAGAGACAAGTGTGAAAACTACTATTTATTTTAAAAGGGCAGGTTGAGGTTGTGTGTCTTTTGTGTTTGGCGAGACATGTCAATCCAGTATGCAGAAGAAACAAAATTCTGTAGAATTACTATTTCACAAAGAGAATGAAAACACTGTCATTTATATAAGTAAATGAGTTTTTCTTTAAAAAATGAAATTATCCTGAGAATGACTTTCATATCTTTTTGGTTATACATTTACAAGTATAATGTGAAGAATTACCATCTATTTAGCTCTAGTGGGACTCAAGTCCTTTAGAGACCTCTGCATACTGATTTTCTCTGCCCTGTTTTCTCCTATTTATCAAAAGACACTGGCTTCTTAATTAATCTGCCTCTTTCTCCTGTATGCCTTAGAGTGAGATTCTTAAAGGAAGATCCAAGCATGTACTGCATTGGAATCATCTGCACAATTTTTTCCATGCAGATTCCTGGGCCATAGTCCACCTTTACTAAATCAATTTTTCTGAGCTCAAGGCCCAGGATTTTGCATTTTTAATAAAGTCATCAACTGATACACACAGAATTTCAAGATTCTTTCAAAATGGGAAAACGTATCTTCCAGGGAGTGGAATCTTTAATGTAAAAGTGGGGCATGGGCAGAGGACTTAGAGCTTTTATGCCAAGGGAACACAATCACACTTCAAGAAGAAGTTTTATAAACTTACATATTAAAAATGCACATTTCCAAGAGTATTTTGTGGATACTTACCAGGCTTCCCTGGTGGCTCAGAGGTTAAAGCGTCTGCCTCCAATGTGGGAGACCTGGGTTCGATCCCTGGGTTGGGAAGATCCTCTGGAGAAGGAAATGGTAACCCACTCCAGTATTCTTGCATGGAGAATCCCATGGACAGAGAAGCCTGGTAGGCTATATACAGTCCATGGGGTCGCAAAGAGTCGGACACGACTGAGCGACTTCACTATTCACTATTCACTAATTTACTGGTAGGCTTCCCAGGTGGCTCAGTGAGTACACAATCTGCCTGCAACACAAGAGACTTGAGTTCGATCACTGGGTCTGGAAAATCCCCTGGAGAAGAACATGGCAGCCCACTCTAGTATTCTTGGTTGGAGAATCCCATGGACAGAGGAGCCTGGTGGGCGACAGTCCATGGGGTCTCAAAGAGTTGGGCCAGACTGAAACGACTGAGCACACGCACAATTTCCTGGCAGGATTAATTGAACTGGAATAAATGCTTAATGTAGGAATACACACTTCTTGTTATGGAAGTTTAAAAGTGACATAACATGACTTTATTGCTTTAGTGGCCACAGAGACCTGCATTCCCCCATTGCACCATGGAAAAGCAGAAGTTGGCAACATCCTGACCCTATAACTATTATGCACACAGTTACTTGTATGTGACAAGCAGCAGAACTTGATGATAACACTTCAGTTGCTTGATATGGCAGTTTCTCAACTTTAGCTAGTGACTTAATATATTGCCAAGTAAGTCTTTCAAAAATGTCTACCAAAGCAGAAAATTTTGAAATAGGTCATGCAGAGACACCTATCAACACTGAGATGGACTACAGCTTGCCTCCCCTGTGCTTATGACAAGAGCAGTCCTTCCAGCACTGGCTCATATTCTAATCACTCAGAGCTTCCTAAAAAAAACCCCATAACTGAGCCTCATTACATAGTGGGGGAAGAATCTGAAGACCTGGAAAGGGATATCTTTAGTACTGAAAGGCTGAAGAGAGGTATATTTTGGAGAAAAATGGGCCTACATAAAGTGTCCAATAGCCAGATCCCAACATTTAGCACATTCTGTTAGTGAAGATTGTAGGATCAGAACACTAATAGTGAAAGTATAAACTCTCAACATTGGAGAGAATGAGAAGGGAACCAGCATTGGACTAGACATTTCAATACTTTCCTAGAAGTACAAGGATGATTGGGATTGGTTGATTTGGAGGAGAGAGTGCTGAAGCCTGAAAGGGGAGGGGAGAGCTACAGGACAGATGGAAAACTGTTAGTATTGCACAGCACTGGAGAATGTGGTTCGTAGGATCACAGGGACAGGGGAAAGTAGGGGTGAAGCGGGGACACAGAATGGGGGTTAATTGAAGTACAGTACATTGACCACCCTGCCATAGCCTTTGCTTCCCCTGCACACAGAGGTCCTAGAAGCCAGGCAGCACTCCTTAAACAAACAAACCAAGGATAAAAGGGGGAAGATATTTTCTCATTGTACTGAATGAACAATCTAAGGAGAACCAAGACAGCCAGGAAAAGCCCCGGGGCAAATGCCCCGGTTCTATCATTTTAAAGTCCCCGGTGTGAGAGCTGGCTGGTTGACAAGCCCCACTACCACCTGAGAGCTCACAGACTAACTTCTGTGGCCTCATGCTTAACTCTAATTGAAAAACAAGGGACACTGAATATGAGAAAAGCTTGCAACAACAAACAAAGTGAAAGATAAAAATTAACAAACAGCAAAAAATAAATGATCCTAGAGGAGATAGTTCGGAGAAGGCAATGGCACCCCACTCCAGTACTCTTGCCTGGAAAATCCCATGGATGGAAGAGCCTGGTAGGCTGTAGTCCATGGGGTCGCAAAGAGTCAGGCACGACTGAGTGACTTCACTTTCACTTTTCACTTTCATGCATTGGAGAAGGAAATGGCAACCCACTCCAGTGTTCTTGCCTGGAGAATCCCAGGGACGGGGGAGCCTGGTGGGCTGCCGTCTATGGGGTCGCACAGAGTTTGACACAACTGAAGTGACTTAGCAGCAGCAGAAGAGGAGATAGTTATTTCAGAATTCAGGGAAAAACTCTTCTAATCTGTATTAGAGAAATGAAAGAAGACTCTGCACCCATAAATAAAACAGGATGCAATGAAAAGGAAAATGAGAACAAAAAGAGGTGCTTTAAATATGTTTCAGTTTCAGCTCAGTTCAGTCACTCAGTCGTGTCCGATTCTTTGCGACCCCATGAATCGCAGCACACCAGGCCTCCCTGTCCATCATCAACACCCGGAGTTCACTCAGACTCACATCCATTGAGTCCGTGATGCCATCCAGCCATCTCATCCTCTGTTGTCCCCTTCTCCTCCTGCCCCCAATCCCTCCCAGCATCAGGGTCTTTTCCAATGAGTCAACTCTTTGCATGAGGTGGCCAAAGTACTGGAGTTTCAGCTTCAGCATCATTCCTTCCAAAGAAATCCCAAGGTTGATCCCTTCAGAATGGACTAGTTGGATCTCCTTGCAGTCCAAGGGACTCTCAAGAGTCTTCTCCAACACCACAGTTCGAAAGCATTAATTCTTTGGTGCTCAGCTTTCTTCACAGTCCAGCTCTCACATCCATACATGACTACTAGAAAAACCATAGCCTTGACTAGACGGACCTTTGTTGGCAAAGTAATGTCTCTGCTTTTGAATATGCTATCTAGGTTGGTCATAACTTTTCTTCCAAGGAGTAAGTGTCTTTTAATTTCATGGCTATAGTCACCATCTGCAGTGATTTTGGAGCCCCCCCAAAAATAAAGTCTGACACTGTTTCCACTGTTTCTCCATCTATTTCCCATGAAGTGATGGGACCAGATGCCATGATCTTCGTTTTCTGAATGTTGAGCTTTAAGCCAACTTTTTCACTCTCCACTTTCACTTTCATCAAGAGGCTTTTTAGTTCCTAAAATATGTTTAGGTACTTTAAAATATGAAACTAAAACAATGAGTGGTTAGAAGATTGTTGAGTGAACTGTCTAGAATAAAAACCCAAATGCTAAAAAGACAGAAAATATGACAGAAACATTGTAAAACATATATTCACATATATACTTATTCAAAAGCTCAACATCCTGTTCATAGGCATTTTAGAAACAGAACAAGGAAGATAGAAGGGAGGAAACAAGAAAGGAGATTTCCTAGAGTAGAAGACAAAAGTCTTCAGACTAAATAAGTCCAGGGAGTCCCCAGTACATCAAATATTAGAGCCCACACTATCATATTGTCATAGATTTTCAGAATATCATGGGGAAGATTATCCTAGTAATTTCCAAGGAGAAGAAACAGCACATCAACAAAATAACAAGTGTAAGTTTGGCACTGGTTATCCAGTCAACCATTTTGAATGCTAGAAGATAATGGAGGAATGCCTTCAAAGCTTTAAGCAGAAATTATGTTCAACTTAAAATGCTAAAAACAGTCAAGCCAACTGTCCAAAGAAAAATACATTTTTTAAAAACCTTAAAAAATGTAGCTCCCCTGAAAGGTACTATCCTATGCCTTAGGATATTGCTTGAGGATATACTATAGCAAAATGAGACAGTAAACCAAGAAAAGAACAAAAATGTAAGGTCTAACAAACAGATGATCCAGTCTAGGAGAGGACTGTGGTGATCCATCCTAGAGAGAAATCAGAAAAACTTGGAGCAGGATAATGGAAGTCTTGGGAAAAGGTATTAAAGGAAAAAATATTTAATACTATTCTTGAGATACTAAAACAATCTAGGAGACAGAAAGGGCAGACAAAGTAAGAAACAAAACAAACCAAAGCAAAACACATAGGAACTCTAAGAAAACAAACCAGATAAGAAACTAAGTATAGGACTTCCCCAGTGGTCCAGTGGTTAAGACTCCACGTTACCAATGCAAGGGGTGCAAGTTCGATCCCTGGTCAGGGAACTAAGATTCCACATGTTGCAAGGTGCAGCCAAAAAAAAGAAGCTAAGTATAACCACAGCACACTACTTAGTATTGTATGGATTTTATTTGTATTCTTATTAGAATGTGAAAAGTGGTTAATGGCTGAATAGACTACCTAAAAAGATAGTATTACATACTTGTTAGGAGCACTATCTCTAAAATTCTTACCGGCTGTATGAATCTAGAAATTTTCTTGATTTCTATTTTATTCAATTTCCTTTCTATAAGATAGAAATAATAATAGTTATGTATTTTATAGTTTTGTGAGGCTTAAATGAGTTACTTTACACAAAGTACTTGTAACAGTGCTTAACCCACAGAAAGTCCTCAATAGGTGTTAGCTAAACAATAACAAACCATATATTTAAAAAATAGAAGTATTTCTTGACACAGAACAAAATAAGCTAATAGTAGATTATTACTATAATGAATAAAACAAAAGCTGATAGATAAATTCATAATATAGAGATATAGGAAGAAACAACAGAAGAACCAAAAAAAAAAAAAAAAGTGTTGCTATTGAGGAATCAAGAAAGGTAAATATTTTTATCTTTAAATATCCTAAAATTTTATTCATCCATTAAAATGGAAAACAATAAAACAAATGAGAAAAAAAAAGGAATGTAAAGGGGATCTGGAATGGATAGTAGAAGAAAAAATTTTTAACAAAAAGTAAAATTAACACTATGATATCTAGAATTCTTTTTTTTTTTTCAGTTTGTAAAAAATTTATTTATTTATTTTTAAATACTTTTATTTTATTTTTTCGGATTTTTTTTTTTTTTTAACTTACAATACTGTATTGGTTTTGCTGTACATTGACATGAATCCGCCCCAGGTGTACATGAGTTCCCAATCCTGAACCCCCCTCCCACCACTCTGGAATTTCAGGAAACTCCAAGAGTTTGAGAAATATAGAATCACAGAAAAAGAATGCCAATTTCTGGACAAAATTTGATCAGTTTAAAATAATCTAGTAATTCACCATAAAATAAAAAAGGTAATGTGTACTTCTACTGATGAAATAAAGCAAAAAATCACAATATATCTGAAAAACAAGTGAGGATCAACGTCAGTCACTCTTTTAGTTCCCCACGCCTTGAAATTGTCAAGCATAGTTTAAGGAGGTGTTTGATCACTGACTTCCATCAAGCTCTTTGGGTGTAACTTTTGCCATCCAGTCTGGGCTTCTCCAATTCTCTTTCTTTCCTGGCTGCTCTATGAGTATTTCTGCATCATTAAATTTCCTTTTCTGTGTTCCCAAAGGATGAGCATATTTGCAGTCAGTCTTGGAAATCTGATCTTTATCCTGAATCTGCTCAAAAGCCACTAGAGATGAATTATGTGGACAGTCTTGTTTTATTAAGAAAATGTATAATACATAAAATAGCAAGGCTTGCTTTGGTGAGTTTCATCAGTGCTTCCTAATCCGGACCTCATAGAACATGCATTTTGGGGGGCTGTTTGGTTTCTTTTATTTTTTGGTCAGTGTCTAAGACCTTAAAATTCGTAATCTTAATTCAGTGGTTTGCTTGTACTCAGTCGGTAAAGAATCTGCCTGCAATGCGGGAGACCCGGGTTCGATCCCTGGGTCAGGAAGATCCCCTGGAGAAGGAAATGGCAAGCCACTCCAGTACTCTTGCCTGGAAAATCCTATGGAAGGAGGAGCGTGGTAGGCTGTAGTCCATGGGGTCACAAAGAGTCGGACACGACTGAGTGACTTCAATTTCTTTCAGAGATATCAAAGATGAAATATTTCTGTCTGCCAAAGCTGACCAGTATTTCCCAAAATCTGGAAGAGAACTCATTCTAAGAGCTTTAGTTGGGTGCCTAGGAACTATGGTCTTTAAACATATACTTATGTTTCTCTTCTACTCTTTGAAACCATATGGACTGTAGCCCACTAGCCTCTTCTGTCCATTGAATTTTCCAGCCAAGAATACTGGAATGGGTTGCTATTTCCTTCTCCAGGGGATCTTCCCAACTCAGGGATCAAACCCATGTCTCTTGTGTCTCCTGCATTGGCAGGCAGATTCTTTACCACTGTGCCACCTGGGAAACATCTCTTCTAAATGGTACAGAAAGGTTCATATGAAATTTCTAGCTTTAATGAAACTTAAGAATATAAAGTAACATGAAGTACTATTGGAATTAATGTCATCAGTAGCTAAGGCTTTGTTCTCATAACTTTTTAGTTCCACTAGGTCTCCCCATCTTCCCTTTTCTTTCAAACAACACATATGATTCAGCTGTTTGTCATGCTTAGAGGAAACATGTGACCTTGATAGAAGAATTTAAAGGAGCATGGTTGGAACTGTTTTCTCCTGATGATTGTCCACTGCTAGCTTCAAGGTTGGCAGTTCTGATGCTGGGGATGGAGCTTCTAGGGGGTCAGGAACAGAAAACTCAGGTTGGAGGGAAGAGTCACAGAGGTTACTACTAGTATGTGGAGAATAGAGAAGCGTGAGGAAGGCAATGTGGCTATAGCTCAGCAGGGGAGAGAGCTCCTGGAGGTGAGGTCAGAGAGGTAAATGAGATGATGAGATCAGGGGGTAGATTTCGCAGGTAGATTTTGCAGAAGCTGGGAGGCTTTGAAAAATGTTGAAGGACCCTTACTTTGGGAGAAGTGGGAGAATACTGAAAAGTTTTAAGTAGAAGAATACTAGATTTTAAAGGATAACTCTGAACTGAATTGGCTACTCTTTTGAGAGTAGATTATATGGAGGAAGAGTGAAGCAGGAAGGCCAAAAGAAGGATAAGGCTACTGTAATGAACAGGCCATAGATGATGCTTGCTTGGACTGGGAAGCTGGTGATGAAGGATCTGAAAGGTGATTGGTTGGATTCTGTCTCTATTGTGAAGATGCAATCAATAGGATACGCTGACCATTTGAATGTTGGACATGCAAAAGAGAGAAGTCAGGGCTGACTCCATGATCATGGCCTGAACAACTGGAAGGATGGAGTCACCATTTACTGAGCCAGACATGTATGTCTTCAGGTAAAGCAGGCTAGTGGAAGAAGATCAGGAGATCAGTGTAAGAAATGTCAAATTTGAGAATCTGTCACAAATATTAATACAAAGTTGATATGAATAACCAGGAAGTAAAATTCTAACTTTTCTATATTCATTTTCAAAGTTGAGTTGACACAGACTAAATATCATGAGATAAATTTATATCTTGATGATAATTTTAGATGTTTCATTTAAAAATTCTATGGCAGATCTATTTTTTGTTGCTCTTATTGAATAATAAATTATGATCACTTCTAAAAAGACTTCCAAAATAAAGCATAACAGCAAAGGTTGAAAAAACAATCCTTTACCCTTCTTCCCCAAATTGACACCAATGAGCCTCAAAAGCCTGAGGGCCCTTTACTATCACATCATTCATTATTATAATAAAGCATGTCATGTCAAAATTCACCAGGCATTTTCACAAAGCATATTTTACACTTGACTTGCCCCTGAGCATTTAGATATTTATTTCTCCCTGAAGCCACCTGTAAAGTTAGATTAGATAATGCTTAGGAGTTTGGTTTTACTCAGGTGTGCTGACAAGCACAAAAAATGAATCCTTGGGAATTTTCCAGATTTCAGTTGTCCTTTGTCTGTGCAAGTTAAATGAACCACACAAACAAAGAAGGGTAGAATTTAATTTATTTATCTTTTCTTTATTGAAATTGGTGTAGCCAGTTTATGTGATTCAGAGGAGGCTTTATTAGCTTTCAGATCTCAGGCAAATTCACAATGGAGATAGATATGAGTCTACTGGGAGAGACTCGGAAGGACTTGAGGCTTGAGAATTTTCCAAAGCAGCTCTCATGTGTCCTCTGTCACTGCAGCTGTTCTTCCCCTCACCCCATCCCCTCTTGCAAATGACTTTATCTCCTAACTTATCCTCCCACGACTCTTGACATCAGAACTCCAGATTGTCTAAACATCCAGACTCCAACCTCAGATCCTCTATTCCCACTTCTTTTTTTTTTTTTTTTGAGATTCTCTATTTTTATTTATTTTAAACAATTTTATCAATTTTTGATTGGAGGATGATTGCTTTACAATATTGTGTTGGTTTCTGCCATATATCAACATTATTCCCACTTTTGAAAGTACTCACTGGCGTCCTACTGCTCACGTTCCATAAAACTTTTTGCCCACCCCTCCCCCTAAATTAGAATACTTCTTCATAGCCTTTTCATGCCTGGCACTTTCAAACAAAGATATATATTAACTAGTCCCTGAAGCCACAGTTATCCTATGCCCCATGGAATTCCATTACTCCCACACTTAGGGCCTCTCCTCCTGGCAGAATTCAAGTGTTAGTCTCAAGGAGAGAGACATGGAAGGATGAATTGGAAGACAGGTGTTCCAGGACAAAGCAAAGAATAAGTGAAGAGGCTCTTCAAAGAGGCTATGAAAGAACAGTGAACAATTTCAGTTGTCCAATGCATAGAAAGTTCAAAAGCAAATAAATGAAAAATACACAAGGGGTGGATCTTATAGTGTCTCAAATGCCCAGTCCAAGAGTTTAGAATTTATTTGAGAAGTATAGGTACTATATATCACAGGGAACTAGATTCAATATCCTGTAATAAATTATTAATATAATGGAAAAGAACATGAAAAAGAATATGTATATATGCATATATATGTATGTATAACTGAATCATACACCTGAAAACTAATACAATATTGAAAATCAACTATACTTCAATTAAAAAAAAAAAAAGCCTTTGTTAAAAAAAAGTGCAGGTAGTCATTGAAAACTCCTTGGCTGGGTAGTAACATAATAATGAACATGGAAAAGAACTAACATAGTACAATTTTATAACTTACTAAGTTCATTCCCATATGTGATCTGAATTATTGATTGGTTTTCATTATGAATTTTTCCTCTGACACCAACATTTAATCGGGATCAAAGAGAAGGAAATACTGGGAGCAGAAGGACCTGTGAAAGCCATTGCAATGACGTCTGAGATTTTAAGTCTGAGTAACGGGACTGACATCATCAAAAGTGAGGAAAGGAGGACACTGAAGGTAGACGATGGTGATTCATTTCTGGGGACATATTATATTTGACGTGGCAACCAGAAATGCAGGCATGTTTTACATGCCATCAGATCTGTGGGACTCTAAAACACAAAGCTATAGATGAGGAAGGTATGCACGTGGAACACTGTGTTAGGATCAAAGGAGATCAAGTAAAAAGAGAAGTTCAAGGACAAAATTTCTACAGCAGGAGGAGGGAAAGAAGCTAGAGAATATTATGAGCTTTATGAAGACTGGTCCCTGTCCTGACTGTTCAGCACTGTAATCCAGCATCTAGTACTGTCACTGGTACCAAGCAGGCTTTCAATAAATGTCTGTAGACTGCATGGCTGAAGCATTGCCAAATTGCCCTCTGGTGGAAAATGTCCCTCTGCCTATCTGAAGGTATGAATTTAACAATGGATGCTGCGGAAAGGAAAGCAAGAAGTTTGTGCAGAGATAACTGGTTTGTTCCATTTCCAACAGTGTGTTTTGGTCTAAAGCCATCTAAATAAGAGCAAAGGGGGAAGAAAATGGGGGAAAAAATTCTTGCTAGTGAGGCCAATTCTCAAAGCCAGGGTGGCTTTGGCTTCTTCTTGTTTATGTTTTTAATGAGTAATCATTTGTTAAATTTATCCATTGACTGTCAAAAATTCCATCCTTTCTATTAATTTACAACCAGAGGAAATTCCTAGGAGATTTCTGAAGTTTTCCTTTGTCCAATATTTGGATGAGCCATGGGCTGCACGATGCTTACATAACCTTTAAAGTCAGAAAAAATAAAAAGTAACCCAAATGGCAGTTTTATGAGACTTCTGTAGGGTGGGTTTCAAGAATGATTCTGCGATTGAGATCACAGTTTATTTTCAGCATTGGCTATGTGGAAAATTTGTTTTACTTTCGTAATATCACACACAATTTAAGGAGCCTTGAATGTGTTTCCTTTAAACCATTTCAAACTCCTTTGTGGGTACAGGATCAACCAATCAACTGAAAAGTTCATGAAGTAAAAACGGTTAATTTATTTGAATAACTTATCCCACAGTACAAAAAAGATCGTAATTATCATAGAATACACAGAAGAACTATACAAAAAAAAATCTTCATGGCCCAGAAAACCATGATGGTGTGATCACTCACCTAAAGCCAGACATCCTGGAATGTGAAGTCAAGTGGGCCTTAGGAAGTATCACTGTGAACACAGCTAGTGTATGTTATAGAATCCCAGTTGAGCTATTTCAAATCCTAAAAGATGATGCTGTGAAAGTGCTGCACTCAATATGCCAGCAAATTTGGAAAACTCAGCAGTGGCCACAGGACTGGAAAAGATCAGTTTTCATTCCAATCGCAAAGAAAGGCAATGCCAAGGCATGGCAATGTCAAAGACCGTTCAAACTACTGCACAATTGCACTCATCTCACATGCTAGCAAAGTAATACTCAAAATTTTCTAAGCCAGGCTTCAACAGTACATGAACTGTGAACTTCCAGATGTTCAAGCTGGATTTAGAAAAGGCAGAGGCACTGGAGATCAAATTGCCAACATCCGCTGGATCATCAAAAAAGCAGGAGATACAGAAAAACATCTAGTTTTGCTTTATTGACTATGCCAAAGCCTTTGATTGTGTGGATCACAACAAACTGTGGAAAATTCCTAAAGAAATGGGCATACCAGACCACCTGACCTGCCTTGTGAGAAATCTGTATGCAGGTCAAGAAGCAACAGTTAGAACTGAACATGGAACAACAGACTGGTTCCAAATCAAGAAAGGAGTACATCAAGGCTGTATATTGTCACTCTGCTTATTTAACTTATATGCAGAGTACATCATGCCAGGCTGGAAGAAGCACAAGCTGGAATCAAGATTGCTGGGAGAAATATCAATACCCTCAGATATGCAGATGACACCACACTTATGGTAGAAAGTAAAGAAGAACTAAAGAGACTCCTGGTGAAAGTGAAAGAGGAGAGTGAAAAAGTTGGCTTAAAACTCAACATTCAGAAAACTAAGATAAAGGCATCCAGTACCATCAGTTTATGGCAAATAGATGGGGAAACAATGGAAACAGTGAGAGACTTTATTTTTGCGCTCCAAACTCACTGCAGATGGTGATTGCAGCCATGAAATTAAAAGACACTTGCTCCTTGGAAGAAAAACTATGACCAACCTAGACAACATATTAAAAAGCAGAGGCATTACTTTGCCAACAAAGGCCCATCTAGTCAAAACTATGGTTTTTCCGGTAGTCATGTATAGATGTAAGAGTTGGACTATAAAGAAAGCTGAGCACCAAAGAATTGATGCTTTTGAACTGTGGTGTTGGAGAAGACTCTTGAGAGTCTCTTGGACTGCAAGGAGATCCAAGCAGTCAATCCTAAAAGAAGTCAGTCCTGAATATTCATTGGAAGGACTGATGTTGAAGCTGAAACTCCATTACTTTGGCCACTTGTTGCGAAGAACCAACTCATTGGAAAAGACCCTGATGCTGGGAAAGATTGAAGGTGGGAGGAAAAGGGGATGACAGAGGATGAGATGGTTGGATGGCATCACTGATGCGATGGACATGAGTTTGAGTAGGTTCTGGGAGTTGGTGATGGACAGGAAAGCCTGGCATACTTAGGTCCATAGGGTCGCAAGGAGTCAGACACTGAGTGACGAACTGAACTGAACAGAGAAGTAAGCCTATTTTTTCCCCCACATGCTTCAAAGGGGAAAATCCCGTCTTGGGAGCGAATGTGGGGCAGTGACAGACAAGTCAGCTAACTCATTCAAATAAGGAAAAGGAATACGCTTGTGCACCTATAGCTGTGCCACAGCCTCAAACAGGCATACGTTGTTTCTTTTCTGAGGATGCCAAGCACCCATACTCCCCGCCCTTTTGGGGTCCTTGTTCCTCCTCCTTCCTTCCCTCCTCATCCAACCCATGGTTCCCATAGAAACCACCACATTCTTACAAGGCAGCACTGCTGATTAGTACTTTGATTAGTCCAGAGATGGGTACCTTCCCAGCCAAGCCATTCCAAACTCTGCCCTGAGCAGTTTTAACCACCAAGCAGAGACTCAGGACCCCTCTGGTACACAGGAATCCCACAGTGGGAAATGAAAAGCCATCATGGTGTCCTGCCCCATGGAGAAGTTAAGGCTTCAGTGAAAGAGAATGAAGGCAATCCCCAAAAGGAACCTAGCAGAGTCATGGATAGGAAAAGGGGGAGAGGAGAATGAGAGTGAGAGACCTTGCAAAACCCAGGTGGACTGGACATTTCCTGTTGACTTCCGGCCCAGATGCATTTGTATCCTTTCTGTTTCTTCAATCCTTAGTCTCAACGAACCAGTAACTCCCCTTCCCTAGTTTGGTTGCCTGGCTTAGTTCTAGATCATTTTCTGTTAGTTGTAACCAAAAACTGAAAACAAAACAAAACAAAAAAAAACAGACCTCTCAGCCCTCCAAAACAAAACAAAAATAAAAGCTGTGCATGTTTGAGTTAAATTCAATAATTGTAACTTGATGTAGACTTCTGAAAGGCAAATTAACTGTAGCTCTGAAGAGTCTGAGTGTAGAAGTCACAGTCAGGATGAGCTGAGAGCAGTTTAAGAAACTGACAAAGGCTACTGTTTCCCTGTGCAAAACTGCAGAGCAGCATACCCATTGAGAAGAATAAACAACTCAGCTCTAGATTTTTCTTCCAAAGTAGGTTTATATTTGACTCATGTAAAGAAAATGAATTGAAACTGATTTTCTCCACAGCACTGAGCTAATCAGCCTTCCTAAGATGCATCCTAAATTTAAAATAGAATAGAATCTCTTTTGGGACAGGAGAAGGGCAAGCAGATAACTACTGTGTTGCAGAAAAGCTACAGACATTTCAAGGCCAATCCCCAGCCTGACCCAAGTCATGCTCCTTTTATATGACTTGACTTGAAAACTGTGCAGCTCTGAAATGGAGAGGAATTCTTCCCAACTATCAATCTGTGTAGAGTTCGTTGGGGAGTTTATATACTCTTTATCTGCTCTACAGACGAAAACAAAACAAAACAAAAAAACCTTCAAAATTCAACTATAAGCAAGAATGGAAGCAGGGAAGCAAATTCTAGCTGCAAACCACCAAACCCATAATTTTACACTCTACAAGCATCTAAATAAACAAAATCATGCTGTATAAACACTTCTGATAAAGGACTAGCACACAGTGTTTAATAGCCCTAGGGGAAATAAAAAGACAGCATAAATATATTTTTTTCACAAAAGGCACATTCTCTGTAGTTTTAGAAAAATTATTATTTTCAAAGAAACAGTGATGTCTCTCTAATTTCCCACTTAAAGTAAATATCATATACAAAAATGTGAATTTAGCGAGATAACGATGTTTATGAATTGAGAGTGCCCATAATTCCCAGTAAAGAGTTTACTTTCAGTAACTTTATGAAACTTTAAAGTAGGATATAGTCAGTAAATATAGTGTGCATTTACTCAATATTATACAGAGAACTACTTCTGTGTCCAACCCTAAAGATGAGGACAGATTCCCCTGCAATGTCCCCAGTTTATTAATGTCCCAAATAAATGCATTTAATAATCCACAAGAATGTTTTGGTGAGCATAACAATAGAGCAAGTACATGAATAATCTTGAGGAAGTATTTTACTCAGGCTATGGTGAAGGGCTTCCCCAGTGGCTCAGTGGTAATGCCAATGTGGGAGACACGATTTTGATCCCTGGGTTGGGAAGATCCCCTGGAGATGGAAATGGCAATCCACTCCAGTATTCTTGCCTGGGAAATCCCATAGACAGAGGAGCCTAGCAGGCTACAGTCCATGGGGTCACAAAAGAGCCAGACATGACTTAGCGACTGAAAAATGAAAAACCTCATGAAGAAGGAGGAGCTATTTTTTATACTAAAACAGACTATTCATTGGAAATGATTGGGATATCTTTGTCTGCCAGATTCAGCATCTTCTTGCTCTGGATGATGTTGAGTACATGTAAACATCTCTGCATCTTGGTCTTTCCATTTCTGTAATCCAGGAAGACCACCTACCTTCTCGTTCTTTCTTTAGACTGGAAAGAATACAACTGATGGAATTTGAATTCTTGTTCAATCATATATATTAAGATATCCCTAATCTCCTTAAACACATACTTATAGCCTGTATCTTTTAATCTGGGTGACCTCTAAAAATTACTTAATCACATAACAAGGTATAGCTAATTCCTCAGAAGTGGCTAATTACTCTGCAGTTGGTAGGATTCTTGAGGCCTTATTCCTATACATAGGAGGTACCAAGACGTTTGCGAGAAAGAACTCATTCCAAAGCCATGAGGAGATGGAGAAGAGCCAGTGAACTGATACTGGAAAGGAGGGATGACTCTGGACACAATTTGTCACCTAGATTACACTCTGGCTTGGCTCCTACAGCCTCATGGCCAAGTTTATGAAGGATAAAATTTGAGTGGAAGAACAAGTAGAAGTGAAAAAGCTAGTCTTTCTAAAGTCTCTCTGGGGCATTAGGTGCGCAAAGCAGCTGGCCCGTAGGCACCAGGAGGGGCACTAATCGTGGTGACATTACTGACCGTGAAAGCAGCAACATTAGTGGAAGCGGAGTTTGCTGCAGCTGGGGCTGTTTGTCATGTCCTACTTGGGCAGAGTTACACTTGGGGTAGATCTCGTGACATCTTTTTCTGTAGGCAGTGGCAGCGGCAGAAGCAGCTGTGGTGGTGTTTTTGGTAGGAGGCACAGCTGCCACCAGGATCTTCATCACCAGGGATCAAAAAAAAGAGGGAGAGAATTCAGACACACCATGGTAGTCAAGAGGGTTAGTTCTCCAAGCACAAGGAAGAATCCCCTTGGGACATGCAAGCTCCATCAGTGAAAAAAACAAAAATGGTTCCTTCTGAGCACACAATGATGAACTTTGACAAATGCTATTTGGCTATTGATGTTGATGTCCTATCTCCAGGCTAAAATGATTTGGGAAATCTAGGTCACATACCATACGCCCCACCAGCTACGCCTCTCTGGCTGGAGTCATTTACTGTTGTATTTAAGTGTAAAGGCCAAGAAATCTTTGCTGCCAATGCATGCTACTTTGAGCTGCATTCGTGGTGCTCTGTCATTTCAATGACCAATGTCAAGACCTGTATTTGTGGCAATGCAAGTGTTGACCCCTTTAGTGAGCATGAATAAAAATCTAAAACTTTCCCATACTAACTAGGCCCTTCCACTCTGAAGGTCTGTCATATGCATGATGTCTTTCTGAGAAAAGCAGCTGCAGGGGGATTCCCTGGGTATGGAGACTCATGCTTTCTGCCAGGTGACCCTGCCCTGGTCACAGTTAACTGGTCCAAGGACTGATGCTTGATACAAAAGCAGTCCATTTAGAGGCTACTACAAAAGCTTTTGAGCACGGATGGTGACAGCCTGAACTAATCAGATTCTCTCTCTGGGTGAATTTGAATGCCAGATATCCAAAGAGATTTGGCAGAGCAGTGGCATGGGATGAGGGAGACAGAGAAAGGAGGCAATAGGGAGATGTCATGTATCAGGAGTAAGGAGATGGTCAGAAGCAAAGAGGATAAGAGCAGAGAGTGCTGGTCAGAAGTGGCAAAGTAGTCTCAGAAGAAGGGAAAGCAGAGATAACTTGAGATCCTTTAGGAGGATGTGTAACAGTAGGAAGCATTATATTCTGATGTCATTCTATTGGCTTGGCCAAAAAGTTCATTTGAATTTTTCCATCAGATGTTACAAAAAAAGCTAAACAAACTTTTTGGCCAGCCCAACAGATTCTGTTCTAGTTCCTTGAGGCCTGAATTGGCAGCTGCTGTTAGTAAACACTCAAACAACTTATTAGAAATTATTATTTAGTATAAATGGTAAACTCGAGAGAAAAATCAAAGTATTTGAGAGGCAGATCATTTAATATACAGAAAAATGCATGCTTTTGTTTGCTTGTGTAGAAAAGTATTCATATGTGGGACAGTTAATCCAGGCTTCAAAATATGCCATATATGCCAATATAAAACTCATTTTTCCCCCATTCCTACTATTTCAGTGGACATCTTGTATTTCTCCGTCATTGCAAGGTTCTCTGCCCCTTGTAACCTGAAAGAGCTTAGAGTCTTCATTTTGCTATATATCTTCAAAATAAAATCCCCAGACCTGAATACCTTGAGTAGGTCTCTGCTTATCCCAACCTCCAAGAACATGAGAGAAAGAATGGGTGGTAAGTTTGTGCTGACACCTGGAAACTGTGTGTATAGATACCTTTGGATAAATTTGCTGAAGTTACAAAGAGCAGCCTGCAGGAAAAACAAAATTAGTCTTCGAGAGCCAAATTCCTAGTTTGTAATTGTAATATGAAGTTTCTTCCTCTTTCTCACAACTACTTGTCTCCTCTTTTCCTAACCATCACTTATACCGTGCCATTCCCGTTAAGAGAGTTACACTTGACTTATGTTCCAATAAGGTACTAATAGATCAGCTAACACATTCACACCTTTCAGACTGCCCCCCCCCCCCCGCCCACGACTGGGAAAAAAGTGTAAAAATAGAATGAACCAAGTGTGTTCACAAATGCTAATTTACCAGGAGCACAAATGTTAAGCACTGAGGGTCAACATAGTTTCTGGTGCTCTTTGCAGAAACAAAACACTACAGCGTGTAACAGAGTAGCATCGAAAGATCGTGCCTTTGGACATTGTCGTTTCTCTTAGCTGCTAAAACTGCTGCTTCAGTAAAGTCAAAGTTTAATTCAGTTCTTGACCAAATGAACAATAAACAACAAAGAGTCATCAATAAAATTTGGAGGGAGGAAAAAAAAAAAATCAGTGGGCCTTTGACTTGGCACATATGAAATTGTCTTATAAAGCTATAGCAATGAAAACCGTGGTTTTTGTGTAGACCTCTAATCTGAGATATTTTTTGCATAATCAGACCAAAATGATTGTAGAAAAGTATAAAATACATTTTTAAAAAACTTCCAGGAAATGTGTACCAAAGACATTCTTGACATTTATTCTATTTCTAAATCTGACACCAAAAATGAACTTTTATTTTATACAATGCTATTCTGTTGGGATTTTTTTAATCACATGTTAATTAATTAATCACTGCATTAATTTTGCAGTCATGTCAATTCAATAAAATACTTCAAAAGTCTGTTATAAGCAAGCCAGCCTCCCCAAATAAATTTATCCTAGTCTACTAATTACATTTGTAAGTTTCATATAACCCACATATATCGAGAACATTATATAAATGTTAGTGTTAAGTCTGAACATCCCCACCTTCTCATACCTACTCTCCTGCAATATCCACTTTACATAGGTTTATGAATAAGGCCATAGTAAACAGACAAATGAAAGTATTGAAAGGCAGATCATTTAATCTATAGATGAATTCTCAGAAAATGCACAAACTTTTTGCTTACTTTGCTTACATGATGAAGTAGTCATGAATAGGACAGATAACCCACGTTTTAAATATATATTGTATACTAATGTAAAACGTTTGTGTTATTTTCCTTCTTGGTCATGAAGCCAGGCCACATCCTGATTAATAGAAGTGGGGTTTTTCCTACTCTCAGCAGTCCTGGGAAATGGTTACTCCTGGAGCAGATGTGAGTCATGGAGAGCTTTCATTAGTGAGTGTGGGAATGTGGGGGGAGTGTTTGACGAGGGTGGTGAGCTTTCCCTGGCCCATAAAGGCAGATGAGCGACGTGGGCACTGTTGCTCCATCTTTGCATGGAAGCAGCTACTGTGGCAAGAATTCTAGCATATTAGGTGGGCAGTCCCCTGGCAGCAAGTCAGGTTCAGCCATATGGAGGTCTCTAGTCCTAGAGAGCATGTCTAGCTTTCACACCACCGTGAATGGGAGGAGAGCGCAGCCAGGAATGAATAGAGACCTCGTGAGAACCCTGTTCTCTCCCTGGGACGGAGTGAGGGACCAACAGGGAACATCAGAATGACCACAGATGGCTCAGGAATTTGGTGAGGATGTCTATTTCACACAGTACTTACTGATGAAATGATTGCTTACCTATGAAATGATTGCTTTTTAGGTCATATGGAAACACCCTCACTTCAAAACAGTCATATAAATACAGTCACACTAAAATGACTGCTGCTAAAGCCCAGTATCAGAATCTTCTATCCTGACAGGGAAATGGAACAGAATGTGTGAAGTTTGAATTGGATCTTGTTTTGGCCACATAATTCTTTATTCTAACAAAATTTCACACACAAGCCCAAATTTCTGGGAAAAAATAAAAAATGGCCTGGTAAAAGGAGAATTGGAAGACCCAGAGTCTCTATCTCTTAGCAGACAGATCTGCTTCCTGCCCACTGCACACTCTCTTTCTTAAACCACATCTCAAAGGCTCTGAAGAACTCTCAGAACTGTGAGTCAGTACATAAAGATATCCTGGGACTGAGTCTAGAAAACACACTGACAAATCTTTGGAAATTTACAATGTACTCTAATTGGCATTGGGCTTCCCTGGTGGCTCAGCTAGTAAAGAATCTGCCTGCAATGTGGGAAACCTGGGTTGGGAAGATCCCCTGGAGAAGGGAAAGGCTATCCACTCTAGTATTCTGGCCTGGAGAATTCCATGGACTGTATGGCGTCGCAAAGAGTCAGATATAACCGAGCGACTTTCACACACACACATAATCAAATAAGCAGGGGAAGAAAATGGATAGAATATAAATAAATGAGGGGGAAGCTGGGAAAAATCTGAAAGAAGTCACACCAAAATGTTACTTGTGGTTATTTTTTGATGATGAGAGTATCAGTGATTTTTTTTTTTCATTTTTTGCTTTGCTTTCCATCTTTCTGTATTAGAGGAGCTTATAGTACATAGCTTGTCTTTGTAATGAGAATAAATAATAAAGGAACTTGAATTGAAAATCTAAACAAGCAAATGCGGAACACAGCAGCATTTTGTAGGGTATTTTGTTTCTACCGCACACCAAGGGGAAAAAGTAGAAAGACAAGCCAGGGTGTAAAATGAGTCAGATTGAGGCAAATCTGAGAGCTCCTTAGTGACTCAGAAGTGAGAGAGAGATGGTTTTGAGTAAGAATGAAATCAGCAGCTAACATTTATCTCACATTTGCTCATTCTCTGCTCACAGAGCCTTCAGCGTCCAGGGCAGACAAAGAGTGATAACTGTTGGTGATGGGCTGTTTGTCAGCCTAATCTCTGAGGAAACAAGGTGAAATGGGAATAAGCATATTTTACCATTTAGGCTACAAATGCATCAGAAGTGAGAAGCCCTGTGTTGTGTCTAGATATTATTTTTTGTCAAGACCTTCCTTTTGTAAGCGCTTTCTCTTGATGACTAAATTTTTTTCAATGTTGAATAGGTTGGCTTGTTTTAATTTTCCCCCTCTCTGCGAACAACCCAGGGAATGAAAAGTTAAAGTACCTATTTATTTTCCTTCTTAAGCTGAAAGTAACACACAGCAAAATTACCCTGGAGTTGTTCTGCTAGACACCACATTATAGAATAGGTGGAGGTAGTTTGAGGCAGTCGATGTGCTAATTTTTCAGTGTTTGTTGAATTTAACTGTATACTGGTGCTTTCACTGTGCTTGCCATCAAATTCCCCCAGAATATATTCTCAGAGGCAGAGGTGAGCGATGTTTCACGTCAGTTTATTTTCTGCAGGTCTCACAATATCGGAAGTGATGATGCTTGACCGGAGAGCTGTTGAGTTGCTGTTTCTACCACTCAGCGTTGCTAACAGGGAAGGTTTAGGGGCAGACTCCCAACAAGAAGCTGTTCTTCCTGCCAGAGGGGGATTGAAAACCCCCAGCTCTGTCCACTGAGATCCAACATTGGGCTACAGAGAAGAGTTCTAGCTCAAGAGACAGAAACCCTAAAACACAGCCAAGCAGGCTGGTGGCACTGTGCTCCACACGAAGGATAGAAGCGGAGCTTTTTACAGAAGTCTGTTGGTAAACGCAGCTTCCCTGGTGGCTCAGATGGTAAAAAATCTGCCTCCAATGCAGGAGACCTGGGTTTGATCCCTTGGTTGGGAAGATCCCCTGGAGAAGGGAATGGCAACCCACTCCAGTATTCTTGCCTGGAGGATCCCATGGACAGAGGAGCCTAGAGGGCTATGTCCACAGGGCCACAAAGAGTTGGGCATGCGTGAGTGACTAACACTGCTGGTAAACTCAGTGCTTAAGACTGTTTTGGCTGCAGACAAAGACGGAGAGCTCTCTGAGTGTAATCATTAGGGTGTCAAGGGACAGGTGAGATCCACAAGGGACTCCCCAGAACCAAAGAGAAATTCTAGGTGGGCCAGCACCCTTCTTTTGCACATTCTGATCAAGGATTATCACTTCCTTGATAAGCAGGATCTGGGGGTTGATTAGAACTCACTGTCTCTCTTTTCAACCTGTTAACAAGCCACAAGTTGTCATACTACTGCTTTAGTAGTGTGTGTCCAGCCAGCGTGTCCTGTGATATCTACAGATTCTCTGCAGGTCTTGTAAAAATATGATTGTAATGGCTACCCTTTAAGTATTAGTTTCGTGAAGGTACTTTATAATCTTCACTCCTAATTATAATAGTCCTTCAAAGTCCCTATTTTCAGGACCAGGGTGAGGCAGGTGATATATTCACTATAGGAGCAAAATTTAAGGGGGCATCAAAAAACTCAGTACTTGACAAAATATTTTAATGTGATATTAAAAAAATCCAAATTAATACCAAAACTCCATGAAGAATAAAATGTAATTTGAAGTAAAAATGAGCTGTGTGTCTCACAACCGTGTACTATTATACAACAGAAAAACAGTCACTCCTGGTCAGCCTGTCCACATCAGCCACTTGATTAGAGTTGGTGATGGTGTGTGAGCAGATTGGGAAACACAGAATTTTTACAACAATCTTTTTTTTTGCTGGAGAGCTTCTATTGCTTTTTCTCACGTGATTCAAAATAGGAAATTGTGTGTTTATAAGTGTATGTAGGAGGGTATACTCTTCCTCCACTTTCAGGCCCCAACATGGCCCAACAAAGCACTACATATTATTTTCCTAAATTTAGAGATGTGAGCTACCTTCATGGAAACTAGTGAGTGTTCAGGCTGGGGTTCTATCATAGCTCTGTTTGTCCAGCCAAGTGCATTACATCCCACAGACTATAGTTAGTTCTGTAGGGGCAACATTCCTTCATATTATGAAGAAAAGTTTAGCTCCCCAGTGGGCAAAGCCATGCAAACAGCATGTCTTAGATGCACGGCACTTCCCATGATGTCTGGCTCCAGAGGTGACTTAGAAGCATCTAGACAAGACCTGGGTTACTGATGTTTCAATCTTCTCCAACATAAGTCCTTCTGTCTGATGCTTTGTAAAAATGAAATTATAGTTTTTTCGTTTGTTTCACATAATATACCAAGATGTGGAAAAGGTCAGAAGGTACAGCCAGGTACAGCCTGTTGTCAGACCCAGGCTCACTTCTACTTGGGAGTTTTAATTCTCTCCCACTTTCTCTGTGCTGCTCCCTTGCCCTATCCTGGGAAAGGTTACAATAGTGATGCTATAACTTGACTCTTTGAAGCTAGTAATTTCAATTATTATGACATAATCAAGAGCTTTCTCATTCCTCTTTCCATCAACTCTTGTATGCAAAACTAGACAATTTATTTGCTAAGACTTATTCAAATGATAGTTGCTTTTCATTCAGGCACCCAATTGAGAGACAAGGCATACAATATAATTCACTATAAGAGGTTCCATTATAAAAGGTTCCACTATGAAGTAAAATTTATTAGCAGTAATTTAGAATAGTGCTGGAAGTTACTTTACAAATTGCAGCTTGCTTTCTATTTCTGGGAGGTTGTGCTATTTGGTTAAGGTACAATACCTTGAGGCTTAAGGAGAAAGAGGGTGGGTGGGGGTGTGTGTGTGTGTGGGGGGTGTGTGTGTGGGGGTGTGTGTGTGTGTGTGTGTGTAGGTCTCTTTTGTTTTTAAAATCAAGACTTTGTTTCCTCAAATACCTCAGTGGGAAATGAGTTGCTTGGTAACCCCACACTGACTGGAGGCTGTTGAGCTACAACCCCTAGGAAGCTGCCTGGAAGAGGACACCTTCAGCAATGCTGCTGCACTTGGAGGATTTCCTGTGCAGAAAGCTGCAAGCAAACAGACCAGAACCCCAGAGCCTGGCTTACTTGAATCTGTCCTCCAGCTTATTACATATTTTTGTCACACATATAATCATTTGTTTGCAGTCTGGTAACATAAACCACTCGAGAAATGGAGGCCAAACTATTGGTAAGAAGCTTCTAATCCACGTTTAATATCTTACAACGTGTGTGGTAGGCAACTGTATGATTTATCTCGTTCTCCTCTGTCTGCTTCTCAAGTTCTGTGTACTTCCCTTCGGATGGAAGTCATCTGTTGTCCTGCTCGCAGTGAGTTATGAGCATTTGAAATTCAATGGGAAGAGAGTGGAAACACCGTTTCCCTGGTTTCTCTTTTCCTTGTGTTTTTCTGCTGATTTTTTGTCCAGATATAGGTTTAAAATATCAAACATTAATAATCCAGGGAAAACAAGTTGAACAGTGGAGGCAAACACTGTGGGTTTGCTGCGGAAAAGGCAAAATATTAAATATATTGTTTCACATGGTGGTCACAAAAATCCACTACAGTTTGTGTGTATGTGTGTGTGTGGTGTATATATATGTGTGTGTGTGTGTGTATTTTGGGAGTGGGGTCCTATTATTATCTCAGTTTTACAGATTAGTACCTGCAGCTTAGTGAGGTAAAGTAACCTTAAAGGTCACAGCGCTGGTGATTTGCAGGGCTAGGAATGAAGCCAGGCAATCTTAATCACTATGCTACACTATATTGCTGAAATGGATTTAAATTACTCAGTTCAGGGACAGAGAAGTTGACTACATTGTTAAGGCATAATGCTCAGATATTAAAATCAAAATAACTCAATTGGTCCCTTGGAAAGATGCTCAGAATAAAAGAGCCTCTGCCTGGTGTTCATCTCAAAAAGAGTGTGATTCACTGAGAAGGTTAAAACATCCCTGCTTTGCTGCTGCAACAGCACAACATGACTTTATGGCAGAATTCTGGGCCATCGGAATCTTCCCTGGATAATTATAAAGCTCTGCTTACCCAGACAACCTGAGTTTATTGGTCTCTGGGAGGGACAAAAGAAAAAGGGGGGGGGGGAAGGTCGAGGAGATGGTGTGAAAGAGGACCCTGGGGAAAGGGACTGAATCAGGGCTTCTCTCTGTGCTGGTGGAAATGAGCCCTACTCCTCTTTTGTTCCTGATCCAAGTTATTTGGCATCCTTTTCTTCTCTTTTCTTGATTCTATTAAACTCCCTCGGGGCGGAATGATAGTCACAACAGCCAATTAGGGGGACACTGAAGGGAGAAGGGCCTCCAGTGACAGCTCCTCCTCTGTCCACAGAGAAACAATCACTTCCCTGGAAGTGGTTGTAATTGGCCTTCTCCTTTCTTCCCGTCTCCATCCTCCCCATCCCTGCCCTCTCAATCAGGCTCCTTGGCCTGAAGCTAGCAAATTACAGGGACCAGAACCGCACGCATAGGCTCCCACGCAAGTGGTTTGAATTAACGTGCAGGCAAACCCAAATCTTCTTCTGGGATCAGCCAGTGCTTGTCCCCAATCCCCACTTGCACCAGAGTGTTTTTCAAGGTGTGCGCTTAGACCACCTGTATCAGGCTCACGTGGGAGCTTGTTAAAAAGGCAGATTCCTGGGAGCCTCCCAGATCCTCTAAGTCAGAAGCTTTTAGGGTGATGCTGGGAAATCAGCATTTTAACAAGCTCCCCTGGTAATTCTTGAATATGATCTCGTTTGAAAAGCATAGCCCTGTCATTTACCAAGTGCTTTTCCATAGATGGCCAGGCTCAAACCCCAGGTTCTCGAGAGATTTGTTTCCTTATGTCCTTTTCTGTGCTGAGCTGTTGTCTAGCATCTAAACCAGTAAGTTCTCTGTTAAGAAGACCCGAGAAACCAGAGTCAATTTCCCTGCCAAAGGTGACAATGAAAAGAAAATCACACATGCTTAAAAAAAAAAAAAGTTAAGACCAGAAGTAAGATATATGTAGTGGAAGATCGAGAGACTTAGTCTTAGCTGAATCTTTGTCACAAGGCCTGGAGCAAGACTGGGCTCAAATCTGGTTTTGTCATTTTTGCCTCAGTCTTTTCATCTGTCAAATAGGAGTAATAAATTTACCTCATAGGGTTGTTGTGATAATTAAATGAGTTAATACAGCTTGAGTGCTTAAAACAGCACCTGGGTCAATGATAGCAGCTAATTAACCAAGGTGGCAGAGGGTGGCATGTTGATTACCCACAATTCAATAAATCCATTGTGAGTCTCCAAGTTATAGTTTGTAGAACTTAAGTACTACTATCATCCTTTTTGTCTTCAATAAAGATGTAAGAAAAAATTAACAGAACCGAATGTTAAGAAATGTCACAGTGTACTTTACACAGGGATTTCTCAGTTTTAGCACTAGTGATATTGAGGGTCTGGTAATTGTTTCTTGGGGCTTTCCAGGTGCCGCTGTGGTAAAGAATCTGCCTGCCAGTTCAGGAAATTCAAGAAATGTGAGTTTGATCTCTGGGTCTGGAAGATCCCCTGGAGAAGGAAATGGCAACCCACTCCAGTATTCTTGCATGGAAAATTCCATGGGCAGAGGAACCTGGCAGGCTACAGTCCATGGGGTTGCAAAGAGTCAGACATGACTGAGCGACTGAACACACAGTTATTTCTTGAGAGTCTAGGAACTGTCCTGTGAATTGTAGATTTTTTTTACCAGCATCAGTGACCACTACCAGTAACAGCCACCCCCACCCCACTGGCAACAACTAGTGATGTCTCCACAAATTCCCCAAGATCTCCTGAGGGGCAGGGACGAAGCAAAGTCACTCCCTGCTGGGAACTGCCTTACATTCATTAGTTTACATTTTCAGAAATGTCTACAAAAATTATATTCTCTCATTTTCTAAAACCTCTCTAAGGTAGGGAATGCAAATCAAATAATCTATCATTGCTCCCAGTTTACAAATTAAATGATACTGAAATTAAGCAGTTTGCCCAGGGCCACCTAGCTGGTTCTCGGGATGGTTATGCTCCCAGTTTAGTCCTCAACTAATTGATGCCTTCCACATCCATGTCCATGAAGGGCAAAACTGTTGTATGCCAACTAAATTCTTGTAATTTCTAGTGACCTTTCATCATTTCACTTTGGCACAGATTGAATAAACAAGTAATGTCAATTCAGTCTTGCCCTTCACAGCATATTCCTCAACCATCTTCTTCCTAGAAACTACTCAATAATAATGAAAGAGGGTCGATAGGCTCCTATATCTCAGGAATACGGTTCCTTATTCTTTCATTAGATGTTCATAGAATAGTGGCATGTACATGCTGGCTACTGTGCTACCCAGTAAGGAGAACAAGATCATTAGGAGGGAGGAGCATCCCTTACAGAGTTCACCAGCTAGATGAGGATCAATCCCATACAAACACATGGCGATAACGTGGGCAAGATAAACAAGGCTGGTAAAGCAGGCAGGTATGAAAACGTTCTGAGTTGGAGACACTGCAAGAGTCTAGATTTGATGGAATAGTCTATGTGAGAAGTGGCAGGACATAAAGCTAGAGAGGGAAGGACTGCTCAGATCATAACGGGGATCTGAAGTCCCCCTGGGAGACTGGATCTTATCCTGTGGGTGATGGAGAGATTCTGGAAAGAGAGGCCTGACCACAGTTTTAAGACAATGAGTCTGGCCCAGGCCAAAAAGGAGGAAAGAACAGAAAAGAGGGACACTTTGGTTCTGTATGGAATTAAAGCCTCCAATATTTACTGCCAATTTCTCCCCCCTCCAAAGATCCTAAGAAAAAGAATACATCTTTAACAGCAGAAAAGATACAGCTGCTTTGGCCTACATATAGAATCCTTTAATACTATCTTCTGGATGATATACATGTGTGTTTATTCAAGCCTCAGATTTAATTGGATTTAAATAAGAATCTGAGCACAATCACCCAAAAGGCCTGACAGAAATAGGAGAGTAGCAAGAGGTCAGAGAAGACACATCCTGTCTGTTCCTATGGAAAGTAGATTCAAGCCGTCCCCACCTGCCTCTTCCTCTCCTTGTAGTAAAAAGCCACTTTTTATATTACTAAGCAGCAAATACACATTTGGAGAGCCTACACTCAGCAACTCCCATCCTCCCCTTCACCCCCAAAACCGGCAACCGAATGCTATAGTTTGGATTTATTTCTTTTGTTATCTACATCAAGCACGATGAAAAAAAATAAAGTTTTGTTCTGCTCTTGGCCTTCACAAAGAACTGCTTCATTCTCTATCCAACTATAAAGCTAAAGTACAGTTGGGATGCTGGCCATCATTTTGCAGCTTTCATTTGGCCTGCTCACTTGTAGAGCTTGATTCTTTTCTTGTACTTACAGTTGGCTGCCTGCTCTTTGAGGAAGCTCTTAGCAGGTAATGGTCACCCAGGCATTATGCCCTCATGTTCTGAGTATACAGCCTTCACAGGCACACGGTTAACTAGATCTCTTTTAATCTTGGAAATGAATTATGTTTTTTTGGGGAAAAAAAAACAGGGTTGCAGAGGAGAGACCAGGAGAGCCAGGGTGGCAAGAAAGGCATCTGGGGGTTTGAGGCTATGGTTGCTTACTGATTACCATGCAAGTATCCAGTACTGTAGCTTGTGCTACAGCCTGTGCTATATTCTGCACAAGCGGAATGTCAGCTCTGGGTGTAACTGACTCTAAGGTAGAAGGTAGTTCTGCCCCACGTGCACTCCTTGAATGAAGAGAGAAGGGAACTTTTTTCTCAAAGGAAGAGTCTTCACTTTATGACTGAGAACCTTGACTATAAAATTTGTTGAGAATTCACCCTGATTTTTCTTTGCCAGTTTCTAAAGTCCCCCTGATCACTCGACAAATCCTTTTGAATCCTTGTTCTTGGAAGAGTTGTGCAAATAGCTGTCAGAGAGACAAGGATAACCTCATAATGAGTGTGGAAAAGAACTCTTTTCCTACGAGTGTGAGAAAGCAAACAGAAGGGGAGAAAGAGAAACAGTGCCCAGCAGAAATGCAGGAAGCAATACTTTCAACAGTGTTCCTGTCCCCACAGCTTTTCAATCAGCTTTATGCATTTGGGGCTGCCAGGGCATATTGCTCTAATAACAATAATAAATACTGCAGAGAAACAAAATAAAATTGTTTAGGACTGAGTAGTGGAAGAGAACTCAAGCCTGAGATCAATCCAGCTTTCGTCCCAGTGTAAATGGCTTTGCAGGGAAATGAGGAAGAGTATTGGAAATTTCTGCTCTCTCGGAACTTTCAGGCAAGGCAGTGGCTGTTTTTTCTAGGATGCTTAGAGAAAACTGTCTTGTCCAAAGCAAAGCCCACCTATAGCTATCGATTTTCCTATATCCTCTAGCCACTAATTAAAAATTAGAATCAAAATAGCAAGAGAGTAATTAAAGAAATAGTTCTCCAGATGTAGTAGGCCATACTATACCAATTCTGAACACCAGTTCTCTCTCTTTCTTAAAAAACCCTTGAATTTTGTTTGAATGTGTATCTTCCCCCTACCCCACCAGGAGGAACCCAGATTAGTTAACACTATCCAATAGAAATACAAAGTCATGTATGTAATTAAAAATGTTCTAGTAGTCAGAAATTTTTAGAAAGAATAAACAGATAAAATTCACTTTAATATTTTATCTAACATATTATATTAATATATAATAAATATATAAATTATTGAGATGCTATGTAATTTTGATACTAAATCTTTGATATCCAGAGTATCTTTTTCACTTGCAGCACATTTCATCTTAGACGAGCCTCATTTCAAAGTGCCCAGCAGCCTTATGTGGCTAGCATCCACCATATCGATCACTGACGGTCTAAGTTGACAGTATTCCCTTGGTAACTGTAACTCGTCTGTTGCCTAAGGTTCCCAGCCAGGCTGACAGCAGACTGGGCAGAATTTCTCTTTTTTCTCTCCTCCTGGATAAGAAGAAGAAAGAATAAAGGCCTGGTTATCACTCTCAGCCTTCTTGGTATTACAAGGGGAACTAGCCTTTGGATGACAGTGACCGTGAATTCAGCAGAGAGGAGAGAAAGGAAGAACCTAGGGTTTTGGTGACATTACTGGGCTCCTTATCAAAGTTGGAGTTTGTCCCGACTCTGGGTTTTAAAATTTATTGAGACAATATTTGTCCTAATGGTTTCAACTGTCATGTGTTACTTACAGCCTAAAGAATCCTAACTATATATAACTTGAAGCTGGTATATGGTCATTCTTTGGCTTATTAACACATACCTCCATTTTATGAGGGGCCTTTCTGATGGCTCAGTGGGTAAAGAATCCCCCTGCAATGCAGGAGACTCGGATTCAATCCCTGGGTTGGGTCCCTGGAGGAGGAAATGGCAACCTACTCCAGCATTCTTGCCTGAAAAATTTCATGGATAGAGAAGCCTGGCGGGCTGCAGTCCATGGGGTCACAGGGAACTGGACATGACTGAGCACACGGTACATAGCACATAGGGTTATGAAGTGGTAGAAGGAGAACTAACTCACATGGAAAGCACTTGAATTCACTGCATTAAATATATTTAAAATGTACAACATAATAGCCATATGTGTAAGTAAGAATCATCAGCAAAGCAGTCATGTTCACGTTCTGTTCCAGGGTTGGGCATCTGAATTCTGAGAGTGAACAAATCCTAAGGGGGCAGGGGGTGGGGGGGTGAAAACCAACCTTACACCAGATTTACAAGAAAAGGTATCCTTAGAAAATCTATGTGAACTACAAAGTTACGAAGATGAAGGGAGAACTCTTCAATAAAACTAAAGCCAACCTTTCTCAAAGAGATACCTTTAGAAGTGTAGTTCTATTTTAAGTTTCCCACAAAGTGCTAATTAGAACATTCATTTCAATTAGAATTAGATTGCACTTCAGGAAGTGAATTATTAAATGACCTAGCACATTTTTATGTTTCCAAATGCTGAAACTCCCAGCTTTGGAGGACAACCAGTCTTTAATGATAATTTATTCCTCTCTCGTCCCCATTATTGCTAGATAGCTGGGAGCCCGAGATACTTACTGGTCTCTGGGGACCCCAATGTGGGAGTTTTTTGAAGAGGATACCAATTAGCCAGTTTGGTTTCACAGAAGCAAAGATTGCCCTGAGGTGAAAAACTCTGCCTCCTAGGGCACACCCTTGAACTTAAACTGTCTTTATTGCTAATCACTAGAAGCCAGCAAAGAATTTGGCCTGTCCCTCATCGTTTCATTATCTCCACTCTTCAGCCTGAAAGCGTATACTTTCTCTTATTCTGAAAGCAACAATAAAGGCAGCAAATTTACCATATACGTAAAAGAGAACGTCTACTTTCTACTAGTTTTTGTAGCTACTGCCTCTAAAAATTGCCTCAGGTCACCTAAAGTTGACTGCCCCTAGAAATAAACATCAGAAGGTTTTACATAAGTAATGGGCATTTTCAGGACAGCGTAATTACCTGAGGCTCCAGGAAAGTGATAAGCAGCAGCCTCAAGGTTACTGAATAATATGTGGTTGCACGTTTGACTCATACATAGGTAGAAAAAGGAACAAAAAGTCAACCATCATGTAAATAACAATTTTATTCCCCCCACCCATTCATTTAATTGCTTCATTCTGCATGATTTGGAGACACCATTATGTGCCAGACACCATACTAGGCACCTAGGATCTTATGAGTGAAACAGAAGATATCTACTTAGAGGTAGATGCCCTCTTCTGGTTATGGCACGTGCAGAAGGGCATGGAGAATGGTGAATGAGCATGTTAGTTAACACTGACTGCAACTGCCTGGTCTAGCCAGGTAAGTAGCCACTGGCATGAATTCTTTTAAAACAGGAGGTACCGATAAAGAACGTGGAACCAATGAACTGCCACCAACTGGTAGCATTCGAGAACGGTCAAAAGGAAAGAGAAACTGCCAGTACATATGTCCTACCAACCTCCCAGAATCCTTCTCATTGAAATCCATCTTGGTCGAGCAATGCCCACGCCACCAGGAAGGATCCTGAATAACAATGACAGGCCAGAGACAACCCAGAAACTAATGGCATCACCATAAATCCTGAGACTGCAAGCCATGTGACAGAGCAGTCCTCTGAGTCCCCTTACCTTCCTGCAACAGGCAAATTATTAATTCCCAGAAAATGCTAACTCTGTGTACCTGAGGCCAGGCAAGGTTTGTCTATCGTGTTAAAGAGTGTCTCATGTTTGTCTACATCAGGGGTCTGTATATTCGACATTTCTTTTGAATCTCTCAACACTTAACCACTTTTTTGGCTATATAGTGATGCAGTGACTTCAAAACAATAGTTAGAAGGTGAGAAGAAACTTTTCCTTTGCTTGGAAGAAAGTAACTATTTTTGAGTTTACAAATGTCAGTATTTAGTCATAAAACATTCATAGGGTAGTATCCTAGTCTTGTGGGAGTTCAGACTCCGGAGCAGGACTCTCTGAGTTTGAAACCCAAGCTCTGCTATTACCAAATGTATAACCCTGGTAAGTTGCTAAACCCCTCTGTTCCTCAGGTCCTTCATATGTAAAATGAAAAAATTTGTAATTTTTATGCATGTGTATAGGGATGCATGTATATAAGTTTATAGAGTTATCATGAGTATTAAGTAAATTAACTTTTTAAATTTTGTTTTAGTTGCTAAATCATGTCTGACTCTTTTGTGACCCCATGGACTGTAGCCACCAGATTCCTCTGTCCATGGGATTCTCAGGCAGGAATACGGTAGTGGGTTGCCATTCCCTTCTCCAGGGGATCTTGCTGGACCAGTGATCAAACCCATGTCTCCTGCGTTGGCAGGTGAGTTTTTTACCACTGAGCCACCAAGGAAGCCCAGTAGCATTACGCCTCTATACAAATGGAATTGCGTGTTACTTGATGATATGATTTGAACATCAGTAAGTAAAGTGATATTTGAATATAATCAAAATTTCCTTGAAATTCCTCAGGAAGGTATCTTTTGGGAGACCACAGCCCATCTCTCAGTACGTCTAGCACTGTCAATTTTTCTTTCATATTGGAACAAAAATTCCTTTTTCCCTGATCAAATACCAAGTACGATATAGTAACTTTATGTGTAAGGACTACATCATTAAAAAGGTCATGTTTTTAAACACTAACTTCACGCTGAGAAAGCACTCAGAAACTGATCTAGGGAAGAATGAAGTCCTCTTTCATCCCTTCTTACAACTGTATCCAGTTATTTGCTTGACCAACTTTTCAGCCTTCTTGTCTCTGCTCAAATGTCATCTTCTCAATGGGTTCTGCTCTGTCCAACTTTCAACTACCTGATACTGTACACCTATTAATTCCTTAGCATTTCAGAGATTAAAAAGACCAAGCTCAATTGTTTTGCTTTCTATGCTCAGAGAGAGAGAGAGCTATGCAGCTCACACACAGACTCTCCAAGCCAAGAAGAGAGCAGACTCTTAGATTAATCTTGTATAGTGTGGGGCAACATGAAGTTTAAGGATTGGCAGAATTGCAGAGGCATGAATTCACTGGTAGATACAAGATTACTCCAAGAGACTGCTGTCTTTTTCTAACAATGTGTGACTTTTCTCTCACCCTATACTCTCAATCTGACTTATCCTGCTCTGACCTTCCCCTCCCCATTGTTACTTATCACCTTCTAAGGTAATCAATATTTACTTATCATGCTTACTGTTTATTGTCTGTTCCCCTCTTGCTAGATCATAAGCTCCACAAGTCGAGTATTATTAGTTGTTTTGTTTCCTGATAAATCCCAGTTTTCTAGAACACTATTGGCACAGATTGAGCACACAGTAACTATTTGTTGAATTACTGAATGTTTAAACAATGTCCACTCCAAGCAAAAGTGAAAAAGACCAGTAAAGATAATTTATATACTTTTCCCTTCCTCCCTGGACAGTCTTGTCCCACAAACAAATATGTCTTGTACTATGACGCCATGATGATATACTAGGAACATATTTTAGTTAACTTTTTAATTTTCATGGGTATATAGTTTTTTAGTTTAAATCTCTTTTGAGGGTGGTTCCAGCTTGGGGGACCCCATCTTTTAGAAAAAAGAATACATGATTATAAATCCAAAAAGTTGCTTGAAAAGAGCCCATGCAAATGGAGTCTTGACTCTTCAGCTTCATTCATTCCAGCTCTGCTGATAGAGATACAAGGCATCACTCCCTTCTCATATCATTTTGGAAGGAATTTCAGAGAGTAGAAAATTGGAGAAATAGTGATGTGTTCTAGCATAAGCTACGATGTCAACAATAGATAAGATTAAACCCAGGGACTGAACCCACATCTCCTGCTTTAGCAGATGTATTCTTTACCACTGAGCCACCATGGAAACCAGGGTCAAGAAGCAACAGTTAGAACCAGACAAGGAACAACGAGCTGGTTCAAAATCGGGAAAGGAGTAGACAAGGCTATATATTGTCACCCTGCTTATTTAACCTGTATGCAGAATTCCTCATGTGAGATGCCAGTCTGGCTGGATCACAAGCTGGAATTAAGACTGCTGGGAGAATTATCAACAACCTCAGATATGCAGATGATACCACCCTTATGGCAGAAAGCAAAAAGGAACTAAAGAGCCTCTTGTTGATGGTGAAAGAGGAGAGTGAAAAAGCTGGCTCAAAACTCAACATTCAAAAAATTAAGATCATGGCATCCAGTCCTACCACTGCATAGCAAATAGAAAGGGAAAAAGTAGAAACAGTGACAGATTTTATTTTCTTAGGTTCCAAAATCACTGTGAATGGTGCCTGCAGCCATGAAATTAAAAGACATTTGCTCCTTGGAAGGAAAGCTATTACAAACCTAGACAGTGCATTAAAACGCAGAGACATCACTTTGCTGACAAAGGTGTGTATAGTCGAAGCTATGGTTTTTCCAGTAGTCATGTACAGATATGAGACTTGGACCATAAGGAAGGCTGAGCACTGAAAAACTGATACCTTCAAATTGTGATGCTGGAGAAGACTCTTGAGAGTCTCTTGGACAGCAAGGAGATCAGATCAGTCAATCCTAAAGGAAATCAGCTCTGAATACTCATTGTAAGAACTGTTGCTGAAGCTGAAGCTCCAATACTTTGGTCAGCTCATACGAAGAGCCAATTCATTAGAAAAGACCCCGATGCTAGGAAATATTGAAGGCAAAAGGAGAAGAGGCAGCAGAGGATGAAATAATTAGATAGCATCATTGACTCAATGGACATGAATTTGTGCAAACTTCCAGAGACAGTGGAGGACAGAGGAGCCTGGCATGCTACAGTCAAAGGGGTCTCAGAGTCAAGCACAACTCAGCAACTGAGCAACAACAACAAAGAGAAAAGCAAAGGAAAAAATGTAATTTGATTCTTTGAATATAATACAAATTAAAGTGATTTACCTGAACCATTTAGGTTAATTACAATGAAGCACAATATGGATTACACATGTCATTAGTTTGATGGATTAACTTTCGCTGCCATGGAACTTGCACTTGATTCTATGCTGAGTCAAAGAGCTTCTTCACTTTCTGACAATCAACTCAAACCTTTCAATATTTTTCTTAAACCAAAGGAAGGCTGGAATAGGATCACAGTGTATGGGGCATATGGACTTCCCTAGTGGCTCAGATGGAGAAGGCAATGGCACCCCACTCCAGTGCTCTTGCCTGGAAAATCCCATGGATGGAGGAGCCTGGTAGGCTGCAGTCCATGGGGTTGCTAAGAGTCAGACTCGACTGAGTGACTTCACTTTCACTTTTCACTTTCATGCATTGGAGAAGGAAATGGCAACCCACTCCAGTGTTCTTGCCTGGAGAATCCCAGGGATGGGGGAGCCTGGTGGGCTGCCATCTATGGGGTCGCACAGAGTCGGACACAACTGAAGCGACTTAGCAGCAGCAGTGGCTCAGATGGTAAAGAATCTGCAATACAGGAAATCCAGGTTCGATCCCTGGGTTGGGAAGATCCCCTGGAGGAGAGCACGGCAACTCACTTCAGTATTCTTACCTGGAGAATCCTATGGACAGAGGAGCCTGGTGGGCTACAGTCCACAGAGTTGCAAAGAGTCAGTCAGACAAGACTGAAGCGACTTAGAATGCACATCTGTGTGAGACAAGCAGTAATCAGAGCAAAAGGAGACGTTAAATACACTAACAGTATTTATAGGCTCAGATGACCTTTCATTCATCTCCATCCAACACTGCATTGTCTGTTCAATCAGGTGATGCTTTGTTTAATAACTTGATTGATCTAAGCCTTCCCAACTATACTATGAGCTTCATAAAAGCAGAGGCCCCTTCCAAAGTGCTTCCTGCTCTCTCCCCTGCTTTCGAATCGTGTCTGCAACATAAAAGGGCTCAGTTAATAATTGCAGTGTGGATTTGTTTTATGAATGAATACATGATTTCAAGAAAAGTTGGCTCTGCTTAGAATCTTTCACTTGGCAGAGCATCTCCCTATTCTTCTTTTATTTATTTCTACATCAATAATTCCTTGTCTTCTTATGCCCAGGGCTGGAAGATTTAAATCCCTTTATGGGAGATTCCCTAATAGCAGCTGCCTTAGTCGGAACTAATTTGACCATCAAGACATGTGGTCTATATTTTGTCCTACTTATCACTTTCATTTTTGTTGTAATAAATTAATAATGAATGCAGAGCAAGAGAAATGAAAAATATTACAACATACTCTCTTTACCTAACTTGAGCATACATTTGGTCCATTAAGTCTAAAACATTTGATAGTCTTCAAGGGGAAATTGGAAGCTTATGTTGTCTGAAGTTGGTGCTTTTGTTTATTTGACACTTTTTCCACAGTCAGGTTACCAAGAGGTCCCAGGATGAGAAATGTTTCTCCTTCCTGAGTTCAGTAATTCTGTCATCCAAAGGTCTGAGAGTTGTAACACTTGCTTTTGATTGTTTGGCTAGAAGTTTTTTGAAATGTCCTTTCTATTTTCAGAATGTATATTTAACACTAGAAAACCTGCTGGTAATTGTGCCAACAGTTAAGCTATTATTTCTTTTAAAGCGCCTATTCTATTGCATGTGCAGATTAAATGTAACTTCTTTGTAACTTAAGTTCAAAGGGCCACCTCTCCTTTCACCAGATTGCAGTGACTTTGGAATGCAGTGAATTCATGACCAGTTCTATTTCCATTAAGCCTGGCCCAAGACAAGTTTCCTCTTCAACAGCCCCTGTCCTTTGTTGTCATCCATCTCCTGAGTGTCTTTCTGATGCCCAGCTTTGTATTTCCTGCCATGGACTTTTCCTGGGATCAGCCAAGCATATGTTCCATCACTGAGAGGAGCTGATGAGAATTAATTATCTATAAATGTGATTATGGATGATAATAAACTCTTCTCAGTCACGATGCTGCAGCTTAGCAGAAGACTTTTAAAATATTATCACTTTGCAGACATAGCATTTTAATAAGTACACATATGGTTTCATTCAATACCGACAACCCTGTGAAGGAGAAGACGTGGCTAGAAATAGTATCGATTTTTGTAGATGACAATATTATGGTTTTGAGGGGCTACAGAATTTACTGGTGGTAACACGATAAGAAGAACATTTGAACCAAAACTATGCTGAGTCAAGATACTCTTGCCTGTTTCCACAACCAGGTTGCCATCATATGGGGTGATCAGATGAAATTTTAAGCAACTGAGACAGCCAATAGGAAGACCTAGGGGGTACATCAATTTCTTAGTGCTTCCTGGATAGCCCTTCCCAATCCTTAGAGCTCTCTTCTCTTAGAGTTGCTTCTCTGAGTCTGCAATCCTGTTCTCCCCCTCCCTGTCAGAGTCTTACTGGTTCCTAAGCAGATTCCGCTTTCTCTGTCTGTACCTTGGAGCCCCCACGATTTTTGATCCTCTTCTTTGCTCACTCTATATTCTTTATGTGTAGCATCTTAGTATTTCCTTGACTTTAACAACCACCTTGAGGTTGATGACTTTATAAACCAAATCTTGAGCCTACATGAGTCTCTGCAAAGAACTGGGCTGGTGCAGCAGTTGCCTGCTGGGCAGTTTTGGATATACAATTATTACTCTAACAAGATATGGCCAATTCATTCACTATGTTACAGAATGAATGTTTAGAGCTGCGTTTGTGCCCCACCTCTGTTCACATGTTAAAGTCCTAACCCCCCAGTGTGATGGTATTAGGAGGCGGGGCCGTTGCGAGATGAGATAATGAGGATGGAACACCCCCTCCACCTAAAGGGATTAGTGCTTCTGCAAGGAAAGGAAGGGACACCAAAGCTTCTTCTCTCTGCCATGTAAAGACACAGTGAGAAAGCTGTGGTCTGTAAACAAGGAAGAGGGCTGTTACCAAGAAGCAAATATGCCAGCAACCTGATCTTGGACTTCCTAGCCTCTAGAACTAGGAGAAATAAGTACCTGTTGTTTAACCCATCCAGCCTATGGTATATCACTATGGTAGCCCAAGCAGACTAAAACAAGCTACATTCCCTACCTATAACCTCTCCCAATGCCTGCCCTGTGAAATTCAGACTGCTATAAGGTAGTTTCTCAATTTCATCTCTGTAATCCCCCTCACCTCCAACCCAGCACCCATATAAACCATGTTGAGCTACTTGCTGTCTGATGACACTCTGCCTTAACATAAGCACTCCTTTCTTGTAATGCCTTCCTTTCCTTGCCTGTCTGACAAATCTGTTTATCTTTGAGGTTTCTCCTCTAGAATCATCCCCTCTGGAAGGTTTACCCTGACACTCCAGGGAAAGTTTAGTTATAATGCACCCCATATCTTTTAGAACAGAACTTTTCAATGTATCAGTGGTGAGGGACTAGTATTTTATTTCACTCTAACCTATCATGGACTAAGAATTTTATGAAATGCTATACAAATAAATTAATATAAAAATGCTAGAAATAAAAGATATAAAACACAATCTCAATTTTTAATAATTAGATTCAACAGATAGCAGGTTACTCTGTCAATGTACTATGAAAGATTTAAATACTTTCAATTTCTGTACATATCTTATCACAATAAACAACTTGTGGACTAGCAGTGACGCACACATCATACTTTGAGTAGTACTGTATTGAGGACTATTAATACTATGTTTGCATTTTAAACAGATATCAACTGTTTCCTTCAGAGCAGAGACCATCCCTTACTGATCTTTAGGCCAGAACACATATCAAGGTCCTCTAACACTCTGTATTTGCCCAGTGAATAGGGGAAGATGGTCAGGCCACGGTGAACCAGCTCAAGTCTGTCTTTTGCAAGGACTTATGTCATTCCCTCTATGGGACATTCTTCACAGTGGATTCTTACAAGTCTTTACCCAAGATGAGACCAGAAATAATCACAATCATCCAAAGGGTAAGAAACACATAAGCTTAATATTTTCTGTTTTATTCTCTGTTGGCTCCGAGGAGGGCCTGTTACAGTCTCTTCTGGAAAGAATAAAGAGATGGGCATAACACAGAGTGGGAAACGCAGGGGCTCCTTCTGACATGGGCAGAGGTATTCCCTCACCATGCCTATCCCCTGCTTTCTACACAACTCCAGTCTCTCACCTCACTGTTTGAGGGGTTCCTTTGCAAGCACACAGCATCACCTCACCCTGTACACTGGAGTCCCTCCCTGAGCCCTGGCATTTATCCACCTTCCAGAGGACTACAGGCACAAGGCTGTGTGCATTCGACAAGGGAGAACAAGTGGTATTTATTATAGCACCTCGCAGAAAGTGACTTTCAATTGTGTTAGGTAATCCTGTTCTTAAAAAGTCCCTCTGCCCTCTCATTGGCTAATCCCTCTTGTGGAATTGGCCATTTTACCAAGAACCTGTCTTTTCAATAGATTCTTCCATCCTTCCTTAGGCTATTTCTAATTGCTTGTCTCTCACTCATGAGTTTCCTGTTTCTTTCTTATGCAAAGCTGTTTTCTCTTTGGTTTTGTAGTCTCCTTCCAAACTATTGGCTATGTAACTCAACAGCTACAAGTGAATATTGCAAAATATGTTATGGAATGCAGCCAAAATACTTAATCTCAAGAAGGTGTTGGAGAAAACCAGTAGCAACTTCAAAGCACTAAGGCAGAAACCTTAATTTCGGGGATGAGGAGTAATGACTCTCTCCTCTTCTCTCCTTTTTCCATCTCTTTTCCTTCTCCCTCTCCTTACTTCTCCTCCTTCCCCACCTCCTCCCTCTCTCCCCTTTCCTGGATAACACAAAGCTTCAGAGAATCACAGGTAAGATAAGCTATGTACCTGAGAGAATGTGTGCCTCTCTGGTAAGATTTTAAGAAAAGGTTTATTCACTGCATATTAGTTCCTTGTATCTTTTTAATTGATTATTTAGGGATGATGAATCCTTAAAAGCTTAATGCAAGTTGAGCAATAGTGCTTAGGAAAAGAGAAGTGATTTTAATGGTGTACTTATTTGAAATATAAACACTCTGTATTTCTATTTTGGTCTCTTAATTAATACTGACTTTCAACAGACACACACACCACACAAACACATAAAGCAAGTTCATTTAGAAGATGATTCTTCTCACTGCTTTTTTTATGCTTACTTAAAAAAAAAACTATTTATTTTTAATTGGAGGATAATTGTTTTAAAACATTGTGTTGATTTCTGCCATACATCAACATGAATCAGCCACAGGTATACAAATGTTCCTTTCCTCCTGAATTTTCCTCCTATATGCTTCAAAGAAATTGAAATGTAACCCATACAACGTAAAGTTCACATTCTGAAAGCATTAAGATTCTGTGGCCTTTAGTATATTCACAACATTGTGCAACCATTGACACTATCTAATTCCAGAACATTGACATTATTCTGAAAAGAAATCTCATACCTATTGGCAGTCAATTCCTGGGGGAGGAGGGGATTGGGAATTGACTGCTAATAGATATGAGATTTCTTTTCAGGATAATGTCAGTGTCCTGGAATTAGATAGTATCAATGATTGCTGACAAAGGTCCATCTAGTCAAAGCTATGGTTTTTCCAGTAGTCATGTATGGATTTGAAAGTTGGACCATAAAGAAAACTGGCTTTTGAACTGTGGTGTTGGAGAAGACTCTTGAGAGTCCCTTGGACTGCAAGGAGATCCCACCAGTCAATCCTTAAGGAAATCAGTCCTGAATATTCATTGGGAGGACTGATGTTGAAGCTGATGCTCCAATACTTTGGTCACCTGATGCAAAGAACTGACTCACTGGACAAGACCCTGATGCTGGGAAAGATTGAAGGCAGGAGGAGAAGGGGGTGATAGAGGATGAGATGGTTGGATGGCATCACCGACTTGATGAACATGAGTTTGAGCAAGTTCTGAGAGTTGGTGATGGACAGAGAGGCCTGGTGTGCTGAAGTTCATGGGGTCGCAAAGAGTCGGACATGACTGAGTAACTGAACTGAACTGAAGTCTTTATGGATTCTTCTGGATATTCATATAAATGGAATTAAACGACACATAGCCTTTTGTGTCTGACTTCTTTTACTAAATATAATGTTCTCATATCATCCATGTTTTAACACCTATTAGTACTTCATTTCTTTCTATGGATGATCAATGTTCCATTGTAAGGATATGCTACATTTAGTTTTTTCATTCATCAGCTGATATTAGAGTTGTTTCTACTTTTTGGCTGTTATAAATATGCTATGAACATCTGTGTACAAATCATTTTTGTGAAAATATCGTTTCAGTACTCTTGGATATATACATAGAAATGGATTTGCTGGGTAACTAACTTTGAGGAACTGTGAAACTGTTTTCAAAATAGCTGTACCATTTTACATTTTCACCACTTTATATAAAAGATTCTTTATTATCAAAGCCACCAGGGAAGCCCCCAAAATTGTACTGGATGGAGTTAAATAGGCAAGGAAAACTTATTCAGGGTTATTGTAAAAGGAGAAAGAGACTAAACTCAACTCCAGAAAGAGTTGAGAATTTATAGCTAGAGGGTAGATGGATGGAAAATCACTAAGAGGATGGGGCCTAGGTATCAAGGTGAGTAATTCTTGGTAAACTGTCTTGTCAGGATTCTTGCTAAATCAGGCTAATCAATTCTAAGAACATATAGGCCAAGGGTGATGTCTAGTAGAGGTGAGGGATCAGAGGAGTGTGACTTAAGTCTGATCAAGGAGGGAGTCTTTATCACCCACAAGATATAAGGGTTCTAATTTCTTCATGTCCTGACTGACATTTGTTATTGTTCAGGTTTTTTATTATAATACCCTAACTTGTGTGAAGTAGTATCTCATTGAGGTTTCGATTTGCATTTTCCTTATGACTGAGGATGTTGGTATCTTTGTGTTCTTATTGAAAACCTTATTTTCTTTGAAGAAATGTCTATTCAAATTTTCTACTCCTTTTAAATTGCATTATTTGTCTTCTTGAGTTGTAAGAATTTTTAATTGTAAGAATATATTCTGGAAAGTAGATCCTTATTAGATACATGATTCATTTTGTAAGTTGTCTTTTCATTTTTTTCATGGTGTCCTTTGAAGCACAGACGTTTTTATTTCAGTGAAGTCCAACTTATTTTTTCCCTGGTATCCTCATTGCCTTTTAAAGGTTACTTTTTCACAATTAACATAGAATAATAATGTCCCCAAATATTAATATGCATTAGAATCCTGGGAAATTGTAAAAAATGAAGATTCCCTCAACATGTGCCAAGACACTCTGATTCAGCAGGTATGGCTGTGGATCCAGTCATCTGCATTTTTAAATAAGCTCCTTGGGAGATTCTCATGTACGAGGTTTTGGGACCACATTTCAAGCCACATTGTTTTCTAAGTAAAGTAAGGAGCTTAATCTAGAAATCATCTGGTTGAGACCCCTGAATTGGACCTACTCGTGTGTGCCTGAGTGCTAAGTCACTTCAGTCTGGTCTCTTAGTGATCCTACGGACTATAGCCCATCAGGCCCCTCTGTCCATGGAATTCTCCAGGCAAGAATCCTGGAGTGGGTCGCCATGCCCTCCTCCAGCGATCTTCCTGAAGCCGGGATTGAGCCTGTTTCTTAATGTCTCCTGCATTGGCAAGTGGGCTCTTAACCACTAGTGCCATCTGGGATGCCCCTGGCTGTGTAGTCCTTTCCCCTTGAGAAGACGAAGCCTATGGTTTGCTTCTATAGAATATAGGAAAGGTGATGGATGTCACTCCTGTGATTGTTTTCTTATATAAGATTCCATCTTAGTGAACTGGAGAGAGAGATTCTCCTGCTGATCTGGAAGAAGCAAATGGCCATGGAGAAGGCTGGGAACTGTGAGTGGCCTTCAGCTGATGACCAATAAGAAGCAGTGGCCCTTAGTCCTACAACCACAGGGAAATAAATAAAAGTCCTCCCAGCAACATGAATGAGCTTAGAAGACGATTCTTCCCTATTCAAACCTCCAGCATTATAGCCTGATGAGATCCTGGGCAGAAGAGTCAGCTAAGCAAAACCTGGACTTGTGAACCACAGACAGAAGCCATGACATAAAATGTGTTTTCTGAAGCTCCCAAATTTGTGATAATTTGTTACACAGCAATAGAAAACAAATGCACTGCCCAAACCTGTACTTCTTAACCTGTTTTAATCCATGTCCCCCATTTGATAAATGTAAAGTTACACATTAATCATTCCTTTAATGTTACCTAAAATACAAAGTAAAAAAAAAAAAAATGTTTTGACCAGATAAAATAAAACCAGTGATGTTACAGCCACTTTATTTTCAAAGTATATGCAGCTCTATTTCTAAATTTTGATATTTGCCTTAATGTCCAAATAAATTTCAAATAGTTGAAGTGACAAATCCTAAGTTACACAGTGAGTTTGTGACTGTCAACATCATACTATGGCCCCTGTCTAAGTAGCGCCTTTAATCTTCTTGAAGGAAGAGACCATGGTTAATCTTATTCTGATCACTCTTCCAGAGGAAAAATTGAGACAAACTGTCTGACAAAGAAACTTTTCTAGTTCATAAAGTATTAATAGGGAAGCTCTTATGATATAATATAAATACTAGATCACATATAATTGTACATTTAAAATGTAATCTTCATTAAAAAGATTAAAATGACCCCAAATGGCCTTTTGAGAAGCTCTGTTTCATAACAGCATAATTAACCAGCACAGTGTGTGTTGGGGCCCAGATTGTCAAGAATCACTCTGGAGCACTATTTAAACATACACGTTCCTCAGCTTCTGAAGAGGGACTGGAGATTCAATACATAAAGTAAGTGCTCAGGTAAATTCTACAATGAAGCATGTTTGGGAGACTGGATAATATGAAATATTTGTTAACTGATTAATTATCAGATAGACATGTAGCTATTCAATGGCTTAATTATTGCTAATATGCACACTTCTTTGCTGGGTTTTAGGGTAAGTTTAAGTGGAGACCATCTAGATTGAAACACACCATCAGTTAAGTTATGGAAGAAACTCAAAGCAAATGTGCTGAATTTATTATACAGCTGACTTCAAGTAACTTTTCTCTTTGAAAATAAGAACCAAGTGGGGATGAAAGCACTCATATTCATAATTTGGGGATTCAATCCACATTTTGGATTTATTATTGCTAATATTGTTAATGGACATGTCCCACCTATCCTGAGAGCAAGGCAAACAAAGGAGAATTGGGGACCTTGAGAATGGCAAAGGAGATGAGACAGAAAAAATAAAGTGAAAGAAACATTCAATGGTTTCTCAACTTTTAATAAACTCTCATAGTCAGAGTTTGAATCCCCTCTGGATTAACTGAGTCCAAAAGGAAGACGTTAAGACATTCTCCACCCCCTTCCTCCCCCTTCCACTGACACACACAGACTCCCTAGACCTTGTGGTTGGCAAATAGGTCTTGCTCATTTTGATAAATTAGTTGCAAACAAATCAGAAACATGTATATTATATTTATTCATATTTATGTATATGGGAAAGGTGGAAATGTGGAAAGCACATTTGGTTAATGCCAGAGTTTAAAGGTTTTAGAAATCGTCTGTGGTGTTTTCAGAAAACAAAATGTTTTCACTCTGTCAACAGTCTAATGTCAACAAATTTGTGTGCTGTGTGCTCAGTCACTTCACACTCTGAGGCTCTATAGACTATAGCCCATCAGGCTCCTCTGTTCATGGGATTCTCCAGGCAAGAAAACTGGAACAAGTTGCTGTGCCCTCCTCTAGGGATCTTCCTTTCTCAGGGATCAAATGTGGGTGGCTTACATCTCCTGCAACGGCAGGCAGTTTCTTTACCACTCAGGCCACCTGGGAAGCCCCTTCAAAATATAATACCTGCCGCTGCTAAGTCACTTCAGTCGTGTCCGACTCTGTGCGACCCCATAGATGGCAGCCCACCAGGTTCCCTCGTCCCTGGGATTCTCCAGGCAAAAGCACTGGAGTGAGTTGCCATTTCCTTCTCCAATGCATGAAAGTGAAAAGTGAAAGTGAAGTTGCTCAGTCCTGTCCGACTAGTAGCGACCCCATGGACTACAGCCCACCAGGCTCCTCCGTCCATAGGATTTTCCAGGCAAGAGTACTGGATTGGGGTGCCATTGCCTTCTCCAATATAATACCTATTTAGCCTTAAACCCAAATTAACAGAAAGGTTCATATTGCAAAATAAGTAGCATTTTCACCAACCCATGAACACCGACTTGGCTAGTCTCTACTGTTATCAGTGACTCACACACTCTTTAATGTTCAGTGCTTTCTTCCCCCACATAGTACATACAGGAATAACACAAAGGTAAGTTGTTCCAAGGTCAGTACATAACCCATTCTCACATCTTCCCAAAGGTAACGATATATAGAATCTTGTATATATTCTCCAATGTATGTTCTTAAAAGAACAATTGGTAACACACAAGTGTTTTTCAAGAGTGATTGAGCCTGAAATATACTGAAATATAATATGCAACTCAAATCTTAGTTGTAGTTGGACAGCTAAGGTGACATTCTATAAAGAAGAACAATAGTTTATGTGGTGACTATAAGACTCAGTTTTTCCATTTTTAATTTGTTATGTAATATTATTTTTATATCCCACCCAATCAATTAGTAACATTAGAGTATTTCCCCGAATTATCAGTTATTTTACCTATATAACATGCGTTTTTAAAAATTGGTGAATTAATGCCAAAATAATCTATTAATTCTGAATATTTAATCACGATACAAACACTTCAGGAATTTCAGTTATTGATGTTTAAAAAAATAAAGTGCAGCCCCCTTTTATATGGAGACTAGGTTTTAAATGACTATGTAAGATAAAAAGTTCATGAAGTCAAACCCACCCATGGCCATCAAGGCCAAGATGCATTTCATCGCACACGACTGCTGTATGATAATTCTTCAGCACATTAGCATTTGTGAACTGCTGCGCTACACTCAAGGAAGAAGCAAAGCAGAGTTATTGTGCAGAGACTGCAGTAACCAGATCCTTCTGCCTTTAAGATACCTTTGAAATTACCGTGGACCAAAGAGGGAATGAGTAGAACATTCTAGCATGCTCCTCAGGCCTGTAGGCACTTTTTCCTTGACCCGCTTTTGCTGTTTGGCTTTTCTAACTTTAACATCTTTTAACAGACGTGAGCTTTGAGGTAAGCTTTGGGTTGAATTTTGAGTTGATAGTGAGGCTACATCTTAGAGAAGGTCTGTTTCTAAAAGAACTTCAGGAAAAGAGCATTTAAATGGGACTCTTGGGAGGGAAAATCAATGTAAGTGCTTTTGTGTTACCACTTAGAGTGGAAAAGAAGTCCGTGGAAATAAGCATTGCTGGCGGGGTTATACCCATTTTCATTAAGCAACAAACAACAGATAATTCACCCCAGAAATTGAATTCTTGTTAAGAACATGGTGAGACGAGGGAAGTCAGAAGATCATGAGAAGAGCATGCCTCAAACTGTCAAGTACAGGTAATTATCTGAAGACTCTATTCAAGTGCATATTGGTGGGGTGGGTGAGCGGGCCTGAGACTCTGCACGTCTGACATCAGCAGATGCTGATGCTGCTGATCCCAAGACCACATTGAGTAGCAGGGGTGTGGAACCAATACCCAGTGATTCCCAAACCACATGTACTGCAGGTGAAGATTAAAGGACGACAGCAATTACAAAACAAAAATCTACCAAACAAACCAATAAGTTGATCTATTATCTTAATACACTATAGGCAGCACTTAGGTTCTGCTTTCAGGCAGTTATTATCTTTCTATTCACATGATCAAATCCTTTGCTCCACTGAAATCATATAGATTTTCTTTAGGAATGGAAGCCAATATTGTGCTGATTGATTGAGGAGCTTGTACACTGTGATATTTTTCATGTCAGAGATGCTAATTGACAAGACAAAAACATCTTGTGTGCATGGGAGATTTATAAACTGTTTATATGAAGAAGCAACTTTGATTTATCAAGTTGAAATTATTATTTAATTTTAAGCTTTACTTTTATGTTCAATGTAGTTATTTTTTGATTATGGAATTAGAGTGAGGCAAAAACATAAATAAAACTTCTGTTTTGGTAAAATGGTAAGTGAAGGCAGTCACTCAATATATGAAAAGAACAACAAAACAATAGTCCTCAAACTTATCAGAATTCTGTGCTTATGTGACTGAATTTACTAACTAGTTTGACCAGAACAGTTCATACTCCACAACGTTCTAACTTTTTAGAAGCTTTTCAAACGAAGTGATTCACAAACCCCAACTAACATGGTAGAAAATTGTCAGAAAGATTTTGCCGATTCAGTTTTTCTGAAAATAGAATTACAGAGCTATTTTAATAAAGCTTTAAAAATTGGAGAAAACTCAGCAGACCTTAAAAAAAACAAATTGCAAGAAAAAAAGGAAATAATACAAAGAGAAAACAATAGAAGGATTTATGTATAACAGATATTAAACGTATACTGTCATAAAAACTGGGGGGAAGAAAATCTATTCTGACAACTTCCAAAGTTAGATTGATTAGAAAAGTTTTGGAACGCTACCAAGACCCATGAAAGGCATGGGAAATCATTTCAAACAAAAGAGGGAAAAAAATTTTTTTTTAAGTTTTCCTCTATATTGAAGGATATTACACCATAATAGCAGACCAAGAGGTTCTGGAGAGTTGCCATGTATTCCATGTAAGAAGAAATAACATACATCAGCATGCATAATTATAATAGATACCAGTTAGGCTAATCTTTTATTGCCAGTGTCAAGAGATTTGAAGAAATACCAAACAAATTTGTTAGATCTGCTTTTTATTCTTGTGTGAAAAGGACTTGTAAATTGTTTTTGTAATATCTGATTAATAAACTTGATTTTTCCCCTTTTCCACCTTGCCTGCTATGGAAGTAAGTTAAAAAAAAAGGTGATCATTTTTATTGTGACTCTTTTGTTGGCATCCTTTCCTGGCAAAATGAGTATTGCTGCTTTGTGTGCTTGTGCATAAGTTGCTTTCATGTTTTATGTTTGGCCTTAAGCACCATTGTTTTAAGATACATCCATGTTGCCATGCGCCTATTGAATCCATTGCTTCTGACAGCTTAAACTCCCAGTGATAGACCCCCATGTTGCTCCAACTCTCTGCCCCCACATACAATGCTGTGGTAGACGTCCTTGTACAAGCGCTCTTGGATCTGTGAGAGCAGCTCTTTGGGATATATACCAAGAATGGAATAGCTGGAGGTTTCTAATGTAAGAGGTCTTCTCCAGATCACCTAAGACCATTCCAGTTGTATCAGCCACTAAGGTTTTATGTCTACAGCTTTAAAGAAGAACATAGTCTATCTTGGCTGGAACAGGGATGTTTAGGAATTTATTTACTGATTCTTTCATACATTCAACAGTTTATTGAATTCCTCCTATATATATTTGATGGTATAAAGCTACAAGTCCTATCTTTTACCATAAGCCATTTTTAGGGATAGAATTTGAATAAAGCCAATCTCATTTCAAATCCCCTAGAGAGAATGAAAATAGAGGGAATATTGTCCCTGCAGGAAAAATACTACCTTGCTCTTTTGAGAATGGAAAATGAGGGAAAATAGATGTTATTCCTCAGAGAATTCACACACATGCTTCTTGATTTGTCAGTGGAAAATAGTTCCTTGGCAAGATGAGTCTCCAACTCAAGATTCTAACCAAGCACTTTTGGGTCCAGAGAGAAGAGGGGAGACTCTGAGGCTCAGGCCAGAAAGAGTAGGAGCTGAGCAGAAGGATCTGGAAGCAGAAGTTTATAAAAGGGCAGGGCTCTCCTTCCAGACACCATCTCTCCCTTTCCTTAGTACTTTCTTTAATACATCCTCCAACAGAAAATGCACAGCACGGATCAGCAGGACAAGAATGAAGTAGCCTGAATGACCCCCATAGGAAGACAAGGAAGGCGTACTGGGAGGAGGATGATAAAAGAACTTAGAACTCCTAAATCAGGGGTCTCAGCCTTTTCCAGTTTGGTATCTTATAAACATGGAAAGTATTTCAAGGATGTGTTATGAGAATGTTTGTTCACTTAATATCAGTTTTGAGGGAAATATGGGGCTTCCCTTGTGGCTTGGTGGGTAAAGAAACTGCCTGCAATGCAGGGGACCTGGGTTCGATCCCTCGGTCGGGAAGATCCCCTGGAGAAGGAAATGGCAACCCACTCCAGTATCCTTGCCTGGAGAATCCCATGGACAGAGGAGCCTGGTGGGCTATACAGTCCCTGGGGTTGTAAAGAGTCAGAGACAAATGAGTGACTAACATTGAGGGAAATACTTAATAGCAAAAAGCTACCATGAATGTAGCAATACCTTAATTTGTATCTAACATTTTACAAATACTAGCAGATAGTGTTTTTGTTTTATTATTTTAGGTCTGCTCGTTGCATAAGGAAAGCTCAGGTTTGTCTTGGGTAGTAACAGTGGGGTACTCTTGACTTCCTTTTGGTGTTTTGATACCAAAAGAAACCCAACTGCTTCTGTGTTCGTTGCAGCCTGCCTAGTCTAAGACTCTGACGCCTCCAACATGGAGCCTGGTGACTGCAGTTATGCTCCGCCAGCCACCTGATGCTTCCTCTAGGCCTCTCCAGCAAGGTCACTGGGGATCAGGCCACTAGAGGCCTGCGGAGAGTCTGAGAGCTCTGGGGACTCCAGCACTGGGGCCAGGAGGGAAGAGTGGACTTTTCAAAGACAAGCTCGCTCACCAGGGCTTGCCTTGCAGGGAACTGGGTGGTGAGCAATGGCTTCCCCGGGTACTTGGCACTTCTGCAGGACCTCTTACAGGAAGGGGATCTGGGCAGCACCAGTTAGGAGCCAGCCACCAGTGGGCATGGCTGCCATGTTCTGCTCGTGGTTAACAGAAACCCTGGTGTGTTATTGTGTATGCTAGTTGGAGGTGCTAGACCACACAGCCTATTGGTAGGGAGACTGCTGAAGGATGCTTTACCGGCAAGAAACATGAGTGCACTCAGAGTGTATATTTATTTTCTCATCAGAAATAGCCTAAACCCTAGGGTTAATGCTTAATGAGCATTTGGATTGCAAATTCTTATAATGATTTCTACCTGTCTACAAGGGACCATGTCTTGGAAACCACCATTCTAAACAACCCAAATCTGTGCCCCTAGTTGAGCATTTAATATACTTCCTTGTATTGACATTCTAGGTTATATATATATATATATTTTATGTTCATATTCCTCCTCTCCTCTGTGTGGATTAAAAGAGAAATATATTACATTCTAATGCCCAGGATGTTTAGAAGCAAGAAAAATGCATGGCAGAGAACCTTGCTCAACAGAAAGAAAAAAAAAATTATTAAGCCCCCAATAAGTGCCAAGAATTGTGGGGCTTTTCATCTATAGTAGACACTGAGGTTAACACTCTGACCTCCATTCCAGCCCCTTCCTTTGGGCAGCAAAAAGGCATAGTTTCTAAGCAGTCTAATCCCATCATAGTTATCCCATTCCCTCTCCTGTGGGGGCCTCTGGAAACCAGGTTTAAGTCAATCAGAACATTGCTGTTGATATATGTATATATTATCTCACATAATGGCTCTTTGGATTTAAGCTGGGCATGAGAACTAAACTGGGTAATCCAACTGAAGGGAAAGATTTTTTCCACTTTTTGGGGGATGGAGCCAAAGCTCTGGGCAGTAGACTAATAGAAGGATCTAGATCCTTGATTCTATAGACCCATTAAATCAATCAACCAAACCTAAACTGCATGGGGCAGATCGCCTTTTTTGCCCCACATAGCCATCATCTACCTTTCTTATCCTGCTCTTTGCTCTGAAAGGCTGACTTGTCTGGACCTGTGTGGATGGGCTGTCTTGTCCTACGGTTTCCAGTTGACTATAACCAATGGGGATGTAGGTGGGACATGAAGAGAGGGAGTAGGTTTGAGGTCAGCATATTTATCCTGAGACAATATCCTGCTTGGGAATACCTTCTTCTGCAAGATAATAAATTCCTTTACTATTTAAACTAGTTTGAGTTATGTTTTTAGTTATAGTAAAACACATATACTGATATATATGTTATCTCACGTAAACCTTAGAGGAAGTCTGCTACTGCTGCTAAGTCACTTCAGTCGTGTCTGCCTCTGTGCGACCCTATAGACACCACCCACAAGGCTCCCCCGTCCCTCGGATTCTCCAGGCAAGAACACTGGAGTGGGTTGCCATTTCCTTCTCCAATGCATGAAAGTGAAAAGTGAAAGTGAAGTCGCTCAGTTGTGTCCGACTCTTAGTGACCCCATGGACTGCAGCCTACCAGGCTCCTCCGCCCATGGGATTTTCCAGGCAAGAGTACTGGAGTGGGTTGCCATTCCCTTCTCTGTCTTTAATATTAAGGAGAAATAAAAGGAAAACAACTAAGTAACATAATATAGGTTTCAATTTATAAATGCTTATACATGGTACAACAGAAGACACAATGAAGAAGTCGGTTATTAATCTACATTTATAATGTTAATAATATTATTGACCATAGTCAACATACAAACGGGTAAAGAAACTGTGGCTTCTTTATATATATATGTGTGTGTGTGTAAAATATAATTCTATGTATATTATAGAATATTGTTGTTTTGTTGCTAAGTCATGTCTGACTCTTAAGCCATGTCTGACTCTTTTGAAACCCCATGGACTGGAAGTCAAGTTAGTATTATTATTTCCAGGAAATAATACTCTCAGGAAACCAAGGCCCAGAGAAGTTGAGTATCTTGGACAAGAAGCTGAAGAGGCACCTTTTCTATTTGTTTAAGTTTAGAAACTCATTGTTTACTAAATGCTCTATTATAGTATTATTTATTTGTTTTTAAAAACTATTAAATGTTTCAAATATTTTCTTAACTGAATATCATAATCAGAAAATAGACTCATCTAACCTTTCAGATAGGTTTTTGATAATCCCTGGATGCCATGTATATTTTCCTTCATGATTTAATCACCTTAAGCAGAGAAGATTCTGAAATAAGCTAGAGTACATAAACAGAGGAATCAATTTGCCTTCTCTTAAAGGACATCCTGGGATACATCCTAAAAGCTTAAAAAAACCCTGTTTATTTAGAATTAATCTCAACTTATAGAATAGGTGCATGAATAGTACAAATAGCGTCTCTATATGCTCCATCAAGTTTATCCTGTTGTTCATATTCTGCCCCAGTTACTTTTTCCCTTTTTCCCATCCTCCTATTTTTCCATCCTTCCTTCCTCTCATCCTTCCACTCCCTTTATCCTTCCTTCCTTCCTTTATCCTCTGTTTCTCCCCTTTTATCTCCCATCTTTCTCTCTCTCTCATATATATATGAATATATATATTTTCCTGAACTATTTGAGAATATATTACATATATTATGCCCCTTTACTTCTAAATACTTCAGTATGTACCTCCTGAAAACAAGGACATTCTCTTACATAATCACAGTACAGTTACCAACATCAGGGCATTTAATATTAGATTATTTAATCTCTAACGTTCAATGTTTTCAATTAGCCCAGAAAAGTTCTTCATGGTGTTCCCCCCCTCTATACAGGATCCATTCTAAGATCACATGTTATTCTTTCATTGATTATTATTACCTTGTCATTCGTGAAGCCTCCAGCCTCACTTCTCCCTTTTAAATAAAATGCTCCAAAATTATCTTTCTGATGTTTCCTCATGATTAAATTCAATTTTATGCATGTCCTGTCAGACACCTACTCAGGTGAGGTCAGGATATGGCACCCAGTGGCACCATAGACTGTCTGCCCTTCCTTGATATTTTAATTGTGACCCCCAGTCAATGGGCTTCCCTGGTGGCTCAGCAGTAATGAATTTGCCTGTAATGCTGGAACCGCAGGAGATGAGGTTTTGATCCCTGGGTTGGGAAGATCCCCTGGAGAAGGGCATGCCAACCTACTCTGGTATTCTTGCCTGAAGAATCCCATGGACAGAGGACCCTGGCAGGCTACAGTCCATAGGGTCACAAAGAGTTGGATTCAACTGAAGTGACTTAGCATTCACTCACGCACTTGGTCAATATGCTGTCCAACTTCTCCACTGTGTAGGAGAGGCCTGATTTCTAAAACCAGGATTTGTTAGACTGCAAAACACTGCTACTGGCTGCCTCCTGTTAACTTTGATTCATCTGCCCTGAATGAGAAACTTCGTGGAGCCATTATTTTCTTGGTCTAATTGAGGAGAGTTTTCTTTCTCATGAGACCAAAGTCTGGGCAAGAGAGGTTACCATCAAAGGATTTCTACAGCTTCTGAATTGTTTTCAGATCCTAACAATTGGCCTCTTACTATTCAATCAAATAACTCTTAAGGGAAAATGATTCAATCAATTTTCCAAACCTCTTCCCTTGCGGGCTCACAGAGCTTTCAGGGTATCTCACCTTCTCTGTGAAAGAAATGTTCATGCTGTCTGTTTAGACACCGGGGTGATTTGTTTCTAAGTAGCAGGCGAATTGCTTTGTTCTCAGAAGCAGCTTTGGGAGGAGGAAGCTTGGGGGTGGGATGGCAATCGGTGGGGTTTTATACAATGGTTGGCTCCTCTTCCACATCACTGGGACCCCAGGGGCCTTAATAATCTGGTTCTGTTCCACCCTGACAGTGCTAAAGGTCACATCTCCGATATTCCCTGTTAGAATGTAGTTTGGAAAACAATAAGCTCTGGGTAGCCTCTGCAGCTGGGTCTCCTGGCTGGTGTAAAATCTGGGCATAATGGATTTAAGTAAACAACTGATCTTAAAACTGGTTGAATTGGTGTTGAGTCAAAATTTATCCCAGGCCTCAAAGATCTTTCCAAGGAGTAAAGCCCAACTCTTTGCCTGTAATTACATGCTGTTAATCTGCCTGAACTCACTCCTTTTTGTCACTTCAGGTCTGGACAAGACTCCCTGGAGACAATGATGGGCATTGTTGGGGTGCCTAGTGCTGGTGGAACTGTGGGTACACAGGAAAGAACTTGTGGTCTGTGTGTTTCACTATAGGATGCAAATCCTGCAGCAAAATCTGGCAACTATTATGAGGCTGAAATAAGCACATATAGTCACAGAACAAAGCCACCAAATTATGTGTTTAACATAATAATAATTAGAAAAGCTTTATAGGCATCATTTTGAACTATCTGCTGCCATGAGTCCTGGGGGCTTCCTTCAACCATGGGGAGCACTGAAAAATGAACAGTGACAGGAAGCTGGGGTGGAGGGCAGGCTCAGCCTTTTGTTTCTTTTTCATGTGTGAGCAATTGTTTTAAAGTTCAAATGCAATACTCGGTGTATCATTTGTCCCCACAAATTACCCCTTGGATGGTTTATTCTGACTGCCAGCTTCTCTGGGGTACCTTCTGGATTTTTACAAGTGGTCCCATCAAACAATGATTCCTCTTCTTCAAGAAATGATCCAGAGTGGCTTGTTATATGACAGACATGTGGTTCGAGTTTTGTTGTAAATGCAGAACAAAGGATCTGAGAGTGTTTCTTTTCATTATCTGAGCTGCGTGGCTCTGAGGAAACACGAGCTAGTTCGTTATTCAAATGAGAATTTTTCTTGCCTTTCATTTTCAGTTTTATTTCTGTATATCCATGACATTTCAGCAAGCAAGCTGCCTCCTCCAGAAGCACCATCTGCTTTTCTCTTCAACTGTGACACCATCTGAAAGAATACCTTCTCACTCTTAGAAATACATGTGGAATGAGGGAATAGTGTTGTTAATCACATATGATTATGTATGAATATATACATATATAGGTATGTATCTCTGTGAGTGTGTACTTTCTGATTTGTTTTAACACCAGAATATGGATGTACAATAAGAAATTTGGTCTCCAGCAAGCACATTTCCAACCAAACTTCCTCTCATGTTCCAAATTCCTTTTCAGCACAGTCAGTTCCATGAGTGTGGAGGACTTTTGTCTGTTTATTGGTGTATCCCTGGCATCTAGAAGAGAGTCTTGTATATAGTACTTGCTAAATTAATAGATGGCGAATGAAGTGGTGTGAATAAGTATTCTGCCTGAGTAATTTTTGTGTGCTTGGCATATAATAGATTTCTCTTTCTGGCTGTGGATGCTCCATGCTATCCACACCTGGTGTGGCTGGGGTCCTCTTTTGTCCTGCTTTGTGCTAGGTGATGGTCTTAAATGGGGATACCTTCTCTGACTTGTTACATTTTCTTACTAGATAAAGAGGAATTGCCGCCCTCTTCTATGAGCTGTCTGGCTGTCCCGCTAACTATCTAGCGTTGTTTGCTGTTGTTCACTCGCTAAGTTGTGTCTGACTTTTTGAGACCCCATGGACTGCAGCTTGCCAGGCTCCTCTGTCCTTCACTATTTCCTGCAGTTTGCTCAAATCCATGTTCACTGAGTTGGTGATGCTATTTTACCATCTCATCCACTGCCACCCTCTTGTTTTGCCTTCAGTCTTTCCCAGTATCAGTGTCTTTTCCAATGAATCGGCTCTTTATATCATGTGGCCAAAGTATTGGAGTTTCAGCTTCAGCATCAGTCCTTCCAATGAATATTCAGGGTTGATATCCTTTAGGATGGACTGGTTTGATCTCCCTGCAGTCCAGGGGACTCTCCAGGTGAGACTTCTGGAGAAGTCTGGACTTCTCCAACACCACCATTCAAAAGCATGGATTCTTTGGTGCTCAGCCTTCTTTTACAGTCTCTCGCATCCATACACGACTATATACCTATCTAGAGAGTTAGCCTGAATTATCACCAGTGAGCATCCAGTTTGGCCCCTGGCTTTTTGACTTTTGCTGCATGAATGATAGAATAAATCAGAATCTACCATCTATTGAAATATCTAGTATTAAACTCTTACCATAACTCAGAAAATCTGTAAAAAATACTCCTTCAGGTACAAGCTAAAATAGTTCAGCTTAAGCCATGAAACAACAGCTGTCAGAGTGGAATGACACTCTGCAACTAGAACTGTATTATCTCATTTCAGCAGAGATTTCAGAGGGAGGCAGGGAGCCAGATAAGTTGGTCTTCAGATTTCCACGGTGGAAAGGATTCATGTTCAAATATTGGACCTTTTCAGCTCATTCAGAGAAAACATGACAGCAGCAGGCTCTTTGATTTTTCTTCACAGAAAAATAGACTGAGGTCTATTGACAAAAAAATAAACAATGAAATAGACTGAGATCACCCATGACATCATTAGAGTCTACCAGCTAATTGGTATGGGAGCTAGAAACATGCAATCATGTTTTTTAAGAACTGCTCTAATCAGAAATTTCCAATGATTCTCCATTCCCTATAGAATGGAATCCAGAATTATAAGGTTTACAGAAATCTGAGCCAAGCCTATCTTCTTAGATTGAAGACTCTTGGCCTATCCACAGCCACCCTGTGCTGGAACTGAGCCAGAAAACAGCCATTCACTAAACACCCCCACCTTGGTGTCTCTACCATGTTGCTTTGAATGTGAAGCCCTCGTTTCTGGTGGTTTAAGTCCTGTGAAGGTGCTGATGCATTACTCTGTGGACATATTAAATTTGAGGAACTGATGGTACAAACAAAGGGAATGGTGCAGTAAGGAGTTAGATAGCTTGGAGCTTCAGAGGTCTGACTGGTGACAGATTGAGGGGTTTTTCACAGTTTGACTGTATGTAAAGATACAGGGTGAGTAAGGTCATGTAAGGTGAATGCATAGAGCAGGAAAGACAAAGATATTGATTTAATCTCAAAAGAGAAGGAATTAGTATTCCTGAAGGAGACCCATGAAGGAGACCTTGAAACAATGATCAAAATAGAAAGAAAACTAAGAAAATAGTGTTGTAAATAATGAAATTAATATTTACTGGATCTGCTAGGTGAGAGAGTTCTTTATGAGGATTGTCCTTAACTCAATGAATACAAAAACCTTTTAAAGTAAGTTCTATTATTTCCATTTTTAGCATGGGGACACTGATGCACAGAGAGGCCAAGTAATTTGCCTGAGAGTACCAGCTAGTAGGTAGTGACATTGGCATCTGATTCCAGACTCAGTACATTTGTCTCTTCTATAATATCACTCCAAAATAAAGGAAAGAAAAGAGTCCAGGTGGAGAGGATAGTCCATGTTTTCACAATGCCTCAAGCTCCAGATAGGTCACTTAAGATAATAAATGAGAATATCTTGGTTTCCACTGGATTTGATCATTAGGAAGTTTCTGGTCTTAGCACAAGTCATTTTAGTGAACTTGGGCAGTAGAAGTTTGAAACAAATGGGCTCCAAAGTATTACCTATATTCCATCTACCAGGGCTTAGTTCCAGGGCACTTAAACAGCTATTCAAAAGATAGTCATTCTCTGAGTGTTGCAGGAGTGAAATTGGGCATGAGACTTCAATTCTCCCTATTTCAATTCTTTCATTTTGGGTATGTAGAAATAGTCTATGTTGAAGATACAAAGCTGTAGAGCTTGGGTAACAAACAGGATTGATATCTTTGTGTGGGTTGGGGAGACAAGGAAACTGAGGCAGAAAGAGATGAAGTAACTTGCTATGATGGGGAGGGATAATTGCCTAGTAATTCTTTCTAGGAGATTTGAAAAGCTTTCATTCTAACTAAAACTAAAAATTCAATTCAGATTGAATTCTATACTTAAAAAAAATTAATTTACTTATTTTAATTGGAAGCTAATTACAATATTGTAGTGGTTTTTGCCATACATTGACATGAATCAGCCATGGGTGTACATGTGTCCCCCATCTTGAACCCCCCTCCCACCTCCCTTCCCATCCCATCCCTCTAGGTTGTCCCAGTGCACTGACTTTGAGTGCCCTGTTTCATACATCAAACTTGGACTGGTCATCTACTTCACATATGGTAATATACATGTTTCAATGCTCTTCTCTCAAATCACCCCCCTTCACTTTCTCCCACAGAGTCCAAAAGTCTTTTCTTTATATCTGTGTCTCTTTTGCTGTCTTGTGTATATGGTCATCGTTACCATCTTTCTAAATTCCATATATATGCGTTAATACACTGTATTGGTGTTTTTCTTTCTGACTTACTTCACTCTGTAAAATAGGCTCCAGTTTCATCCACCTCATTAGAACTGATTCAAGTGCATTCTTTTTAATAGCGGAGTAATAGTCCATTGTGTATATGTACCATTCATTTGCCAATGGACATCTAGGTTGCTCTCATGTCCTAGCTATTGCAAATAGTGCTAAATTGGGGTACACATGTGTGTCTCTTTCAATTCTGGTTTCCTTGGTGTGTATGCCCAGCAGTGGGATTGCTGGGTCATATGGCAGTTCTATTTCCAGTTTTTTAAGGAATCTCCACACTGTTCTCCATAGTGGCTGTACTAGTTTGCATTCCCACCAACAGTGTAAGAGGGTTCCCTTTTCTCCACACCCTCTCCAGCATTTATTGTTTGTACACTATTTGATAGCAGCCATTCTGACTGGCGTGAGATGCTTTTGATTTGCATTTCTCTGATAATGAGTGATGATGAGCATCTTTTCATGTGTTTGTTAGCCATCTGTATGTCTTCTTTGGAGAAATGTCTGTTTAGTTCTTTGGCCCATTTTTTGACTGGGTCGTTTATTTTTCTGGTACTGAGCTGCAGGAGCTGCTTGTATATTTTTGAGATTAATCCTTTGTCAGTTACTTCATTTGCTATTATTTTCTCCCATCCTGAAGGCTGTCTTTTCACCTTGCTTATAGTTTCCTTCATTGTACAAAAGCTTTTAATTAGGTCACATTTGTTTATTTTTGCTTTTATTTCCATTACTCTGGGAGGTGGGTCATAGAAGATCTTGCTGTGACTTATGTCAGAGAATGTTTTGCCTATGTTTTCCTCTAGGAGTTTTATAGTTTCTGGTCTTACATTTAGATCTTTAATCCACTTTGAGTTTATTTTTGTGTATAGCATTAGAAAGTGTTCTAGTTTTATTCCTTTACAGGTGATTGACCAGTTTCCCCAGCATCACTCGTTGAAGAGATTGTCTTTTCTCCTTTGTATATTATTGCCTCCTTTGTCAAAGATAAGTTGTCTACAGGTACGTGGATTTGTCTCTGGGCTATTTTGTTCCATTGATCTATATTTCTGTCTTTGTGCCAGTACCATACTCTCTTGATGACTGTAGCTTTATAGTATAGCCTGAAGTCAGGCAGGTTGATTCCTCCAGTTCAATTCTTCTTTCTCAAGATTGCTTTGGCTATTTGATGTTTTTTTTTTTTAAATATCCATACAAATTGTGAAATTATTTGTTCTAGTTCTATGAAAAATACCATTGGTAGCTTGATAGGGATTGCACTGAATCTGTAGATTGCTTTGGGGTAGTATACTCATTTTCACTATATTCATTCTTCTGATCCATGAACATGTTATATTTCTCCATCTATTTGTGTCATCTTTGATTTCTTTCATCAGTGTTTGATAGTTTTCTATATATAGGTCTTTTGTTTCATTAGTTAGATTTATTCCTAAGTATTTTATTCTTTTCATCACAATGGTGAATGGGATTGCTTCCTTAATTTCTCTGTTTTCTCATTGTTAGGGTATAGGAATACAAGGGATTTCTGTGTGTTAATTTTATATCCTGCAACTTTACTATATTCATTGATTAACTCTAGTAATTTTCTGGTGGTGTCTTTAAGGTTCTCTATGTAGAGGATCATGTCATCTGCAAAGAGTAAGAGTTTTACTTCTTTTCCAATCTGGATTCCTTTTATTTCTTTTTTTCCTCTGATTTCTATGGCTAAAATTTCTAAAACTATGTTGAATAGTAGTGGTGAGAGTGGGCACCCTTGTCTTGTTCCTGACTTTAGGGGAAATGCTTTCAATTTTTCACCACTGACGATAACGTTTGCTGTGGGTTTATCATATATGGCTATTATGTTGAGGTATGTTCCTTCTATGCCTGCTTTCTGGAGAATTTTTTTATTATAAATGGGTGTTGAATTTGCATCTATTGAGATAATCATGTTTTTTATCTTTCAATTTGTTAATATGGTGTATAACATTAATTTATTTGCAAATATTGAAGAATCCTTGCATCCCTGGGATAAAGCTCACTTGATGATGTATGATCTTTTTAATATGTTGCTGGATTCTGTTTGCTAGAATTTTGTTGAGCATTTTTGCATCTATGTTATCAGTGATATTGGCCTGTAGTTTTCTTTTTTGTGACATCTTTGTCTGGTTTTGGTATTAGGGTGATGGTGGCCTCATAGAATGAGTTTGAGAGTTTACCTTCCTCTGAAATTTTCTAGAACAGTTTGAGTAGGATAGGTGTTAGCTCTTCTCTAAATTTTTGTTAGAATTCACCTGTGAAGCCATCTGGTCCTGGGCTTTTGTTTGTTGGAAGATTTTTTATTATAATTTTGATTTCTGTGCTTCTGATGGGTCTGTTAACATTTTCTATTTCTTCCTGGTTCAGTTTTGGAAGGTTATACTTTTCTAAGAATTCATCTGTTTCTTCCAAGTTGTCCATTTTATTGGTATATAGTTACTGATATTAGTCTCTTATGATCCATTGTATTTCTGTGTTGTCTGTTGTGCTTTCTCCATTTTCATTTCTAATTGTGTTGATTTGATCCTTCTCCCTTTTTTTCTTGATGAGTCTGGCTAATGGTTGGTCTATTTTATTTATCTTCTCAAAGAACCAGCTTTTAGTTTTGTTGATTTTTGCCATAGTCTCCTTTGTTTCTTTTTCATTTATTTCTGCTCTAATTTTTATGATTTCTTTCCTTCTACTCACCCTGGGGTTCTTCATTTCTTCTTTTTCTAGTTGGTTTAGGTGTAAAGTTAGTTTATTTATTTGATTTTCCCCTTGTTTCTTGAGGTAAGCTTGTATTGCTATGAACCTTCCCCTTAGCACTGCTTTTACTGAATTATATAGGTTTTGGGTTGTCATGTTTTCATTTTCATTTGTTCCATGCAAATTTTGATTTGCTTTTTGATTTTTTCCACAATTTGTTGGTTATTCAGAAATGTGTTATTTAGCCTCCATGTCTGTATTTTTCAGTTTTTTTCCTATCAGTTCAGTTCAGTTGCTCAGTCATGTCCAACTCTTTGCGACCCCATGAATTGCAGCACGCCAGGCCTCCCTGTCCATCACCAACTCCTGGATGGCAGTGATGCCATCAAGCCATCTCATCCTGTCGTCCCCCTCTCCTCCTGCCCCCAATCCCTCCCAGCATCAGGGTCTTTTCCAATGAGTCAACTCTTTGCATGAGGTGGCCAAAGTACTGGAGTTTCAGCTTTAGCATCATTCCTTCCAAAGAAATCCGAGGGCTGATCTCCTTTATAATGGACTGGTTGGATCTCCTTGCAGTCCAAGGGACTCTCAAGAGTCTTCTCCAACACCACAGTTCAAAAGCATCAGTTCTTCGGCACTCAGCTTTCTTCATAGTCCAACTCTCACATCCATAAATGACCACTGGAAAAACCATAGCCTTGACTAGACGGACCTTTGTTGGCAAGGTAATGTCTCTGCTTTTTAATATGTTATCTAAGTTGTTCATAACTTTTCTTCCAAGGAATAAGCATCTTTTAATTTCATGGCTGCAGTCACCATCTGCAGTGATTTTGGAGCCCCCCAAAATAAAGTCTGACACTGTTTCCACTGTTTCCCCATCTATTTCCCATGAAGTGATGGGACCAGATGCCATGATCTTTGTTTTCTGAATGTTGAGCTTTAAGCCAACTTTTTCACTCTCCTCTTTCACTTTCATCAAGAGGCTTTTTAGCTCCTCTTCACTTTCTGCCATAAGGGTGATGTCATCTGCATATCTGAGGTTATTGATATTTCTCCCAGCAATCTTGATTCCAGCTTGTGCTTCTTCCAGTCCAGCGTTTCTCATGATGTACTCTGCATATAAGTTAAATAAGCAAGGTGACAATATACAGCCTTGATGTACTCCTTTTCCTATTTGGAACCAGTCTGTTGTTCCATGTCCAGTTCTAACTGTTGCTTCCTGACTTGCACATAATCTTACTGCATTGTGATCAGAAAAGATGCTTGAAATGATTTCAACTGTTTTGAATTTATCAAGGCTAGATTTATGGCCCAGGATGTGATCTATCCTGGAGAATGTTCTGTGTGCACTTGAGAAAAAGGTGAAATTAATTGTTTTGGGATGAAATGTCCTATAGATATCAATTCGGTTTAACTGGTCCATTGTATCATTTAAAGTTTGTTTTCTTGCTAATTTTCTGTTTGGTTGATCTAGCCATTGGTGTGAGAGAAGTATTAAAGTCTCCCACTATTATTGTGTTACTGTTAATTTCCCCTTTCATACTTGTTAGCATTTGCCTTATGTATTGAGATGCTCCTATGTTTGGTGCATATATAATTGTTTTATCTTCTTGGATTGATTCTTTTATCATTACGTAGTGTCCTTCTTTGTCTCTTTTCATGGCCTTTATCTCAAAGTCTATTTTATCTGATATGAGTATTGCTACTCCTGCTTTCTTTTGGCCTCCATTTGCATGAAATATCTTTTTCCAGCCCTTTACTTTCAGTCTGTATGTGTCCCTTGGTTTGAGGTGGGTCTCTTGTAGACAGCATATATAGGAGTCTTGTTTTTGTATCCATTCAGCCAGTCTGTGTCTTTTGGTTGGGGCATTCAACCCATTTACATTGAAGGTAATTATTGATAAGTATGATCCCATTGCCATTTACTTTGTTGTTTTGCGTTTGAGTTTATAAACCTTTTCTGTGTTTCCCATCTAGAGAAGATCCGTTTAGCATTTGTTGCTGGTTTGGTGGTGCTGAATTCTCTCAGCTTTTGCTTGCCTGTAAAGCTTTTTGATTTCTCCTTCATATTACAATGAGATCCTTGCTGGGTATAGTAATCTAGGTTGTAGGTTTTTCTCTTTCATCACTTCAAGTATATCCTGCCATTCCCTTCTGGCATGAAGAGTTTCTATTGAAAGATCAGCTGTTATCCTTATAGGGATTCCCTTGTGTGTCATTTGTTGTTTTTCCCTTGCTGCTTTTAATATTTGCTCTTTGTGTTTGATCTTTGTTAGTTTGATTAATATGTGTCTTGGTGTGTTTTGGAAGAAAAGTTATGACCAACCTAGATAGCATATTCAAAAGCAGAGACATTACTTTGCCGACTAAGGTCCGTCTAGTCAAGGCTATGGTTTTTCCAGTAGCCATGTATGGATGTGAGAGTTGGACTGTGAAGAAAGCTGAATGCCAAAGAATTGATGCTTTTGAACTGTGGTATTGGAGAAGACTCTTGAGAGTCCCTTGGACTGCAAGGAGATCCAGTTCATCCTAAAGGAGATTGGTCCTGGGTGTTCATTGGAAGGACTGATGTTAAAGCTGAAACTCCAATACTTTGACCACCTCATGCAAAGAGTTGACTCATTGGAAAAGACTCTGATGCTGGGAGGGATTGGGGGCAGGAGGAAAAGGGGACGACAGAGGATGAGATGGCTGGATGGTATCACTGACTCGATGGATGTGAGTCTGAGTGAACTCCAGGAGTTGGTGATGGACAGGGAGGCCTGGGGTGTTGCGATTCATGGGGTCGCAAAGAGTCAGACACGACTGAGTGACTGAACTGAACTGGAGTGTTTTGCCTTGGGTTTATCTTGTTCAGGACTCTCTGGGTTTCTTGGACTTGGATGGTTATTTCCTTCCCCATTTTAAAGAAGTTTTTGACTATTATCTCAAGTATTTTCTCATGTCCTTTCTTTCTTCTTCTTCTGGGACTTCTATGATTCGAATGTTGGGGCATTTAACATTGTCCCAGAGGTCTCTAGGTTGTCCTCATTTATTTCTTTTTTCTTTTTTTCCCTCTGCTTCATATATTTCCACCATTCTATCTTCTACCTCACTTATCCTATCTTCTGCCTCAGTTTTACTACTGTTGGTTCCCTCCAGAGTGCTTTTGATCTCAGTTATTGCATTATCCATTATTGATTGAGTCTTCTTTATTTTTTCCAGGTCTTTGTTAAACATTTCTTGCATTTTCTCAATCCTTGTCTCTAGTGTATTTATCTGTAACTCTATTTTGTTTTCAAGATTTTGGATTATCTGTACTATCATTATTCTGAATTCTTTTTCAAGTAGGCTCCCTATTGCCTTCTCTTTTGCTTGGTTTGTTGGGAATTTATCATGTTCCTTTACCTGCTGAATATTTCTGTGCCTTTTCATTTTGTTTAGATTGTTGGGTTTGGGCTGCCATTTCTGTAGGCTGGAAGTTCATAGCTTCTCTTTTTGTGGAACCTGTTTCCTGTGGGTGGGGTTGGACTAGTGGCTTGTTGAGGTTTTCTGGTTAGGGGAGCTTGCATCTGTGTTCTAGTGGGTAGAGTTGGATCTCTTCTCTGTGGAGTGCAATGAAGTGTCCAGTAGTGAGTTTTGGGATGTTTATGGGTTTGGTATGGCTTTGGGCAACCTGTTTTTTAGTGCTCAGGGCTGAGTTCCTGCTTTGTTGGAGAATTTGCATGGTATGTCTTGCTCTGGAACTCGTTGGCTCTTGGGTGGAGCTTGGTTTCAGTGTAGGTATGGAGGCTTTTGGGTGAACTCTTGTCTATTAATGTTCCCTGGAATCAAGAGTTCTCTGATGTTCTCAAGTTTTGGAGTTAAGCCTCCTGCCCCTGGCTTTCATTCTTATTCTTACAGTGGCCTCAAGATTTCTCCATCCATATAGCACAGATAATAAAACATTTAGGTTAATGGTGAAACAATTCTCCACTGTGAGGGGTACCCAGAGAGGTTCACAGAATTACATGGAAAAGAAAAGAGGGAGGAGGAAGACAGAGGTGACCAGGAAGAGAAGAGGGGGAGTCAAAAGGGGAGACAGCAATCGAGCCAGTAATCAATTTCTTAAGTGTTCTCCACAGCCCAGAACACCCAGAGAGATTCACAGAGTTAAGCAGAGAAGAGGAGGAGGAGGGAGGAGATAGAGGTGACCTGGGGGAGAGCCAAAAGGAAAGAGAGCAATCAAGCAAGTAATCACATCCCTAAATGAAAATGGATACTGAAGATTAGATTCTTAAAGGCACAAAACTGATAACAAATACCAAAAAGCAAAGATTAAATCTAGAGTAGAGGTTAGACTCTCACAAAAAAATATTAAAAATACAGAACAAAATCAATCACAAAAATTAAAAAGAATATATATGTGAAATTTGCTTTAAAAATAGGGTCTTTTTTTTTTTGCAAGGTAACAGTAGGTTATAAAAATGAAAATTAAAGGAGTAATAACATAAATTTAAAAAATTAAAAAGTGATAATAATATCTAGGAATTTCTCTGGAGCTATTGTGGGCAGTGTGGGGTCAGTTCAGTTTCAGATGGTTCCTTGTTCCAGCTTGTACTTGTTCTCAAGTTCTATAGGCCCTCTCCAATGCTTAGTCAATGTTAGCTACAGAGTTTTAGTATGTTGCACCTGTCACTTTCAGAGCGGTTCCCTCTTCTTCGTTTATTTTGGCTTCCTCTATTTTCAAGTCTCTTCAGTGTCTAATTTCCACCCTGACACAAGAGGGTGAAGGTGGTCACTTATTTAGGCTCACTTGTTCAACTGTGTTGTGAGGAGGGAGGAACACTGTAAACAAATATTGCTGACATGTGTGGGGATTGCTCGCAGTGAATGGACCACACTGGGTTTGCCCCAGCTTAAGGCAGTGTGTGCTTTCTTGCTCTACACTACTCAGGCTCTGGGGTGCTCTGCAGGGCACTGTTCAAAGCAGGTCCTGCATTTCTTGTGCTTCCCAGGTCTAAGTTGCTCAGGTTCTCGGATACTCCACAAGGGTACAGACTCGGCTGGGCGTGTGTTTTGTGCCCTTCCCAGGTGCACGCAGCTCAGGCAACTAGGTGTTTGGTGGGCGCACTGTCCTGGGTGGACCATGCATCTTAATCACCTCCCTGGTCTCTCTCGGTTTCCCAGTGCGCTGCTGAGAGCACCGTCTCAGGTGTGCCGTGTGTCTCCTCTGGGGAGCTGATCTCAGGCTGCGACCCTCCCGGCAGATGTCAACTGTTCAGGATCCCAGGAAGACGTGGTTAGCAACTGCAAGCCTGCTCACAGTTTGACAGAGGATGCTGGTCTCTGGGCTTCCTTAGCAGTTTGGTTGGTAAAGAATCTGCCTGCAATTGCAAGAGACCTGGGTTCAATCCCTGGGTCAGGAAGATCCCCTGGAGAAGGAAATGGCAACCCACTCTAGTACTCTTGCCTGGAGAATAGTATGGACAGAGGAGCCTGGTAGGCTACAGTCCATGGCCAGTCTCTGGGGCTGAGATCAGAGCAGCCCCTTGCCTTCTGGCTCTGGCTGTCGCAGGCCTGCCTCTCTGCCTCTGGTGCAGGGAGGGGCCTGTATGCAGCTGGCTAGCTCTCCTTTGGTATTTGCTCAATCCTTTGTTCTGTGAACTTTCGTTGGAAAGTTCTGTCTGTCTCTCTCTCTCTCTCTTTTTTTTTTTTTGGTGATCCCTCAGTTTGGGTTGCTATCTCATGTTAGCTCTCTCAGATTGTCCTCAGGGCATTCAGGCCTGGTCCTTACCCTAAGCACGGATGGTGCAGGTGGCACCTCCCTGTCCAGCCCCTGCTCGCTGGTGGCGAATGCGAGCCTTTGGGCTACTTCTCCGCTGGTAGTTGTGGTTAGGTGCCTATTCTGTGTTTGTTTATTTGTTTGTTTGTTTTTCTCCTGGTTATGTTGCAAAACTCCCCACAGACCCACCTGTGAGAAGGTTTCCTACTATTTGGAAACTTCTTCCTGACTCCCTCCCCAGGACAGGTCTCCATCCCTAACTCTTTTGTCTCTCTTTTTGTCTTTTATATTTTGTCCTACCTCCTTTTGAAGAGAATAGACTGCCTTTCTGTGTGCCTGGTGTCCTCTGCCAGCATTCAGAAGTTGTTTTGTTGGAAGCTGCTCAGTGTTCAAATGATCTTTTCATGTATTTGTGGGGGAGAAAGTGGTCTCCCCATCCTATTCCTCTGCCATCTTGGGACCACCCTAAATGTTATACTTTTTAATTCCCTCTTGTTGATTCTGGTGGGAAAGAGAGAACTTGTAGAATGAGAACGAATAATCTTGTCCCTGCCTTCAGGAACCTTCTCTCCTGATTTCTCTTGGGTTCTGGAAAGTAAGGAGCTTCTGTTTCCTGCCACTGTCTCTTCCCTCATCCCACATCATGAAGGATCTTCCTGATCTCTCTGACAGCCACCACAGAAAGTGGCTGGAAACATGACCATCCCTCCTCTGGTGTTCAGACCAATTTGAATGGAAGATGGTTTCCTTATTTGATACATCCTCAGTAATTCATGTGGAGAAAGCAATGGCAACCCACTCCAGTACTCTTGCCTGGAAAATCCCATGGGTGGAGGAACCTGGTAGACTTCAGTCCATGGGGTCGCGAAGAGTCGGGCACAACTGAGTGACTTCACTTTCATGCATTGGAGAAGGAAATGGCAATCCAATCCAGTGTTCTTGCCTAGAGAATCCCAGGGATGGGGAAGCCTGGTGGGCTGCCCATATATGGGGTCACACAGAGTCAGACATGACTGAAGCGACTTAGCAGCAGCAGCAGTAATTCATGCTGGACAATAGCATGAAATTCTTCTCATTACAGAGCAAATTTAAGTCACTAACTAATAAAGAAGTAATTCTGATTTTATTTTATGTATTTAAAAATATGTAATGTGCTAAATGGTGATTGCAGCCATGAAATTAAAAGATGCTTACTCCTTGGAAGAAAAGTTATGACCAACCTAGATAGCATATTGAAAAGCAGAGACATTATTTGGTCAACAAAGGTCCGTCTAGTCAAGGCTATGGTTTTTCCAGTGGTCATGTATGGATGTGAGAATTGGACTGTGAAGAAAGCTGAGCGCCAAAGAATTGATGCTTTTGAACTGTGGTGTTGGAGAAGACTCTTGAGAGTTCCTTGGACTGCAAGGAGATCCAACCAGTCCATTCTAAAGGAGATCAGTCCTGGGTGTTCTTTGGAAGGAATGATGCTAAAGCTGAAACTCTAGTACTTTGACCACCTCATGTGAAGAGTTGACTCATTGGAAAAGACTCTGATGCTGGGAGGGATTGGGGGCAGGAGGAGAAGGGGATGACAGAAGATGAGAAGGCTGGATGGCATTACCAACTCAATGGACATGAGTTTGAATGAACTCCAGGAGTTGGTGATGGACAGGGAGGCCAGGCATGCTGCAATTCATGGGGTCACAAAGAGTCGGACATGACTGAGTGACTGAACTGAACTGAACTCAACTGAATGCGCTAAATGGTAATAGTTGACATCTTTTTAACTGTACAGTTCAAATGCCTTCTGTTAAGGCTAAACAACATCCAGGGTTTAGAAAAGCATTAAAAACAGCAAAATTCAAAAGCAAATAACGTTAAAGCCCTTCACTCAAAAAATCTATTTGTTTAAAAATTTAAGTCCCAAGTTCACAGTGCTCCTGGTTCAAAAACAATTGAGTTCACCTTATGATGTGAGGGGTTTAGAATGAGTAGGCAGAGAAACACAGGAAAAAAGACAACATGTGTAAGTGATCACCAAAGAACCCAGCTCATTTTCAACTTAAAAAAAAAAAAAAAACGCCTTGTACACAGGTCACAGAACAGATCAGATGAAACCAAAGTACCAGGAAAAGTCACAACTTAAAGAAAATGAAAATACAAGAGAGATCTTTTGCCAGTAGATGGAAAGAAAGGGTATATTTCACTCTCGTGGACTATAGGGTAGGCTGTCTGAAATAGCATGTTAATAACATTAATAATAATCACAAGATAACACTGGAAGCTAAAATAAAGGGATTGGGTAAATAGGGAGATAAGGGACTAAATAAGGGAAGGGACTTTCCACAGAGTTCATGAAAAAAACACAGCTGATAGACTGGGGATTGGACTTCCCCAGTGGCTCAGTGGACAGGAGATAGGGGTTTGATCTCTGGGTTGGGAAGATCCCCTGAAGGGAGGAAATGGCAACCCGCTCCAGTATTCTTGCATAGGAAATCCCATGGACAGAGAAGCCTGACCGGCTACAGTTCAAAAGATTGCAAAGAGTCAGATACAATTGAGCACGCATGCACAGTTTGAGGGTTGATTCTTCCCACTGGAGTGAAATTCTGCTACAAAGATTTTCTTTTGTGGCTGCATTTTATTAGCACTGGAAATAGTTCCTTTTGGAGAGAAGAAAGTCAGTTCACTGTTGCATATTTGTATTCAAAAGTGCAGTGAATGGGTGAGAAAACAAGTGTTTGGTACTTGGACCACATAAGGACATGTGGAAAGGAGCTTATCCCAGTGACTTTGAATTTTTCACCCATTATCTTCATTCACATGGTGGAGCATTTTTCATTAAACACACTTTTGTGGACTGTCTCGGCCACTGATGTAAACAAAGTTGCTACCATCAAAATCAATATTTCTCACACTGGCTTCAGTTGATGTTTTGTGAGAATTTTGAATTGCCTTCCAATGTTATCAGCATGCCAGCCCATAAGTAACCCACCAGCAGCCCACAGATGACATGACCCAGGACACAAATCTGTCCAAAAAATCTCTGCCCTTTCTTCCATCTAAACAGCAAGAGTTCTGGCAAGGCTCACATATTTGGTTACTGATGTGTTAAGCCCCCCATTGCTTTATGCTTCACAGGCTCTGTAACCCCTCACAGATCAAAACACATGGTGTGGAAGAAGATGAAAAGTGGAACACTGCCATAATCAGCCTTGGACAACGGGAGAGGAATAAACAGAAAAAAATTAACTGTAAAAATAAATATGGAGCTCTTACTCTGTGTGACATACTGTGTTAGACACGGTGGGCAATACAAAGAAATTTAGGGTAGAGTTCATGTCCTTAGGAATCTCTCAATCTAAGCTATAATCTGGTGATTATAGAAATACAGAGTCATCACTTGAAGCCTGTAATTTGAACAAGTATGTAATAAAAGGTCAAGGACTCAGCACTAAGAATCCCAAATTAAGAGGCATCCTTCCACTACTCTCAGCTGGTATGGGATAAAATTTGCTGGAACACATGAAAACATCTGAAAATCTGGAAGAAAAAAATAGAATGATTACTTGATGAGTACACATCAAGTGTCAGGAATTAAGTGTTTTACATATATTAACTCAATTAATCCTCCCAAGAGGCTTTTGGACTAGTACTATTGCTGTTTCCATTTCACAGATTTGGAAACTGAGGCATCAAAGTTAAATAATGTGACCACAATGCAGCTGGAATTATCCTAGTGATGTGTGAGTGCACAGAGACACCAAATAAGACATCAACAGTTCTGCAGTGAGGAGGAACTGGTGGTTAGCATTCAAACTCACTGTAGAGCCTGTCCATTTTATACAAATAAATGCATCCTTAATACTTGAATACATACAGAAAGAAAGATGCTTTGTGCTTCCTGAATAAGGAGGCCAGATAATCACTATAAATACTCCTCTAGAGATGATCCACTAGGGTTCTGGAAGATTGTTTCCCTTTCCTTCTTATATGCAAAGTGCTACTAGATAAGTGGACACTGTGCTTTTGGTCTGATGTGCTTTTGCATCCATGAAAACTTATACATTAAGAATTTTTAAATAGCAAATTTTGTGCCCAGGAAAATTTAGAGTAGGGAACAATTAGATGGAAAGGGTTGAAAGGAAAGCCTAGATCAAAAGAAAGGGAAGGCAGTGTTTACCTAAGTGACTGGGGTATTCCCGTTTCCAAATAAAAATTTTGTTTAGGTGAGGAGCCACAAATAGACCAGTGGAGACTCATTTTTCAAGAACCAATTATCCGTCTAAGCACTGTTTTAGATGCTGTGGGGGAAATGTCATCATCTTGCCTTTGTGTAGTCTACATTATTATTGAGGAAAGGAAACTAAAGCACTCAAAATGATGAACAAGAAGCTTTGACCGCAAGTCTGAAAGTTCAAGAAGAGTGGAAGAGAATAAGCACCTTCCTGCCCCGAGTTTCCTGAGAAAGCAGAGCTGACATCTTGAGCTTGGAAACACCCCCTCAGGAGCCTGAAGATGGTCTTTTGGGACTTGGCCTGTAGAGAAAATCAGGCCCTGGTCTACGGGGCTTCCTCTCAACCAATTTCACTGCCTGCCTTCCATCCATATGCAGAAGGCAAATAGCTCTGTGGCCTACTTGATTAAATGCTTCATCAGGCAAGCCTTCCCCTGGGAATGGTACGCAGCATTTTATTGCCTTTCAAGGCAGTTGTTTCTCATTGTATAGATGTGCCTGAGTGGATAAATAATCCAGAGTTCCAATGCCAAAGGCTAATTTGCCCTGGCTTGGGAAATATCTGTGTTTTTGAACCCCTAAGCGGCATGAATTATATTGATAGCTTTGCATATTTCTGGCTGACCACCAAGAGCCCCCCTTCCAGAAGGATGGGAAAGTTGCCGGATGAAGTTTTCTCACAGAATTTACCACTGACTGTAAAGTGAAATGGCTACAGTGAACACTCATCTCTCCCTATGCAATCTTAATTGGGTTGGCAATGTGTGTAATTACCACGAGGGCAGAAGAACCCTGCGATGCTGAGCGAAGGACCGGCTCTTTGGGCAATTTGCAGACAGCCTCAAAAAATGTCACTTTGTGAAAGCTCCAACCACCAGTGAACACATCTGAGTAGAGGTACATTTGGCTTTGTTTGGACTTACATGGCTTTCAAAATGCAGTGCTTTCATGCCCTTGGAAAGAGAAACTTTTAAAAAGTGAATGCTTGCTGGTTAAGGGGATTTTAATCTCTCTTTCAAATGCTGTTACTAAAGTTCAAAGCACATGAGCCTCTATCAATGGGTTGAAAACCACTGTAATGCCACACTTATCCAATTTGCAAGGATGTTAGCTTAAAACATTTTTTTTTCTCTCAAGGGAAAAAAAAAGAAGCTTCATAGAGAGCCTACTCAGGAGTAAATTATAAAGATCTCCCACGAACATTAGAGCTCCATAAACTTAAGTGTAATTACCACCTTGGTAGGAAAAAGGAGTCTTTATTTTTTTACCTTTTCACCAAAAAACTATCCACTCTCAAAAGTTCATGAAAGGTCATTGGAAGAATCTAACCTCTACTTTATGCAAACTACTAAAGCTAAATTATATATATTTCCAAAGCTTCTTCACAAATGTCAATTTCCAGTCCAATCATCAGTGAAACCCCAAGTCAGTGTCAAATGCTTGTAAATAATATTGAAGTTCTTTAGTTGGACACCTTTTACCTGAGATAGATTTTATTATTTTCTCCTCTGATTCTTCATAAGTAGAGAGGAGCTAAAGGAGAAACTGATCCTGCAAAAATAAGCCTTGAAAAATGCTTTGGTTTTTCTAAAAATTAATGAACTAGATTCTTTCCGGGAGTACAGTCCCTTAGGAGAGTATGTTACATGTTTGAAATCTCTACAAATTTTACTCAGAATCCTGAGTATCATTTACTAAGTATGGGTTTTTAAGGAACTCTTGGTCTATATTTTCTTTTATCTACATTATTAGGAAATGGTGATATTGCTCAAGGTAGTGGGAGAGAGCTAAATGTTCTTGAACAGCAAAGGTCAACATTGTGCAACAGAGGAATTTGTTTATAAAACCCTTTCTGAGACTGCTCTTTTTTTCAGCTAGTTCTCTTGCTAACATGTAATTCAATACCTTCTAGGAACAATTTTATGCTAAAAGAAGCATGTTTTGTATGTATTCATCCTTGTTTTCTCATTTGCTTAGAAAGACTTTTGCTTGTTAGTTGAAAGTAGCCAGGGACATTAGGACTACTATTCAGTCTGTTCCCTCCTCAAGGTTAGACCTCTAGGTAGAGCCTCTGGGTTTAGGGGCTCTCATGTGCTTCAAACTTCAGGGCAGCTTCTATTTTGCTTATGACTGAGATGTGATAAGTTTGATGAGACCTGCGATATTGCTGGGTTGATTGACATAGTGAGGTCTCCACCCTAAGGAGATAGTTTCATTTGTGTAAAAAGAGAATCAGGCTCGTTTTTCATGGTAGGAAATGAAACGATATTTCAAAGCTTATGCTATATGTCTGATAAATGTAAACTGCTAAGAACTGCTTGTCCTTCACATTTTGGATAAATGCTGGATCTGGGTCAGCAGGAAATGGTTTTACTTTTTCTCCTCTCTTTTATAACATAGCACTTGGAAGTGTTAATGTGATTTAAAAAAATTTTTTTTTGTTTTTCTATTTTAATGCCAGGAGACAATTTCCCTGGAAGCAATAAGAACAGAATGTGAAAAGGCTTTTCAGAGAGGTTTCTTGTCTTAGCTAGGGCAACAGTGATCATAGTAATAATCATGATCATTATCATTTATATAGAATTTCATAGTTTATGAAGCACTTTCATGTATATTATCTCATTTTTAAAATATTACCAAAACGTTGCATGAAATGAAATTAGCTGTTGTTTGTGTCCAGACATCCGGTGGGTTATTAAAACTGTGGGCCAGATGTTATAAATGGTGTACAGAGTGTTTCTTGGCAGAGCAGTGAACGGCCCAAACTTTTGTGTAGACTCAAATGCTAAGACAAAGAGCAGAAAATGTGCCATAGCTTGCTTTGCTGAATAAAGGCTCCAGGAAGGGTCAGGACCAACAGAGGCATGAAAACCTGCTTTGGGTTCATAATGCCTTAGTCCAGAAATAGCAAGGATCCATTGGAAGTGGCAGCCTAGGGATCTATGTGAGATGGGTATGGAGGCCACACTGAAGAGAAATAGGAAGAATCTACCTAGGACCTCCCTACTTATGAACTACCATAAATTGTTGAAAAAAAGCTATTTGGAAAATGTAAAGCATTCTGTTCTATCACCATCAGATCCATTCATTCATTATCCTTTTCAAACATAATAATGTGCCAGGCATTCTACTTGGTATTAGAAACACAGTGAACAAGACAGACAAGTCCTTGCCCTTGTGTAGTTTGTATGGTGTAGACAAAGAACAGGGAAACAGATAACAAGATAATAACAGATTTAGAGAAGTACTATGTGAAAATAAATAGGGCCATAGATACAGAAAATCTTTAAACTTATTTTTGAAAGAATGGATTCCAAGATCAAGCTCTATTATGAAAGTCTTAAAGATTGTCCTATGAAAAAAAGCCCACCAGACTCCTCTGTCCATGGGATTTTCCAGGCATCTATTATGAAAGTCTTAAAGATTGTCTTATGAAGAAAGGATATATAATACCCCTTTGACAAAGTCTGGATTTATTTCTTCGAAAGTGTCATAGATAGATAAGATCAAACTTTCATGGAAAATAAATGGTTAGAGGAAAAGCAATAAACATGGAAGTAAGAGTATTTTAGGAGTACATTAAATCAAATCAGATATCCTCTTGCAGAATAAACCAGGCACATCAGGGTTAGAAACTTGCACTGGTAACTATCCCTCCTCTTTAAAAAGCTTCCTTAATTTTTCAGAAAGAAATTGCTACTATAGATAATCTCATATGTGAGACATATATATTGTTTTGTGATATAATTCTGTACCACTTTTAAAATATCTTGAGCAAGCCCATACTGGCTTAAAATATAACATATTTTGATCTTTATTCCTTCTCCTTTTTCTTTCTTTCTGTCTCAGCCAAATGGTCTGTTACTGCTAAATGTTCTCACAAAGCATATGATGATTCAATGCAAAGTTTTTATCTTCAATCCATTTATTATAAGACTGTTGTTGTTCAGTTCCTAAATTGTGTCTGACTCTTTGTGACCCCATGAACTGTAGCACCCCAGGCTTCCCTGTCCTTCGCGATCTCCTGGAGTTTGCTTAAACTCATGTTGATTGAGTCAGTGATGCTACCCAACCATCTCATCTTATGTCATCCTCTCCTCCTTTTGCTTTCCTTCTTTCCCAGCATCAGGGTCTTTTCCAGTGAGTCGGCTCTTTGCATCAGGTGGTCAAAGTATTGGAGCTTTAGCTTCAGCATTAGTCCTTCCAATGAATATTCAGGGTTGATTTCCTTTAGTATTGATTGGTATGATCTCCTTGCTGTAAAGACTGAGGTCAGAGCAAATCTCCCTTCTCTGCACTAGCCAAATAGCCTGATTACATGGTTGACAGGAGGGAATACCTATGCTTTTTGACACATTTTTTATTTAATCAAACTGAACTGAATTTTAATGTGTTAAAAAGATATAAAATATTTTAGAGGGCAAGTGGATATATTAAGGAAGAGGTGAATCTTCAAAGGAAAATGAAGATTATATGGGCTAAAACAACAGGGTCAGGAAATACTCGGCTTACATGCAGCACAATTTTTCTCCTGTGCTCATAGTAGATGTTGCTAATCAAAAACAGAACTCTTTTCTGCTCAGTTTGGAGGTGGTCAGCACATTATAGACAGCCTCTGCCATTTGACTGAGGAAGGCATGGCAACCCACTCCAGTATTCTTGCACGGAGAACCTCATGGATGGAGAAGCCTGGAGGGCTACAGTCCATAGGGTCGCAAAGAGTCAGACATGACTGAAGTGACTTAGCACACTGCCATTTGATCAGAGATATCAAATGGAGTCAAATCTATTTGCCAAAGTATTGCACACCCAGGTGTTTTCATTTTAGCAGTCTTCCAAGTCTTTTTGTGAAGCAATAATACAGGGATTGAGGGCACCCATTTGAGAAATGTGGAAGGATGAAATTTGAGGACCAGGAGCATCTTTCCTCTTGCTTCTCAAATCTAGATCATCACCATGTTCCAGTCACCCAGTGTGGCAGTCCTGTCCTAGCACAAAGTAGAGATGTGTAGGAAAATGCATGATTAGCACAGACTTCTTGCTCTGTCCCAAGTCTACAGAAAATGTCTGTGATTTCCCCCCTGGGAAGAATTTGCTGGCATTTAAAAGGAATAGCAGGTAGAGGATTCATTGGATAGCAACATGTTCTCTGTGGCTGGGACACGTTCACTCTGTTATTCTGCTGCCCTAGAAGCAAGCTCATTTCCTATTTTGTTCTAAAGTTTTTTTGAAACTTTTCAGCCCATACTTTAGTTTCGGCAACATTTGAGTGATAGAGCTTATAGGAGTTACATATATCAAATTGTTGCTTATTAGCTGATGTTCTTTCAATCCAACAAGCATTTGGAATCTCCCACTATGTACCTAGAATGCATTGCTGGAACCTTTCAAGTAACATTTTCAGTCTTTTTTTCTTTTGCAGAATGGGAACAAGACATATACAACTGGCAGTTATTTTACGTTTGAAGAAGTTCAGATATATTATTACTTCTTAAAATTAATTTCTTCCATTTTTTTGCTTATTTATTTACATACATAAAGCTATGAATAACTACTGTATACAGTTTGATGAGTTTTGAGGTGAGTATATGCCTGTGAAACCACAATAGCAATCCAAGCCATAAACCTATCCATCACCTCCAGAAGTCTCCTCTTGTCCTCTTATTACATATTATTATTATTATATGTGATAGGACCACTTGACATAAGGTTGATCCTTTTATCACATTTGTAAGTACACAATACAGCATTGTTAACTGTGGGTAATATGCCAGTCCCTCTCAGACTTATCCATTTTTACAACCAAAATCTAATATATTATTTAAAGGTCTTTTGTAAATATCTGTACTGAAGGGAATTACACAAAAGAATCTAAAGACCAATATAATTTTACTATTTCATGATATTTTTACTATTGATATTAGGGTCAAGAATTGATGCTGCTGTCTTAAAAGATAATGGTATTCTCTAGATTTGACTCCATGTTAACAATATCAAACTAAACATGGAAATATTATAATTATGAAAGCAGTTTTCACCCAAGTTATCCCAGGCAGATTCTTTACCATTTGAACCATGACGGAAGCAAAAATTTGTTATTTACTTGCTTATAGATAACCACTGGTATAATATACAGGAGAACACAATATCTACTTGTGTTTTCCTCCTTTCTTCTATATTGTAAAGAAGAAGACAACAATTTTATTTTCAAGTAAAGGACCAGTGAGGTCATTTTTGAAAGTTTGCCTTGGAGGGGCCACAAACTTTTGTTATCCTTCTGTTTCCAATTGTATATAGTGTAATTTTATTTTCTGCAACTCTGACTGAGGACTTCATATTTTCCTCATTGCATTTGTTCAACTTCTTTCCAAGAAAATTGTGCCATTAATTTAATTACCAAGATTTTTATTTATATTTAACTTATAAAAAATATATGTTGGGAACTGCTTAATAATATATCATTTCTGGTAACATAAGAAAAACAACCACTGTATCTAATAAATAAAGTTAGGAAAGAGAGAACACTGCTGGGGTTCATCATCTACTGCATGTAGTCAAGCTATTGTAAAAGCAGTCATTTATTATATGTGACCATATTTACATTTTCTGTATTTGTGTTATCCAGAAGGATTTCACTGCAAAAGGACGGTAAAGGGGGCCAGTAACCATTAATAACTAGATAAGTTCCTCGCAGAAAGGCAGAGAGACCACAGAAACATCACATGCTAAGTTTTCTAGCAATCGTGGATAAATGTGGATAATTGGGTTTCAGCCAACTTTTGACAGCATATAAATAATCTAACATATACCAAAAGAACTTCAGAAAAGTCAAGATGAGCTTTTTCTCAGAAGCATGACTGGCGAAAGCTCAGCTGTTGATTAGAGTGTGGAAAAACAGCCTACTGCCTTTTCTGGTTCATTCAGTTCAAAAAGATTCCCCCATTGCCAGCTTTGCACCCCAACAGTAGGTACACGGATTCCCAGAATGGAGCTAAAAATGAGGTCTCTTTTGTACTATAACTTGGCTTTTAAAATTGTTGGAGAGGAGAGAGAAAATAGTTGATTCAAGTTTGTAACAAAGTTCAAACTTTTCTTAGGCCTAAATTGTTTTTAGTTTCCAATAGAATTTGCTTTTACTCTGCCCATGCTTGTGTGTGTTAAGCATTCAGTCATGTCCAACTCTTTGCGGCCCCATGGACTGTCACCTACCAGGTTTCTTGGTCCATGGAATTCACCAGGCAAGAATACAGGAGTGGGTTGCCATTCCCTCTTCTGTACTATTCTCTTATTTCTGCTAGCCTCTGCCTGCTTTCTACATGGAACTCACTCAAAAGATGCTAGAGCAAACCTGAAATATATTTATATGATGAATAGATTGAACACATCTGTGCCTACACATGCAACATGAGGTATGGTTCTATTTATTCCTTGTTACAAATTTGTTATAACAACCAATTAATAATTTCATTTAGTTTCATTATATTTAATCTTAAGTGTTAATATGAAATTGTTGGTTGAGAAACTGATCAGAACAATTGTCAAGAAAACAGGGTTTAGTAAGTGTCTCCCAGAGTTTATATACTACTTGCTGGAATGGAGAGGATAAAGGGTTTGATAGGTAAATATGTTTATGGAATGTTATACACATTTATATGTAGGCTAAAAAGCCAGGAGAAATCTAGCACCAAGCAAACCTATTTGACTTTTTTGGGGGGAGGGGGTAACCCTTAATTCTTAAAATTATTTGACAAAGGAAACCCACCCCCACACTTTTTTTAACACAAAAACTACAAACATGCTAAAGAACTGAAGAAGTAGCATTTTGCCAAACACACTTCAAGAAATGCTAATCTGGATAAGCCCTTCATTTTACAGATGATGAACTGAGTTTTTAGAGATTAAATTGCACCCCCAAGAGCTCACAGATAATTAGTGGTGTGGCTAGGCCTAAAATCCAGGGCTCATGGTGTTCTAAACTTCAGTATACTATGCCCAACTTGTTTTGTTTAGCTAGAGTACCTCATTTAGCTGATACTTCTGTAACATTTACTTGTCCTTTGTTTTTTTAAAGCTTTTTAAAATTTGAAGTATAACTGACATGAAGAATATTTCACCCTTTTAGTGTACAGTTCTATGAAATTTGAAAAACCACCACAGTTCTGCTTTCTTATAAAATTAAAAAACTTTAAAAAGACGTGTACCAGAATGCACTGAAATAATTTCAATTGGAAATGTTCAAATGAGTTTAAAATCTGCTTAAGATGAAAATCCTAGTCAGTCTTAATCAAGGCAACTGACTGTATAGGCATCAAGGATGACAGTGCGTCCAGGAACTATACTGGGAAAAAGAAATGACAAGCCAAACAAAGATGAAACAGTATTGTGAGAGGAACATGCAGCCTAGGAAGTTGCTAGCTGACTGCCTCTGGGAAGAATCTTGAGACTTCTTGGGGAAGAAGCCTACAGAGAACTCTGAACTCAAAGCATGGGCATTCCTTGTTAAACACACAGTTGTTTCAATCCGCTCCATATGTCCTTCAGTTTGTCCTTTCTCCACTCTACCCTTGTTCTTTTCAGTTTCCATTCCTGAATTGAACCTGAAAGCCCCCTCTCCTTTTCTTTTTTCTTCTGCTTTCCTGTGGTGGACTAAAAATTATCATGTTTTAGTTAAATACCACTCATTGGAAGCCCCTTGGAATTGTTCAATCTTCAGAATGGAACTCTTCATTTCAGTTCCATATCTCAAGTACATTGCATTACTTGATTACAGCTTCCAAATGAACTGTCTTTAAAACACCAGGACCAGTTTTGTTTCTGAGACAAGAAAGGACAGTCATCAAAACCAAGCAAATCTCACTTGCATGAACTTTACTCCTTTTGTCCAGATTTGCCTTGCTCTTCTTGACTATGTCAAACCGAGTTGTTGGGTGAGAGAGCAGTACCGCAGGTGCGACTTTCCTTTACAGAGGCCACCCCCTGATTGGGAACACAGCCTGTTTGCCCTCTCTCTGGCCTTGCCTGTTTGTTTCCCCAAACAGCCAGCTTTAGCCATGTGGGATGGAAACGAGAAGCAGATACTTGTCAGGAGGGGAGAGCCCGCCCGCTGTGGAGGTGCATCTTGCCCAGCTTCAACATGAAAAGGACTTGGTAAGAAAGAAAACATGAAGCCCTAGAAAAGAACAACAATTGCCATGTGGAGGCAGGATGAAATTGGGTTGTGTATCCGGACTCTCTGTAGGGATCACTCTGGGGAGAGGAGGCTGCTGGGTCTCTTCCGGCCCCTAAGATGCTGAGTAGAGAAAGCACAAGCCTAGTGCAAGCCTTCTGTTCCCCAGGTGCTGCTGAGCATGGATGTCTGTCCCTCTGCTCCATCAGGGGTGGGGGCCACATGGCAACCAAATGCAAACACTGTCTAAGAGTGCAGCCACCAGCTCCCTGTCTGCAGGAAGGCACTGTCCTAGAACAGCAAGCACGACAGAGCTCTTCAAATCAGGAGGATCGTTCTATCACCCAGTGGGACACACTACTGTAAGAAGCACTCACTACCTGTCAGGTACTGTCAGCTGATCTATATTTACCTCATTTAATATTCATAGCAACTCTATGAAATCGAGACCATTCAAAATATCCCCATTTTATGGTGCTAGACACTGAGGTTCAAAGAAGTTATGTAGTTTTCTTAGGGCTACCCGGGTGGCACAGTGGTAAAGAATCCACCTGCCGATGCAAGAGCTACAGGAGACGCAGGTCAGGAAGCTTCTCCTGGAGGAGGAGATGCAACCCATTCTAGTGTTCTTGCCTGTAAAAATCCACGGACAGAGGAGCCTGGCAGGCTACAATCATGGGGTCGCAAAGAGTCAGACACGACTGAGCAACTGAACACGAGCACACACAACTTTCTTACGCTAAAATGTAATCAGCAGCAAAGGTGAACCTTGAACCTAAGTCCGATTGGTTCCAACCACGTGCCCTCAACTTCCTTACTGTGCTGCTGGCTAATGAGGCAAAAGGAAACAACTCTTGCTCTGTGATTTTTCTTCGGTCATATAAACTCAAAGGGGAGAAGTTGTTGGCTACTTGTAGGATACTGGACAACTTGTTCTTATCTGTAGGATGGGAACTGCTTTAGTCTCAGCACAAGTCAATTTTCACTGTTTTTACAAAGCACACTGCTTCTCATATATGTACACATCTTATTCCCTAGATGGTAATGACAATTTTTTTTGGAGGGGAGGGGGTTAGGAGGTTAATCAATCCATAAGCAAGAACAAACTTGAGAAGTTTATGTGAAAAATTTACCTCTCACCCCTTTTCCAACAGTCAGGGAAGGGTGCTTTGAATTGCCCTGTTGGTTTCAATTCATTAATGAATCCCCCTATAAAGACATAACTTTAGTCAAAACTCATGAAGAAAGCATCAATGTCTTGTCAACTATAGCACATTAGACAAAGCGTGATCAATTAGTCTAATGTCCTGGAGGAAACCAAAAGATATGGGCATGACTTAGCAAGTAAATGACAATGACAGCATGGAGGAAACACCAGAGGACTTAGCTCCCTTTCAGTGTAGTCTACAGAAGCTTTCTGTGTTCCTACTCTTCTCACAGACATCATGGGCCATTGGCCTATTTGTTTTGAACATTTCATGTAGGAAGCAAAATTCTGATTTCTCTGCTAACCCATTGCTATTTTGTAAGGTAGATATTAACACATCAGTGAGTAATAAGTAACACAAAACCCCTGACAATCACAGGAACATCAGATCTTTTCCTGGCTCCATACTTGCTAGGCAGCTAAAAGAATGTCAGTAAGAGATATTCAGAAGGTAATAGAAAACAGAATCTCCACTCAGATATATATATATATATATTTGGAATTTACATATGCTATTATTTACCAAAGCCTATTAGATATGGTGAAATAGACATGGCCATCATATTTGGAAGACAAAGCTTTATTTATGTGTCATACATATGGTAATAAGATGAAATTCCAAGAAGTCGTAAGAAGAGGGCATTACTTAGCTTTGCTTGTTTGTTTTTCTCGCGTATAATGTGGGAATAGCCATACCACATGGAAAACAAATTCACAGTTATAAGCATTCGAACGTATTCACTGATATGGAAGGCTTTTAGTGTCACTGTTAGTGTTAAATCTTGGAGCCCAAAGTGACCTGTGGGTGTTGATGCACAGATTTTCAGCTTAAAATCTGGGTTTGTTCATGGCTACCAGTATTGTTATAAAAGAAACAGGAAAAATAAGGCCAAAATATCTATTACTGGAGATTTTTATGTGAATCAAATAAAATAATTTACATAAAAGTGCTTTTTAAAATATAGGACATTTTATAAAGAAGAATCTACTCAACATAGATGAAACAGGATAATGTGAAGTGGAAAAAGCAAATGATAGAAGATTTTATGTAGCCACTTTAATACAACTCAAAAGCGAGCAAAACTAAACATCTACTGTTTAGCCAACCTATATATGTTTGATCAAACTCTACCAAAAAAGGAGGGAAATGATGAGCACAAAATTCATGTAGCTGTTACTTCTTCCCAGGCGAATGAGATGAAATGGGTTGTTAACACATAGGCAGTTTCTATAACACATATTCTAGTTTCTGAATGAGTGCTAGCTTCATGGATATTCATTATATTTTGCTTTAGATTTTAAATAAATTTTTAAAATTTAAACAATTAAAATAAATGTTGCCTATACTTTTTAGTTATCAAAATATACTAAAAAGATAAATTTATTCTAGCTAGTGCTACATAGTAACAAGGAAATTCAGATACAAACTTTATCCCTGAATCATTAATGACATTTTTAGATTCTTTTTGGCTACATGGCATGTGGCATCTTAATTGCCCAACCATGGGTAGAACCCACACCTCCTGTGGTGGGAGCACTGAGTCTTAACCACTAGACCACCAGGGAAGTCACAGATTCATGTACATTTTAAACTGCTTCCTTCTCCCGTTCCCTTCTTTCCTCCCTTTCGCTTTTCTACTTGTTCTCTCATCCACAGACTTGTATTGAGTATGGACTGGACTGGACTGTGTTAGTCGCTCAGTTGAGTCCGACTCTTTGCGACCCCATGGACTATAGCCCACCAGGCTTCTCTGTCCATGGAATTCTCCAGGCAGGAATACTGGAGTGGATTGCCATTCTCTTCTCCGGAGGAACTTCCTAACCCAGGGATGGAACCCTGGTCTCCTGCCGTGCAGGCAGATTCTTTACCATCTGAGCCACAGGAAGTATTGAGTAGGTTGAGCACCAAAAGCAGTAGAGTAGAGATGTACAAACTACCATCGTAATTGTGGGGACTTGGAGCCAAGTTCTACCACTTGCTGTGGTGACCTTGAGTAAGGCCACTGAACATCTTTGTGCCTTAGCTTCCTCAGCTTTAAAACAGGGATGAAAGTCAAAGAGATAGCCTTATTTCCCAGGACTCTTGCAGAGATGAAAGGAGTTAATGTTTGCAGCGTGCTACACTGTGTTGTTAAATTAGATAAACCCTGTCCTGGCAATGAGAAAGATGTGGTTCCAGTCGGGTCAGCTTGCTTGATCAGTCTTTCAGAAGAAAAAAAAAGGGGGGATACTAAATGCTCCATATTGTTACAAACAACTAAACTTGAACAAACAAAAAATTCTTCTGAAAACACATTTTGAGAAAGAATAAATGACTCAGGTCTGTTATCAGGAATGGACTAGACTCCTGAGGTTGAAAGGACCATGTTCCTTCACTTAGCCCCTAAAACAATCCTATACATTCAGTCTTCCATGGAGAGACAGCTACAAGACCTCACAGATGGAAATGGTGGTCCCAGGAGACAGGACTGTCAGACTGCTCATTCATTACTTTGATGAACTGTTGACAAAATAGTAGATCAATGAAAGTTCATCAACAGAGACAAAGAGGAGCTGAACATATACAGTGACTTTTCTTGTTATTCCAAGAACTTTACAAACTGTGACCCCTAGGAGTAATTTGTAGACTCTGTAGACTCAAGAAAAACTCAGGAATAAATCTAAGTTTTATTTCAGTCAAAATAATTGCAACCATGGGAGGAGAATTTTGTTTGCAAGAATTAATTATTCACATGTTTTTCAGAGTCTCAGAGGGTACATATGCATTTTCTGTTCACTTTGGTAAAAATGTTTTTTGTTTATGTGGGGTTTTCTTGGAAATAACCCATAATTATTTACTGACCTATTAACTCTTGGGACTTTATGAAATCCTATGATTTTTTTGGGTTCATTTCAGAAATTGTGGTTCAGTATGAGAGTGAGTTTATGTTGTTTTATTTTGTTAAAGGCATCCAAGTTATGATGAAGTTGTTACAAGATGAGAAAACAGCTCGCAAAGAACTATGAAAACTGCAATCCCCAGAAGTTGTAAGAACAAATATGCAAACATGTGGTTTGGGGTAAAAACCAAATGAAAAGGTTATTATGAATGTCAGGCTAGACGCAGGAGAAAGAAAATTAGGACAGAGATGAGAACAGAATGAGGAAGATAAAATAGAAGGCAAAAATATATATTAACAAAAAGAAATGAAAGAGTTCATGTGTCTATTCCATTTCACTCCCTCCTTAGGAAGGAAATCTGATGAAAGGCAACAGAGGAGATAGGAAAAGATAATCTTTGTTTTGACTTCAGCACAGCTACAGTCTTTCATATTCTACCTCCCTATATATTTGAGGCCATTTTCCTAGGTGGAAATATTAGGAAATTTCCACCATACTAGAAAATACTAGGAATACTAGGAAAATTATACTCTCCTTCTACTAGGAGGTTAGAATCTGATGATTTGTTTCTGCTACATTTTTGTTTTGTGTCATTGTCTGAACAGGAGAGCCCTGGGTTAATATCTCCCATGTGGCGTGTGCGTGCACGCACGTGTACAAACACACACACACACACACTTTCTCTCTCTTACATTGGGCCTTGCTTCTGAAGACATGTGCTATTTCCCAACATTATAAAAGTGATGTCTGCATCAAGCCTATCACCTGGGTGATAGTGCTCTCTCATCACTCATCCAAGTAGAGAGCTGCTGCTGCTGTGTCCGACCCTCAGCCACCCCATGGACTGCAGCCTTCCAGGCTCCTCCGTCCATGGGATTTTCCAGGCAAGAGTACTGGAGTGGGGTGCCATTGCCTTCTCCGAAGTAGAGAGCTAGGTCTTTTTTTGCCAGCCTGAAATGAAGGAAGCAGAGATTCTAGACATTTTGGACTAAGTTTATTTTCAGAGATGCTACCAAGTGTATTTGGAGTCTTTCTGTTGCTTTCTTAACGAAATACAGATAATAGCCCCCCTCAGATGCTGAGGGTTTGCAGTGCTCAGAGGCTCCATTTACCTCTTCTTACTGCTGCACCCCAAAGGCACTGCTGGCAGGATTTGGCTGTGCAGCAGAAGGTATCTTTGTGGAGTCATGTATATGGGACAGCTCTACGGCACATTTCACATGCTGTTCTCTGTGAGAGAGAACACGCTAAGTGCCAACTGAAGATGGTAAAATATGGTTATCGTATTAAAAGAAACTTTCTCAGAATTGAAGAGATACAGGTCACTCTGTCTAGGACAATACTGTGACAACAACAAAAAAAGGCAGAATATAAAATTGGAACGGAGGAAAAAAATACCAACCTCAAGTATTTAAAATAGGTTTTCTTTTGGAAAGAAACCATTGTAACCAATAAGGAGTAGATTGTTGTGCAGCTCCTTACTGCCTTCAGTAGTTGGATATAGTCAGAACTACAGTGCCTGTTTTCTACAGCCTAATTTCAAATATAATGTAAAAAAAGAAACAACTGTCTGATTTGGGCTCTATAAACAGTATTATGGCAATGGCAGCCCACCCCAGTACTCCTGCCTGGAAAATCCCATGGACGGAGGAGCCTGGTGGGCTGCAGTCCATGGGGTCGCTGAGGGTCAGACACGACTGAGCGACTTCTTTCACTTTTCACTTTCATGCCTTGGAGAAGGAAATGGCAACCCACTCCAGTGTTCTTGCCTGGAGAATCCCAGGGACGGGGGAGCCTGGTAGGCTGCCGTCTATGGGGTCGCACAGAGTCGGACACGACTGAAGTGACTTAGCAGTAGCAGCAAACTGTATTATTACAAGAGAGCTTTTGTGTATACGCGGCATCTAATAATGCATTCACCCGACTAAGCCAAGCTAGTACTACAAAAAGCTTTACATTGTAAGTGGAAACTATGAGTTTTCAAAAGTCAAGGAAAAGAATACAGCTAATCTTCGTTGTGTGCACTAAAAACAGGAGCATACAGTGATATGTGTTTATTCCCTTTTAATAGCAGTTGAAGGTAAATCTTTGCTAAGAGGTCAGTTGGGTAGCACAACGCCCACTTAATACCACAGAGGTTCAAGCTCTCAGTTCCTTTGACTGATGCCTGTGCTCACATTGGCTTAAATTATTAATTTATTTTAAGGCAATTTTGAAATAGCTGCAACATTCCATTCTTGCATTATTACTAATAACACAGAACATATCATCATTTTTATTTTTAAATGATCAACTACTTTAAACATGCTGACAACTGTGGAAAACAATACAGCAAAACACAAAGTAACCACCATCCAGAGTTAGTGAATTTTAACAATTTGCTATATTTGCTTTCATTTTATTTTTGTTTCAGAGATAAAGTATCACTTATTTATTTGTTTCCTGGAGGTTTATCCTAGATCCTGTATCATTTCCGTCCTTTCCAGCAGTAACTACTGTCCTGAATTTGGAGTTATCAAACCAACATATATTTTATATATTATTACTATGGAATTAGTTGTTCATCACTATGATACTATTTAATTGTGCTTATTTTTAAGCTTTATATAAGCTATGTGTAAATTACATTTCTCCCTTTATTCTGCAACTTGCTTTCTTTCAACTCAGAATTATAGCTTTGGGATTTAGTCACATTGATGTATAAAGCTCTCATTCAAATTTCTGGCATATTTTTTGTTTGCATGGATTTATTTATCGTTGTCCTAAATGTTAACAAACATTTAGATCATTTCCCCACCCCCCCACCTTTTTTTTTTTTTTTTGGCAACAAGTAACAGCAATCTTCTGTGTATATTTGTGTGTATACTCCCATGTATAGGTGAAAAAGTTTCTCTGGGGTAATTATGCCTTACCGCATGGAATCATGGAGTATGCCTGTCCTCACATTTATTAGATATGACCAATTATTCCCTAAAATCAATGGATCAATTTATACTGCCAGTATTCCACATCCCTGCAAAACTGGATCATGTCAGATTTTAAATTTTCACGTTTTTTATTTTTTAACCTTTTATGCAGAAACAATCTATATCCTTTAAATTGGCAGTCAGGTCTAGAATCTTGATAAGATTATTTTGGTAATATACTGCATGTGTGCTGGTTTATACACTTTAAGTTCAATTCGGGGGCAATAATATTTCATTTGTGGCAGTGCATACTGTAGAAACTATCTTTTCTTATTTTCAATATTCCTGATGCTCTGATATTTGTGGCTTTGCTGACTGGGGAGAGACTGCCCCTCATAGGGTCAGCCAATCCTTAGCGATAGCAAAGGACTTTCACAGGCACACCAGCCAATTGAGAGCCCAGACTCTGAGCCACTTCATCTGGCTCTTACATTCCAGGAGGCCAGATCCCTGCTTACCCAGGGTCAGGTACCAGGCTCCTAAAGATGATCCTGAGAAACCAGAGCCTGCCAACAGTATTCAAGCTAGTCAGTCCTAACTGCTCCTCTCGCTCTTCTTTATGTTTCTTCCTGAAAACACAATAAAGCCCATGGGTCATTCTTCCCCCTTGCTCCTCTGTCTCCTGACCAAATCTGGTGCTCCCCAACATGAGACCAAGTATGTGGCATGCCCCTTCCTCTTGGGACTTGTAAGTAGTAAAATCTTCCTTCAATGCCATAAGGCCCTCCATGTCCTTCCTCAGTCACCTCTGTGTGTAAAAATCCCACAGGTACATTTTTGAGACATGTACTTCTATTAGAAAGCAAGCAATATCGTTTATTTATTTGGCGATGTTAATAATCATTACCTAGATTACTTCCCCAAGGGATACAGAGTGATGACATTCTAATTCTGTCATTCTTTCTTCATTTATTAGCTGAAGACTTTTAATAAAAAGAAACTCTCATCACCTATTTGGATCACTTGAATTGTTTTTATTGGAAAGTCAGGATAAACTCTTGACTCTTTACTTTTATATACTATTTGGCAAAATAAGTTGCTTCTGTAACAACCTCTAAAAATGATGAGTGCGGTATGCTGCAGTGGTTATTGTTGTATCCTATCATTGTGATCTTAAGGACAGATGCATACTTACTTAGGTCATTTTTATTGTCATTCTTATGGATACTCTGATCTTCTTTGGTCTGTGGGAGCATCTTTAAGTGGATTCTTAAATCCTTCTCTTATTACATTAGTAGCTTTGAGAGTTGCTTTGCTTTGAGGATAATAAGATATTTTAGACCATCTTATAAATCTAGAATCAGCTGTTTCTCTAAGGAGCCATAGTTCATTTTAATAGGAAATGATATTTGGAGACCACAACAGGGACACTAGGAATGTGCATGTATCAATTGATGTATTTTTTTTTTCATTCTTGTTTCAGTAGCTTATCATCTTAACTTCCACCGCTTAAAGTCCTGAAATCCTTAGGGCAAGTCGTTCTATCTTTTACTTTTTGAAAATTGTTTTAAAAGAGTTGGACCTTACAAACTTATATGTAAATTTTAGAATCATCTTATTAAGTTTCATCAAAAAATATTAAATTTAGGGAGGAATTTTATTGACTTTATAGATGAATTTGGGGATAAATGATATTTTGTATTATTGAATCTTATGAATATGGCATATTGTTCCTTATATTTAAATACTTTATATCTTTCAGAAACATTTTGTCATCTTCTATATGAAGTTCTTGTTTATATTTTCTTATGCTTACCTTATAGTATTTGTGTCTATTTGTAAAGCTTTTTTCTACCACATACATATATATGTGCACTTTTGGGTACAAATAATATACTTGGTTAAATGGGATTTAAAGGAAAGAAAATAATCTAGTAATCAATGTGAGAGTATATGAATATAAGTAACAGTAAAAATTGGTCAAACCAATAGTTCTCAAAAGAACAAAGCTGAAAAAAAATCAATATTGGACTGGCCAGCGTGTCAAATAAGATGACACACTGGTGATAAACGGCTGAAACAGGGTAGGTGTAAAAAGCATGGTCTATCCTTAGTCAATCCGATGCCTACATTTGATAGAGCTAGGATATAGAGAAATGTTTCTTCACTAGAAGAGAAAAAGAGCAATGCAAAGTGATAAACATTATGCAAGTCATGGGAGGTGGCAGGGCTGTGGACAGTGGGGAGGCAGGAGGTTCAGCCACATCTCAGCTACAGTTGATGACTGTTCTGCAGGACTGTGAGCCTGGTGTAGCCTGAGCATCTGAATTTCCAAAAAAACCCAGAAATTCAAATTTCTTTCTGAATTCTCCTGAATCCTAAGTTTTGGCAACTAATTCAAATGTCTTAAGAACCCTGGATGTTTAAATATAAGCATAGGCTCTTATAGGTTGAGAGCCTATAGCCACTCTTATAGCCACTCCATTTTGACCCCTGAATTAGGGATTTTATAAATAATATAAGTTTCAAAATTTAATATTTGGAGGGTTGGAATAAGTCAGCTGATGGAGAAGGAGGTACAGTATTAAATGATTACGTTGGGGTGGAGGGGTTTCTTCTAACCATAAATTCCCCATTCCCACCCCACGAGCAGTTCTGATACCCTCCAGCAGGTGGCAGCCGTCCCATCAATATTTGAGGGTCTCTCCCACTGCTGATGGTGGGAATGCACTGTTCGCCTTCAATTATGTTGAGATAGAAAGAAGATGGAGCAGGTGATCACAAAAGCACAGACTCTGAAATCTGGAAGAAATCTTGGAAGGAACTGGTCCCACCCCAGTCTCTGTAGATGAGGAAGCTAAGTCTCACAGAAACTGAGTAACTTGTTCAAGGGCAAAAGTGAATAAGCGGCATTTGCTGATTTTTATTTTTATTTTTTGCCTCACCACACGACTTGTGGGACCTTAGTTCCTCAACCAGAGATTGAACCCTAGGCTCTTGGCAGTGAGAGTGTAGAGTCCCAACCACTGGATCGCCAGGGAGTTGTTGATATCTGCTGATTTTTCATCAAGTCTCCAGTTTTCTGCTGCTGTGTACAGTCAGCCAAGCTAGTCAGGAGACTGCATGAACATCTCAAGACCCAGGGAAATGCCAGGCTTTCCTCTATGCATAATGAGGGTTTAATTAGATTTAATTATTTGTAATTACCCCACTAGAGATTGAACACACTATATTCTCTTCACCATGCTTGAATAAGAATTTGAAAGGTCACTGAAGTCAGTAATTGAATAAGAGTGCAGGGCCTTGAATGTGTAGTAATTACACTGTAGTCTTTTGCCATAGTCTCCAAAATTGCTGATGAAGTTTGTAGGGAGATAATTCTCTCATCATTGTAACTTTAGGTAAAATTATCATTTTTTACAATAATCTTATTATAAAAACTACTATATGTGTGTTGTGTGTGTGTGTATAAGACACAGATGTTGAAGCTTTTAAACAATCAGCATAAGGAATAGTAGAAAGCAAGCTTCTTTATGACCAAAAACTAATTAGATGCCATTGAATTTCTTGCCTTAATTTCAGACAAACATTAACAGTAGGATATGTTATCATTTATTGAGTCCTACTATGTGTCAGGATTGAGACTAAATCTTTTGCAAATTCTCTCATTTGATCTTTTTAACAAGCCTATGAGCCAGCTAGTTTTACAGATGAAGAACCTAAGTCTTAAGTGATTAAGTGTGACCTTCGACTTGACCCAAGACCTCTGACTTCAGAGCCTGTACTATTAATCTCCTCACCGTACTGCCTACCTAAGCAGATGCTTCAAATTACATTAGCATCATCTAAAATTCTAACAAAGTTCACTCATCATAGTCTTCTCTGGGGTTAAAGAGAGTTTACGAGCACTGTTTGTTCTTCACATTTCCTTTGGAAGTTCTGAGGCTTGATTTCCTCAGAGCAACATCTGACTGGTGGCATTGCTCAAACTTCTGGCTTGTATTTCTCTTAGCACGTACTCCATCAAATGTAGCTTGAAGTGAGACCCCTAACAAAGAAAGTGAAAACACCAAGAAAGTAATGTTGTCAAAATGAATAAATCCTATAAAAGACTTGCTGTGAGTATTAGTGAGGAGGTTATCTGACAAGTTTAGATCCCAATTAGACACACAATGTGCCATGGTTGCCCATAAAATGTGAACATGTTGTTGATATTTTAACATTCCAAACTTAAGCCTGTTGCTTAATGAGAAAGAGCTGTTGTGTGATGTCAAGCAGAGTCATATAGCATTTATGAGGAATCATATCTTCACTTGACTTTCTCTATGGAAGTAAAATTAATCTGTGAGCAATTAGGTATTGGGATGAAAATTGTTTCCTGTTTTCTCAGATAATACTTAGAAATTTAAGGGAGGGCAATTAACTGTGGTTTACTCTCCCAGGCAGCAGAGCAGATTACTAGACAGGGAACCAGGAAACTCCTTGACGTGCAAACTCTCCTAAACCTTGGCCAGTCCCAGGTATCTGCCTGCCTCCACCTCGAGGAATATGTATCCACTTTAGTGGCTTATACATGAAAAGAACAGTGTCACAAGCTTTTGGCCCCATAGTTTTGAGGAGGGTGGATTTTGTTTTAGTTCTTCTAGAAAGTTCATTTGCAGAACTTCTCTGGTGGTCCAGTGGACAAGACTGCTGCTGCTGCTGCCTAAGTCGCTTCAGTCGTGTCTGACTCTGTGCGACCCCATAGACGGCAGCCCACCAGGCTCCCTCGTCCCTGGGATTCTCCACGCAAGAGCAGTGGAGTGGGTTGCCATTTCCTTCTCCGATGCATGAAAGTGAAAAGTGAAAGTGAAGCCGCTCAGTCATGTTCTACTCTTAGCAACCCCAGGGACTGCAGCCTACTAGGCTCCTCCCATGGGATTTTCTAGGCAAGAGTACTGAAGTGGGGTGCCATTGCCTTCTCCCGTGGACAAGACTAAATGCTCGCAACTCAGGGCCTGGGTTTGATTTCTGGTTAGGGAACTAGATCCCACATGCTACAGCTAAGAGTTCATGTGCCTCAACTAAAGATCCTGTGTGCCTAGCATAGCCAAATTAAAAAAAAAAAGTTCATTTGCATTCTCTAGATGGTGGTATAAGCTTTCCAGTTTTCTACACTCCCTGTCATTCTTTATATTAATCTTAGCTGCTTCACTCATTCACTCCTTCACTGGCCATTGAGACATTTAAGTTTGCAACTCTATTTCCTGACCTAATGGAGAGTGACACATATGTAAAGAAATGGAATAACGGGTTTGTGTTTCATCATTCTACAGTTCATTTAGGGTTGGCGACACACCATTGTATTTTCAGAACACTAGAGTAAATATGAGTTATCTGACTGCACATTCAGTCCAATCCTAGAGAGAAACCGAAAAGGATGGACATTTTTACAAAGAAGGATTAGATATCCTTTTGTATGTTTTACATACATATCAATGCTGGGCAAAATGCAGTGGAATGATGGTGACTGAGCAAAGTCTGTTAGCACTAAAGGGCACACATGGCAGGATTCTTGTTAAAAAATCAAAAAGCTGTTATAAATCGACACAAACACTATCATTAATTCCATGTCTTCCTCATATCCCCAGTGCGTTGTGCTGCATAATCCATCTCCCTCACCATAATGCAGAAACCTCATACCAGCACCATTATCTGTGACCCTTGGTGCTTAGTATTACAATGGATGAGTACTACACTTAATATTTATGGAGTAAAGGTATCATTCTTAACTGGTTTTAAAATCGTCCACACGACATAAAACAATGCCAGATCATGACCAAAGGAGGAATTTGGTAAAATATTTCCTTATTCTTTAGTTTCTGCCTGAATAAGAAATTCTGAACGTGATAAAGTTTCAAAATATTATCCATACAAAATGTACTGAATAGGCAGTGTACTAGGATGGGGGAAGGATTCAGAAGACTGTTCATCCATACCCTTTGAATCTAGAGTTCTAAGTGATTGTGGCTGGAACTGCAAGTTGGCAGGCCTCCCAGGTTTTCTCAGCCAACCCCTCTGTATTATAGGTGTGAAGACACAGTTCTACAGAGGCTGTACTCTCTTAGCCAGGTCAGATAATTCTTAGAGCCATAAACTTGATGAGAAGGCCAGAGTCCAGTTCTTTCCACAACATTAATTTTGTATCTTTCTAAATTTTATGGACTTGAAGTCAAAGGAATCACTATATTTACATCACCTTTTCATCTCATATCCAGACTACCATCTATTAATATAAACACATTTACTTAAATAAGGTCACAATTTGCTATTAAACTCCAGGTCTCTCTTCTGCACTGCTCTTCCTTGCCAGCAAGTCTGACCTAGATAGGATTTCTCTCAAGGGTCCTCCAAAGAGGTGATTTGGAAAGCCAACTGACAGAGGGCCAGAGCCCCGAGGTCATCGGCTCCCATCCATATACAGTTACATATATGTTTTTATTGAAACAAATGGTTTGAGGCCCAGCCTGGGTATTGGCTTCTCCACTGACCTCATTTAGAGTGAGAAGAAAATGAATAATTGCTAAGATTCAGAAGTTGCCACATCTCATGTCCTGTAATCCTACTCTGGTGACAATAACTGATTGGATCATGGCTTTCCACCCTAGGAAGGCCTCTTTCAAAGTGCTTCATAGAGGTGTTCTAGACCAGATGGTAACTGATCAGACTTGATCAGATTACTTTTGTTTTAGGAATTCAAGAGAAAAAAAATAGAGCATGAGAGGAAGACTTTGGGGCTAAGTCATGAGAATGACTGACACCAAGGCAGGGAGTAAAAGGCTTATGCTTCTTCAGTTCAGTTGCTTGGTCGTCTCCAACTCTTTGCGACCCCGTGGAATGCAGCACGCCAGGCTTCTCTGTCTATCACCAACTCCTGGAGCTTACTTAAACTCATGTCCATTGAGTTAGTGATGCCATCCAACCATCTCATCCTCTGTCATCCCCTTCCCCCCTGCCCTCAATCTTTCCCAGCATCAGGGTCTTTTCCAATGAGTCAGTTCTTCACATCAGGTGGCCAAAGTATTGGAATTTCAGCTTCAGCATCAGTCCTTTCAATGAATATTCAGGATTGATTTCCTTTAGGATGGACTGGTTGGATCTCCTTGCAGTCCAAGGAACTCTCAAGAGTCTTCTCCAACCACAGTTCAAAGGCATCATTCTTCAGCACTTAGCTTTCTTTATAGTCCAACTCTCACATCCATACACAACTACTGGAGAAACCATAGCTTTGACCAAATGGACCTTTGTTGGTAAAATAATGTCTCTGCTTTTTAATGTGCTGTCTAGGTTGGTCATAGCTTTTATTCCAGGGAGCATGTGTCTTTTAATTTTTGGCTGCAGTCACCATCTGTAGCGATTTTGGAGCCCAAGAAAATAAAGTCTGTCACTGTTTCCATTGTTTCCCCATCTATTTGCCATGAAGTGATGGGGCCAGATGCCATGATCTTAGTTTTCTGGATGTTAAATTTTAAGCCAACTTTTTTCACTTTCCTCTTTCACTCTCATCAAGAGGCTCTTTAGTTCTTCACTTTCTGCTGTAAGGGTAGTGTCATCTGCATATCTGAAGTTATTGATATTTTCTTCTGGCAACCTTGATTCCAGCTTGTGCTTCATGCAGCCTGGCATTTCACATGATGTACTCTGCATATAAGTTAAATAAGCAAGGTGACAATATACAGCCTTGATGTACTCCTTTCCTGATTTGGAACCAGTCTGTTGTTCCATGTCCAGTTCTAACTGTTACTTCTTGACCTGCATACCTGATTTCTCAGGAGGCAGGTCAGGTGGTCTGGTATTTCTAGCTCATGCTTCTTGGAGAACAACAGTTTATCTGGGTCACTTGCACTGTAGGATTGCTGAGGCAGTAAAGATTTATTGGGCATCCACTATGACCTGGGTACTGTTCTAGGTGCTTGGGGCATGCTGATGTATAAAGTAAATAAAGCTCTAACTTCATTTTAGTTGGGGAGGGGAAAAGACAATAAGCTATTGTATCTATTAAGATACATGTGTGTGTTTGTGTGTGTATGTTAGTTGCTCAGTTGTGTCCAACTCTTTGCTACCCTATGGACTGTAGCCCACCAAGATCCTCTGCCCATAGAATTCTCCAGGCAAGAATACTGGAGTGGGTAGCCATTCCCTTCTCTAGGACCTCTTCCCAAGCCAGGGATCAAACCTGCCTTTCTGGCATTGCAGACAGATTCTTTACCACCTGAGCCACCAGGAAAGTCCAATAGATAGATAGTATATGGTAAATGCACTATGGATTAAAAAGGTAACGCCTGGTAAGGAAGATTAAGAGAGTTGATAGTGGTAGTTTATTCTTGTAGTAGATGAGGTTTACTTCTTGATTTTTTCCCCAAATTAACTTTTTATTGTGTTAAAAAGCTCATAACAAAATTTAAACCAGTATTCAGAAGAGCTCTTACTAATAAGATATTTGAGCAAACAAAAGAGATAAAGAAGGTAGCATATGTGGTGTAGAAGCTAATATTCAATAGTTATTAGCTATGTTACCTACTGCTCCAGTTCATGTTTGAGCTTGCAATACTGAGGTAGATTAAGAGAGACTCATTGGGAAGTCATCCATGGCACCAATCTGTAAGTGTTCCTAAAACAGCACTGGAAATGAAACAAGAGGTGCTTTCCCAGAACTTCTTTCAGAAGGAGTATTATAATGTGGTTGGAAGGAAATCTTGGAAAAGGTGTTTGAGGTGAGACCCACCTCAAGAGGCATACAATGTATGATTTCTGAATTGCCTTCTAAGAAGAATAAGTTCCATCTGTTGTAGGTTTTAATTTGAGGGTTTCTCTTACCTGAGTGAATTTTGGATTTTAGGAAAGATGCCTTGAAAGAAGAGCTATGACCAACCTAGACAGCATATTAAAAAGCAGAGACATTACTTTGGCAACAAGGTGCATCTAGTCAAAGCTACGGTTTTGCAGTAGTCATGTATGGAGGTGAGAGCTGGACCATAAGAAAAGCTGAGCACTTAAGAATTGATGCTTTTGAACTGTGGTGTTGGAGAAGACTCTTGAGACTCCCTTGGACAGTAAGGAGATCCAGCCAGTCCATCCTAAAGGAGATCAGTCCTGAGTGTTCATCAAAAGGACTGATGCTGAAGCGAAGCTCCAATACTTTGGCCACCTGATGAGAAGAACTGACTCATCTGAAAAGACCCTGATGCTGGGAAAGATTGAGGGCAGGAGGAGAAGGGGATGACAGAGAATAAGATGGTTAGATGACATCACTGACTTGACGGCCATGAGTCTGAGTAAGCTCTGAGAGCTGGTAATGGACTGGGAAGCTTGATGTACTGCAGTCCATGGGGTCTCAAAGAGTCAGACATGACTGAGCAATTGAACTGAACCAAACTGATAAATTTCTTGGGAAAATAATAGAGATATTAAGCCCTGTCCCAAAGTCTGTCCTTCCTACCTTTCCTCCAGTTAATTCTTGGCACCTCTGCTAACAGGGGAAATATTGGGTTGAAGCCGTGAGGCTGCCCTGGTGGTTGTCACAGCACACAGATCCCCTTGATTTTAGTTCAGTAACTCTGTGAGCCCATCCTCCAGCTTCTGTGCTTTGCTCCTAACAACCACACTTATACCACCCTTGGACACTGGAGCCATAGGAGCTGCCTTGCCTGAAAGGAAGAAAACGAAATTTTCCATTCTTCCTTCCCAGCCCAACACACATAGTCCTTTAATTGCTGTTGAGAAGTAAAGGGTGGAAGCCCTGTTCCTTCACCTCAGGGAACTATAAACTCTGAGGAGTAATTTATATTCCAGAGATGCCCTTGAGATTAGGCTGAAATCACACTTACTTAGCTTCTCCTCCCCTATCCTCCCTTCAGTTCCTTGCTGGTCTCTCCTAAGAACAGTTCTTTCTTACTTAAAGTCCACCATGTGTATTCTACTTTTTCATGGAATAACTTTAGTTATTCTATGTCCTTTACATTTCCTTTTATATATCATATTACACTAGGCAGAGCAATCATGAATTCATTTGGTTTTCTATGATTCAACATTTTATTAATGTTTTTCCTTAAGTATGTGGTTTTCTTAACTACAGAGACTTTTCCCTACTTGGCAAACATTTGGGCTGGTTGGATTTCCTAATTAAATTTTCTAATTGCTTTGTTTTATATTACAGAAAATGTTTCTTTTTATAAATATGTATAAAAAGTATCTCATGAGCTGCAATTAACTCATGACTATTCAAATCCACACAAATTGTACTTTACCACGAGGACAAATAGTATTTTTATTTCAGAAAATCACACAACCTCTATTAGAAAAGGGCAATCACTTATTTTACGTAAAGAGGAAAATTACAATTTAATTCTTTAAAAGTCATAATCTTCCAGATATTTTTCAACTATAGATATACCTCCCTTTGAGTTGAAAAATGACATGTAACTATATCATTCTGATATTTTTATTGGCCTCAAATTCCCTACAAAATAGATAACAGTGATGACAGTTTCAGAAAGATGAAAGAGTATGTTTCAGGATTTAAAGTATGTCACAATAGAAGGATGAGCCAGTTTAAGACAATAGCCTCACAGATACCCAGTAGGAGTTGTAAATTTATATTTTGGAAAGGAAATAGTGTAGACATGGTTTAAATATATAGCACTATATTCATAGTAACAGTCATAGGGATTTTCATTTCTTAGCTAACTTGTCATGCTTCAGGGTTACCAGTGAGATAGGTCTCAACTGTGAATTGTTCTATATTGTATATTCTATATTCAATACGCTCAAAACTGTACCAGCATGATAACACACTGTTCCTTTGTTCCTTTCTATATAAACACATTCAAGTTTTACATAGAAAGTGATCGCTGGATTTGCTTCTATTCTAGAGTAGAATGGCAATGTTTATGAATATGACAATGATGGGCTGGAAAAGACCCTGATGCTGGGAAAGACTGAAGGCAAAAGGAGAAGGGAGCAGCAGAGGATGAGATGGTTGGATAGCATCACTGACTCAAAGGACATGAACGTGAGCAAACTCTGGGAGACAGTGGAGGGCAGGGAAGCTTGGCGTGCTGCAGTCCATGGCATCACAAACAGTCAGATTGGGCTTAGCGACTGAACGACAAGAGCTGTAAGAGTCATTCAGTTGGCCTGCACCAAAATGCCACTCTCGATGTTCATGTTCAGCCATTTTCTTTAGAGCAACATGTAAACCAGGCAGCGTTTCAGTCAGAACTCTTTAGTAGAAAGAAACAGAAACCCACCTAAGCTGGCTCAAGAACTTAGGCTTTTACAAAGAGAGAATGAAGCTCACAGAAATCCCAGAACTGTATCCTCTGGATAACCAGGCCTGGGAGCCAGAGTTGTAAAGCTGTCAGGGATCAAGGCTGTTCTCTCTCTCTCTGGAGGCTGCAGGGTTGTGGGGTCTCTCCTACTCTCTGTGTATATGATCCGTCTTCTCGGCCTATCTCTTCTTGAACTTATATGCAATTCAGAGGTGCTGATCCAGCTCCGGCTATATCGTGGGAACACTTGATACATTTCCAACACCCATTTGCTAACTAGCCAAGTGTCTTAGTCTCCACATTCCCAGAGGAAGTTGGCCCCACCTATGATTTTTAGCCAACATAAATTTTTGAAAGCATATGTAGGAATTGACTAACTTTGAGTTAACTGTCACACTTAGTCCAATAAGCGGTGGCCAAGGAGAGGGCATGGAAACACTCAGTAGAGAAGATGGTTATCAGGACAGCATGGCCTGACACAGAGGGAATGTGGCCTGTTTGCTGAATAAATGCATGAGGTGTGAGGTATCTGAAGAAAAGGATAAAGCACAGGGCTTTGAATGTGAACATTGGTGATGTTCTAAGTTTAAAGACAGCAAAAACCAGAAGAGGGGGCATTAAATTTATACACAGGTATTTTATATTGAATAGAAGCAGGTTATAGTGAAGGATGTTATGCCATCTGTTCACCATATAATTACGTGGTTTAGGAGCCTTGCCTGTTTAGGGGAAGAAAACTACATGAGAAGCTCATCAACATGAGGCTATCAGCCTAATTCCCAGTATTATTTTCCTCTGCTTTTAGGTTTTTGCTGATTATTTTGAGGGTTTGAGAATATTTCCTATTTCCCATGTCGCAGTAGTTTCTTATGTACTCTTCAGAAGGAAGAATATAGCTGGCATGTTAGTGGGATTTTTATTTCTTAATCCATATGTTTGTTATCTTAATCTGAAAAATCTCCTTAGAAAATTGCAGACTGTGATAGTTTCATTCAACTGTTTACAGCATACTTCTGCACTCCCAGGATGCTTATCTTTGGAGCTATCCCATTTTTCTTCTGGACAAGAGGCCTTTTAGGATGGTTCTACCTTTTATAAATAACTTTGTTCCTTTCTCTTAGACTGCATCTCATAAGGCAGCATGTACTTTCTTGTACATCTCTTACCAGATCTGGAGTTATGCCGTTCTTAATGCATAAAGAAAATGGTTTCTTACAAACTCTTCTCTTCTTCCCTTGATGTCCTCACAAAGTGCTGCTGCATTAGATTCTTTGCTTTCTCAAATATAACCCAGGAATCATGAGGTGTTGTAAGGGCTGAATCTGTACCCATCCACAGCTCCCTCAGTGGCTCAGATGGTGAAGAATCTGCCTGCAATGCAGGAGACCTGGGTTTGATCCATGGGTCTGGAAGATCCCCTGGATGAGGGCATGGCAACCCGCTCCAGTATTCTTGCCTGGAGAATTCCATGGACAGAGGAGCCTGGTGGGCTACAGTCCATGGGAGCACAAGAGTAGGACATGACTGAATGACTTTCACAGTTCCCTCAAAGCCCCAAAATGTTTGTTTCCAGGAATCATTCTGGTGAGGCCTATACCCAAGCAGCCTACAAAGGCAGCAGATGAGCCTTGACCTTATTTACCTTGCATTCCTCTTTACCTGCCTCCACTTTGTCCCTCACAGATTATATTCACACCAAGCAGATTAAGAAGTAGTGCTGGCCCACTGCAGGCACGCGGGGCCCACAACACACAACCCCGTGCCATAGAGCTATTTGTCAGGGAAAGTTTCCCACTGTACTTTGCAAATTCATATACAAGAGCACTTCTCAAATGCCCTCTCTGTTGGGAACATGATCATCCTGTATTTGGGTGTGTTCACGCTTATCCTGGATCACCAAGCATTTCTGAGCGTAATAATCAGTTCTCCCCTCTCATCGCCTCTATTGTACTCGCAATCTCTGGAGGTAGGTTTTATTCTTGACAGCTTGTACAAACATCATCTGGCTGAACAGATACTCGTGTTAGTAGTTTGGCACAGATCTGCAGGTTTAGCAGCACTTAGGGGGAGAAAGTGTTAATAAATGGGTTTTGTTTCCGTTTTTTGTTTTTTTTTTTTGAGTGTCAGTTTTAGAGTAACAGGAAACTTTAACTAAAATCTTGCTACAGCAGCTTATAAGTCCCATTGCCTAACCCCAGCGTCCTGGTGACATTCAGAGACTCTTCTCTTTAGTTACAAGCAGATGTAAAGATTGGAATATCATGGTTGATAAAGTAAGTAATATGGCAAATAATTCAGAGAATTATAGCTCATTTTCTAAGACAGGACAAAGATAGAAAATCACTCTGAGAGAGACAGAGATAGCCCTCTTTTTTTTTTCCCTTGGGATGTTCACTGTGGATATATTTCTTATTTAGTGTATTGGAGTGACCTTGCCCTAATGCTTTATCTTTCTGATTGCTCTTTAGCAATAAACCAGAAATAGGAAACCACCAGTAGGTTCCAGTGGGAGCTGGATGTCAAATCCACAGAGCTGAACTTCAAAGTGTTTTAACAGATTAAAAAATAGAAGACCACAGAGACCACATGGGCCACAGAAGGGACAGAAGCTTGTTTACAAGGTCAGCTTAGAAGTACAGTCAAGCGAATGACCTGTATCTGGGGCCAGAATTGTCCTGTAAGCAGCCAGGGACACTTCTGGCAGTAAGACCAGGGCAGGTTGACCGATTCAGCTAAACATATCATTTAAAAAGCCTCACTATCTGCAGCTTTCCCAGCCATGGATTAGTGTATGTGGATGAGTGTGCACAGGTGTGTATATGTGAATCTGTATGTATACGTGTGCAAATACATGTGGGTGAGAGGAATGAGAGTGTGTTCGTATGGGCATATGATGTACATGATCTGTATATATATGTGTGCAAATACATGTGGGTGAGAGGAATGAGAGTGTGTTCGTATGGGCATATGATGTACGTGTGAGCAGAGTCTATTTCACTATTGCAGATAATATTATTTGAATTCTTTTCTGTTCTCTATCACTGTAATCTTTAAAGTATTTTCTTTTGCTGCTTTCATGGGCACGCCAAGCTTACCTATTTCCAACACAGATTTCTTCCCCACCACCTACTCTGTGCTGTCCTCTGCGCGAGGGGCATTGACTTGTCATCCTCATTGTCACTTTCCTTTATGGATTTTTTTTTTTTTTTTACCATATGTTGACTGTTCTCCCGAAAGCTGGACACCATTACTTCATGCCGTCATTACAAGATAGATAGTAAGTATTATTATCTCAGTTCTTAAAGATGAGGAAACTGATTCTTAAAGAGGTGAAGTACTTTGGTTGAAGTCATACAGCAAGGACTTGAAACCAAACAAGCCTTATTTAAAACTGTGTTCATGTGTCATTTACTCAGTTGTATCTGACTGTTTGCCACCCCATGAACTATAGCCGGCCAGACTTCTCTGTCCATGGGATTTTTCAGGCAAGAATACTGGAGTGGTTTGCCAGTTTCCCTCTGTAGGGGATCTTCCCACCCCAGGGATCAAACTTGTGTCTCCTGTGTCTTCTGCATTGCAGGCAGATTCTTCACTTGCTGAGTGATCAAAGAAGCCCTTTATTTTAAATTAAAGTTGTCTATTGTTAATAAAAATTTTTGTGGACAGTTTTAGAATATTTAATAATTATTCTGATGAAAAATGGTGACAGAAAGAGCCGTCAGAAACTCTGCCTTCCTTACTATGAAATAAAATGAGTATTATTAATCAGTCATGAATAGATTTTAAATGAAATTTAAGAATGATAAAGCTTTAAATTTTTTGAAAGAAACAACTAAACAAAGAGATACAACCAACCAAGCTAAACTTCAAAAAGTGACAAACTGGGAAAGAAACAAAGATTCCTATCCTGATGTGACTTTTCCATGGTACCCTTGTCCTGCCCTGCCTCCCAGAGCATTAATGGGCATTATCAGAAAGCATGGAAAAAACACTAATAGTCCGGATACAGACAGGCAAATAGGGCTGTCCTGTCTCTTTCTTGACTGAGAGGTGGTTGGAACCATGGCTGACAAGAGAGAGGGCAAACGGGAAATGTGAGTACCTGGGGCTGGCTCCGAGGCTGGTCCCAGAGCCCCAGGCTGAATTAGGGACATCCCACAAAGGTGGACATGGAAATGAGACACACCCCCGACTGCCTCCTCCTGGGTGGACTACATCCTGGCATGGCACCCTTAACAGTTAAAGGATGGCCTCTTATGACCCACGAGCTTGGCTGGGGACCAGCAGGCAGGGTGTTGGACGTGTGACTAGGAAGAAGTGGAATGCTTCAAGGCCTTACCTGGGCTAGCCCCTCCCTTAAGAAAAACTGCAGGCAGGAATGAGAGTGCTGGGCAGCCTTCTTTGATTTTATTCTTAGAGCTATCTCTGATCTCAGTAATGCTTTTAAGGGATTACTAAGTAAATTTCCCCAAGGCCCATGGAGAAAGGTTGCTGAGAATATTTAGCAGAAAGCTCCAAATCTGAAAACCAGCCCCAGGAAGGGAGCTTACCTGACACCGCAGGGAAGCCATCACTTCAAAGGATAAGCAGAGGGTCTCTCCCAGGGATCAGGATGTAATTCTCTCTTTGGGCAGAATGTTCCAGCTTTTGGTGGGCAGCTTCCCAAATTCCCAAGAGGACGGATCTCACTAAGTCAAGTGGCTCTCCTATTACTTGCTGCAAGGGACTTCTAAGCCCCAGGTGAGATGATGGCCTTGCGTGTAGTTTTCATCCTTGCTAAAGGCTGAAAGCTTAGCCCTTTGTCCCCAGTAGCAGCATCTCCTTGGTGGGGGCAGGATGCAGCCGGGTCTGCAGGTGCTGTGTTTTCCCAAACACAGATCTAAACTGTATAGCAGGTTTTAAATAATGATCAGATTTTATAGCCATGCTACTAATACTGAGAAAAAGCCGAAGGGTTCTAGAACCTTGCCTAGAAGATCTGACATAGAAGGAGAAAGGAAAAGGTACAAGTTCCTACCTTCCTTAAAACAATGCTGTGGCCTCCGTTAGTAACACAGTCCTGAAAATTGCCAGAGTACATAAGGCAATCTAGTTTCAGGGCCGAAAAGCTAAACTCTGCCCCTGAAATTTCTTTTCCATATTTTCAAAACATTCTTTTCTTTGAGCTCTGTGGGTTGCTGATAAGCAATGCAATTGCACAAAGCAGAGCTTTTCTGTTACATAAACTTGAAGTACCCTGACAATATACCTTTGCCTTATAATATGCTATTGCCTTTACTTGTTTGAAATCTGACTGGCATATTTCTAACTTTTGCCAGCAAATGTCCTCTTTTGCCTTCAGATGACAAATTTCCCCTCATTTTCCTTCCTGGAAAATCTGAGAAACTCAAAGGAAATTTTGTCCTTTTTCAGAAGGTGAGACCCTTAGAAGTGAAGAATGACTTGTCTGGAGTCATACAGATGCTGAGACACAGAACTGAGATCTCCCAGACTCTGCCCTTGTTCTACATAATGGTGATCGTGCCTACACTCTGCATTCATAGTGTCCTCACAGGGCTTGGATGGGCATAGCCAGTCCAGAGAGACAGCTTCTCATAGCCTAAGACTCCCTTCCTCCCTCCCTCCTCCTTCCTTCCTTCTTTACCTCTCTTCTTCCCTTCCCTCCAACCCTCCCTTTCTATTATTTTCCATTTAATAAAATTCTCTTGATATGTTTTAAGCATCATTCTTCTTGACAGTGTTTTTCTTCTTTTTCAAAAATAGCATATACACATATGCACAAATCGGTATACTTTATGTATGTTTTTCTTACAATCACTTAGAATGAGATTCCAACTAAAAGTAGTTGCTACATGTCGTTTTTAGATTGCCACAGAAACTAGAAAATTAAATTTGGTTTGTGCCTTTGCTCATCACATTCCGTAAAGCCTACTGTGGGCTCTGACACACTGTTTGGCTGCCTCACTGGAAACAGGAGAGATCAGATTTTGTTCTCTTCTTCATCCTAAGAAAATTCCCATTTGATCATCAAGAACATTTACAGCAAGGCTGGTAAAGAGAGCATTCAGACCCTACTGTCTAAAGTTCTCATATTGAAACTTGAAGGGCTCTCCTAAATGCCTGTGTTTTTCTTGACAGAAAAAAAAATTTTTTTTTTCCTCCCAGAAATAATCTCTGATATCCAAAAGCTTCCTCTGATAGTCTCTTCTAATGTCAGGTCACAGGCGACATCCCTCCTGTTTGCTGGCCAGGGGCAAGGAGGTCCTTGTGGCACTTCAGGATTCTCATGTTTCCTGGGTGCTAAAGAAATGTCCCATCCTCGTGACAAGCCAGCTTCTCTCTTGCAAAGTTCCATAATGAGCGGCTGGGCAGGAAGAGCAAAAATGCTGGTAATTTTTTATGACACTAAATATAAAACAGCTCTTCAAATACAGAAACATAGATGATTCCCAAAACTTTGCTTATGTTTGCTTCCGGTAGACAACGGTCTTCAAAATTCAGCATTATGGGATTTACCAACCAAACCATACCAAACGAGGCACCTCAGAAGAGAATTTTTCTACGTGTGGAACAAGGTTGGGTGGGCTTGTCGCAGCAGTAGACTTGTCACCCAAATGACCTGCTAAACTTCGTGGAGGAGTGGCAATTCTTACCCCTGGATCCATATGACAATCCCCTGGCCTGGGGCATAGTTCACAAATACCATTTCTGTGCACTACCCTCCAGGTTTCTTACCCCCGCCACACACACTCTATCCAAGGCCCAGATATTAATATCTTTAAAAAATCTCGCTGGGTGACTTGTGTGTAGTCAGAATTGAGAATCATTAAAAGATCAGCCTAAGCAGATCCAGTTCCCTGCAGAAACAATTAATTAATCAAATGCTACTGAATTGGGAGACTTCACTGTATCTGGTTCAATCAAATGCGCTTCAGTTGTGCATGGCTTTCTCAGGACCTCACACACAAAAATGGCTATAATCAAAGTTTTCTGCAAGAGTCTCAGAGTAAATGTATACATTTCTCAGCACATAAAATATTAATGCCAGTGTTCAATCTCACTAACTTACAATAGAAACTGCTGTATTGATTTGTGGTACGGGGGAAGAAATAGATTGTAATTTGAATCAAATGGCTCAGAAAATTCCCCTGGTAAATCTGTCAACTAGGAAAATCATCTTTGAGAATAATGAGCATATTATTTTCCCCAGTGGGCTTGAGCCCACCTGCTCAGGCCCACAGAGGAGGCAAGTCAGGGGCCCCCTGCCATCTTCCTCTCAGAGAAACTCCTCCTCCATCCTGGGGCTGTGGATGGACACATGGCCCACGTAGCCCTGTTGAGCAGGGAGGCAAAGGTGAGACAGAGGTGACCTGTCAGGCCCACTAGAGGCAGGGGCAGGGGGCATTGAAAAGAAGCAGTCTCTGGAGGAAAGGGCACAGGGCCTTTGGTACCTAGGTAAGAAGGACTTTAAATTCTGGCTTCCCAGTGGAATTACTTGCAGAGCATTAAAAAATACCCCAGTGCCCAGGTCCTACCCTGGAACAAATAAGACAGAATTTTTGTGGGAAAGGTTGTGGCACCAAATAATTCTTAAAAACAGAGGCTAATATGTAGACAGAGTTGAGAACCATCACTCTACTATCAGCTTCTCAAAGGCTAGCAGAATAAATTGGCTATTTATGTATTAACAGAATGGTTTCTTAAGTGTTGAAAAAGATCCTTTTTTCTCTGAGCTTCTCCCCAACAAATACATTAATGCCTAAGATTCAACAGTTAGATATGCATTCCTTTGGCTTCATAAGAGGCTTTATCTTCTGTTATAAAGCACGCACTCCAGTAAGAAATGTATAGAGTCTTTTTCATCATTTAAACTTTTTTTTTTTAATGGATGTTTAATAGGAGAAAGGAAGACTATGAAGTCAGAGGAAATCTTAATGCACCAAGAAGGGCAGCAATAGGATGAGAAATGAGGATTGAAGACTAAGTTAGCATCTTTTCGCTTTTGCCTGGAGCAAACTCTGGGAGACAGTGAAGGACAAGGAAGCCTGGCGTGCTGCTGTCCATGGGGTCACAGAGAGTTGAACGCGAGTTAGTGATGGAACAACAACAGCAGAGCTGGTTCCAGAGGATGGCTGTTAATACTGCTGGCTTCAGGGGAGTTGCAGGTTGGCAGTCCTACTTCTGACATTGTGAAGACTCAAAATTCAGGAGTCACATGATTCGATATAGCAACAAGGCCATGTCAAACCAATCTTCTGATCCTCAATCATTCAGAATCCAAGAACAGATCAAGGCCAGTGTCATGAGTTGATAGATGAGGAAATAGGCTGGGAATGACAGAGCTGGGATTTTGAGTCAGGTCCCTTTCCTAATTCACACTCTCTTTCACAAGAAGACCAACCTCTCCCTTCTTTGGATTTACTTTGTCCTATGAGAATTAATGGGCTTCCCCGGTGGCTCAGACGGTAAAGCACCTGCCTGCAATGCGAGAGACCCAGGTTCGATCCCCAGGTTGGGAAGATCCCTTGGAGAAGGCAATGGCAACCCACTCCAGCACTCTTGCCTGGAGAATCCCATGGACGGAGGAGCCTGGTGGGCTACAGTCCATGTCTCCTGCCCCTACAGGCACTTACTGACAATTAGGTCTTTCTGTTCCCTGAGTATAGAGGGATCCTCACTTATAGATGAATTGTGTTTTAACAGTTTAGCTATAAGGTGGTTATTTGAAATTTAGAATTCACTACCCTATAGAAACAAGATTATATACAGCAGTTAGTTTCCCAGATCAATTCAAGAACAACTTCAATCATAAATATTCTTGAAATGATGTGCCCATCGACAACCATCATAGAAGTAGGAGTTTATCATGTCAAGAAATCTTAACTTGTAAAACCAGTTCCTCTGTTTCTGCCCCAAGAATTAAGTGTTCTTTCCTCAAATGTCTCCCATCATTCCTACCATCACAACATTTTAGGGCAAGGATGTCTGTGCGTAACTTGGTAAGTCACTAAATTTAATTCTATCCTCAAGTTTGCGGTGGGGAGTGAAGAGTCTTCTCCCAAGAAGTATTCTGTATTATTTTACAAATGTATATATTTATAAATGAGGGACATAGATAAAATTCATATATTCATTTCTTAGCAGAATTGTTTTCATCTAGGAAAAATAATTAGATTTTTGTACTTAAAATACAATGAAGATATCAACTGTACCAGGTCTAATCATATTTAATAATAGCAACTTACACATTTTGTATCTTGAAACCATGGTGTAGAGAATGCTATCTTTGAGTATGCTTGGCATTTCAGTAACAAACTCAAGTGACAGAGTGACTTCAGCCAAACTAAAGATATGTGATAGATATATTAGTGGAAAGAAATGTGTTCCTAAAGATGACTTAAGATGGTATAGGAGTTTTGGCAGGATGTATCCACTGCAGCTGAAGGCTTATCTTTATGTCTTATGAAGTGACAGAGTTGTGTCAGGCTTCACAAAAGAATGGGACTGTTGGCCGTACAACAAAAGTCCTACAGGCAAGAGTAAGTAGCCCTATAGGAATTAAGACAAAAGAACCATGAATGCAACCCTCCGTGGAGTAGGGAGCTTGCCTTTCAAGCCACAGAGAATTTTGTCAGATAAAAGGAAACAGAAACAACAGCTAAAACAACAAGAAAAGAAACAAAAATCAGGGTGGGAAGTTATCAGAGCAAGTTGTAACACTTGCAGCTTCTGACTGCTGGGTTAGGGTTGGATTCTGAATGAGCCAGAAGAAAGCAACTTTTAAACTCTCTTTTCTAGCAAAAAATGTTTCTTTCTTGAGCCACCTCCTGCCAGTGGATGACATAAGAACTGTCTGAAATGTTGATCAGTACCTAACTTCCTATACAGATCCTCTGTTACCCTTTTAACTTCAAGGGTATATAAGTCCATCCATCCATCCATCCATATACAAAAATGAATATGTCATGAGCACTTACATAGTGGCAGGCAATGGTGTAAGCTCAGATGATAAAGCAGTAAATAATACAAAGTCACTCCCTTTATGGGAGAAACAATGAGCAAGTAATTACATAATATCAAGCAGAAGGGATCATTAGAAAGTAAAGCAGTGTAAGGAAATACAGTGAAAGGGCTGTGCAGAGCTCTTTTAGATAGGATGGCCCTGTTTAGGAGACGAATTTTGAGTAAAGTCCTGAGTCAAAAAGAGTCAGTTTTTAGAAAACCTGAGGAAAAGATGTTCCAGGTGGACAGCTCTAGTAGAGCAAAGGCCCTTGGGCAAGAACAAGCTTGGCAAATAGGGAGCAAAGAAGACGACCACTGGAAGTCAAGTGGAGTGAAGATGATAGATGAGATCACAGAGTGTCCTGTGGACCTTGGTAAGGAATGTTAGAAGGAAACTATTTAGAGATTTGGAGATAGGGGGCTGATATAAAATAATTTTGTTTTAAAAGTCATCCTGTAAAATCAGTTTCTGGTGGAAGAGTAAGGATTGAATTTATCCTTCTGCCTGAAACAATTGTGAACCAGACAAAATAGAGCAAGCAACAACTTTTTCAAAACAGTGGGCATCATGTGAAGAAGGATCTCTGAGAGATGGAAAACAAATCAGTTGACTTCTAAGATTGCCTGGTTTACTGCCTAGAGAAAGTTTCCAGGCCACAGGAAAGGAGGGGGAAGCTGGGCAGGGCCCACTGATCTCATGAGTTGACGAGGCAGCTGTGGGTCTGGGGAAGCCAAGGTACTTGGAGATGGCAGAGGAGCAAAGAGAAGAAGGCTGCCCAGAGGACTCCAGGGGTCTGCAGAGGCTCATTCAGCCATGGGGTGATTAGGGCAAGTGTGTGAAGAAATAACCTGAACCTGGGGGAGAGACTCGAAAGAATGAGAAGAAACAGTACCCAGCAATCACAACAGACCAGGAATGGTGCCTGCTCCAACAGTTAGTGGGGAGAACCTCTTAATTCAGAGGGCATTTAACAGTACTGAGAAGTGTCTTACAACACCCATGGGGAAAATTAACTTACACTAAATGCTGCTGTGGTTCTGCTAACAAAGCTTCAAAACAAGCCCCAGTAGGAACAAATGGGATCTCAGAACCAGAACAAAGCTCAAGAATATTTGTTCAGTTCAGTTCAGTCGCTCAGTTGTGTCTGACTCTTTGCGACCCCACCCAACAGAGTACTGCTCGTGGTGTCTGGAATTGATGTGTGTGCACACGCTCAGTCACTCCAGTCATGTCTGACTCCTTGTGAGCAGATGGACTGCTGCCCACCAGGCTCTTCTGTCCATTGTATTCAAAGGGGATGTTAAAAACAAACAAAAACAAAAGAAAAAAGAAAAATAATGAAATGAATCAATCATTTGCAACTACCTTTTAGATAGCACTTATGATGAATGAGATTAGGACATTTAAACAGTTATTACTAGGAAATTCCTTGGTGATCTAGTGATTAGGACTCAGCACTCTCACTGAAGTGGGCCAGGTTCAATTCCTGGTCAGGAAACTAAGATCCTGTAAGCCTCACAGCATAGCAGAAAACAAACAAACAAACAAAAAACACAGTTATTACTATAATTGTATTCCCTCTATTGAAGAAGTTAGAAGTATTGAACAAGCAAAGACATGGAAAATATAAAAGCAACCCCAAGTTAACTTAGAGTGATTAAAACCACATGTCTGATTAAAAACTTCACCAGGTAAGATTAACAGAAGGTCAAACTTGAACTTGAAGTTGAAAAGATTATGAAGCTTGAAGACACAGCAATAAACTAAAAACCAAGGGGAAGATTGTGTAAACAACAAAAAAGAGCACAGTATTGGTGATCTGTGTGATGACTTCAAATGACCAGATATACATATGGTTAGAGTTCCCAAAGGACAGGAGAGGAGGGTGAGACATCAACCTAGTTGAAGAAATAATTGAGGAAAACTGTTAGAATTGATGAAACTCTAAACCCACAGATCCAAGATGCTCAATAAACCTCAAGGATAAGAAATGTGAGGAAAGCTCTACCAAGATGCATCGTCATCAAATTAAGGAGAAATGTTTTATAAGAAGTTTTGTAAAAAATGCAAAAGTGTTCACGTTTTTATGCATCTCTTTGTAAATTTGATCAAAACCTAAGTGATTCTGATATTATAAAGAGCTATAGTTTTAGAAATTTTTGTCAAAAATAAAGCCAAATAAGTTTTGCTTTAAATGCAGAAGTGTACTTTTTTCATCAATACAGAATATATGTCCAATAAAGATTATAATCACTAGAAAAATGTTTGCTTAGCACTGTCAGTATCTCCCATTTTATACTAGGATTTATGTATTCATTAAAGATATCTTTAAACAGAACAAATGGGTACAAAGTTGAGTTGGAGAAAGTAGTGTGTATCATACAATTAATGCACAAGATAATAGACCGGCTAAACCTGGTGACCATCATTTGCTCGTTAGATAAAACTCTGCATGAATATTAATGTGTCGAGTTGCTTCATTTTGATCAGTACTTACCACTCTTGTTTACTGAGACTAACACATTGCTTCATGAAGCTGTAGAATGGCTATAAAATGGTTAACAAATGACTTAGAAAACCACTATGTAAAAAAGAATAAGGCACAAGAGAGAGTTGAGTGATTGTAATTCTGAAAAGGAATTAAGCTCTGATTTTTAAAATGGTATTTTTGGAGGCTGAGCTCTTTTATTTAAAATAGAAATTTTAAAAAATCTAAGCCCATTCAAATACCAGTTTTCCGTCATTTGAGTCAGATTCACTATATGGTAAAATCAACTGATGGACGGTGCAGAAATCCTTGTTTGAATTGGAAGAAAAAAATTGTCAAAAACAAAAGTTGTTTCTGCTTTTGTACATAAGTGCATCCCTTCTCCTGCTGGTGTACCAAAAGGACTTGCCATTTTCTCAAAGGGATAGAATGCAAATAAATGTAACATAAATACTGATGAATCCTAGTCCTCTAAGACATTATCTTTTAAAGGAAAGTAATCAGATCATTGCTGTGAAGAAAGCAAATGTCTTCACCTATGAATAAACCTGATGTGTGAGAAAACTGGACTTGATTTTTATTTCAAGTAAGGTTAAACCCAGAACAGTGATGAAAAGTAAGACTTCTATTTCAGCCTTAAAAGCAAAAGAAGCATCCATTTTACAAATAGTTTTTAATAAATGATGTAATGATTTTTATGACAGTACAATGTTTTAATAAGAACATTATCAAACAATGTTTAATAAGGATTAGACCCCAAAATCACTGCAGATGGTGACTGCAGACATGAAATTAAAAGATGCTTGCTCCCTGGAAGAAAAACTATGACAAACCTAGACAGCATATTAAAAAACAGAGACATCACTTTGCCTATAAAGATCTGTATAGTCAGAGCTATGGTTTTTCCAGTACTCATGTATAGATGTGAGAGTTGGACAATAAAGAAGGCTGAGCACTAAAGAATTGATGCTTTCCAATTGTGGTGTTGGAGAAGACTCTTGAGAGTCCCTTGGAATGCAAGGAGATCAAACCAGTCAATTCTAAAGAAAACCCAACTCTGAATATTATTGGAAGTACTGACGCTGAAGCTGACGCTCCAATACTTTGCCCACCTGATGCAAACAGCCAACTCATTGGGAAAGACCCTGATGCTAGGAATGATTGAAGGCAGAAGGAGAAGGGGACAGCAGAAAATGAGATAGTTGGATGGCGTCACTGACTCAATGGACATGAGTTTGAGCAAACTCCTGGAGATAGTGAAGGACAGGGAAGCCTGGTGTGCTGCAGTTCATGGGGTTGCAAAGAGGTAGACATGACTCATTGATTGAACAACACCAACAAGGCATCAAATCTTTCTAGTCTCTTTTGTAAGTAAAAGGGACAATGATGCAGCCTAAATCTGCAGGTTTTTATTTAATTTTTGAAAAACTTACAAATGCCAGTAAGCCATTACACCTTGAAAAGGGAGACTTCAAGATTCTTCCACTTCTTCCAAAGGATTCTCAGGGAGGATCGTTTCTGAAGCAAGCAAGCCATTGAAAGATGAGGGAAATAGTGAAAGAGAAGTTAGAACAGTGGCAATGGGTGCAGTGCCCTGAGAGAGAGAATTCTTCAAGGACTGTGGGAGCCTAGAGGCAAGGTGATGATCTTCCTTTCCTAGTGACTCAGTTATTTTCCTCTCTTCTGGTTCTCTCTCACTTCTAGATTTTTTTCCTTTATAGGCCAGAAATTTTTAAAAAACAAGAGGACTGAGCTGCCCCCAGAATATCATATAAGAGTATCCAACTTGGAATAGTCTCTTTAGTGGAACAAAAACAAAACTTTGAAGCAAGAAAGAAAATTTTTAAAAAACCTTCAAAGACTGGAATCATTTCTCTGATGGAAAAGCTCTCAAGGACTACTTACACTTATTTATTATCATTAGTCAATTTATGGGACATTTTTATGATCAATAAATATTTTTAGTAAATGCTGCAATGAGTCCAAAGAGGGATAAGATGTGATACTGGGGGAAAAAATTAAATGAAGCATAGCAAACAAATGTTTTTAGGCAGAAAGCAAACTTTGTGCTCCATGGAGGTCTATGCAAATATTAATACAATGCCAAAATTATACACAAATACTCCTATTTGATTCTCTTCATTTTATAGCTTAGGAAAATTCCCTGGAACACATTGGCCAAATAACTATGAGAGACCAGAATCTACCTTACAAAAAAATGCAATTTAGTTCAAACTAGTTCTTTTGTGATCCTTAAATGTGTTCAGAATTTAGCTGAAATGGCTCCCAGAGCTAGGAGGGAAAAAGGAAACTTTACTTAAACATCAAAGAAATATTATAGAAAGACATGGCTTCAGGGATATGGCTGATGAGACATTTCTTAAAAACAAAACAAAAATTTTAGATAGGATGAATAAGCTTGACATGAGAGCGGTGTTGTCTTCAGAAAACTCAGTCTGAGTTTATCAGAATATTTTTATAATAAGTGGTTCCTTTTTTCTTCTACTTAAATACCAATGTCAATAATAACAATGCTAATATTTTCTATCTTAAGAACAAGTGAATAATTTATTCTGATTTTGTTACTCTGAAACACTTTATGAGTGCTCCATTTTAAAAAAATCTCCTAGAGTAAGACATGGTCACTTTAAATTTTCAGTTAGTATTCTCTGCAGAAAAAGACATACAAAAACTTTAAAAATGATTTTTTCCCCTTGTACATATGTTCACAGGTCATATATATCTTATCCTTTTTTGCTCTTCTCATAGATTCTACTCAATATGGATGATTATTGCCTATTGCAGAGACATCTCATCTACCTGTTTAGAGAAATTCTGTTATAAAGCAAAAATGAATGTTCCCAGTTTATTCACCATATATTTCTAAAAACTAAAAAAAGAAAAGACAACTAAAACCAACTCCCAGGAAAAAAAAAAAAAAAGAGGGAGCTGCATAATAAATATGTTTCCTGTGGATGGTTCATCCCCTTTCCCTTAGCCCCCCAGTATGTGTCTGGGTTCACAGGGAATAGAGGATGCCCTGTTCATTCACATGTGTTTCTCTGTGTCGTGGGATGCTCAGCACTTCCTGAAGAAGCCCCAGATGCAAGGATCCAACTTTCCACATGAGCGATGATGCTACAAGCCCTGTCTTGCCCAGCAACAACCATCCCTCTTCCCAGTCACAAGATTCATAGAAAACATCTGAAAATTTATTTTGGCTCATGTTTGTTAAAACACACAATGGTTTGATAGTCCACTTCTCTTGCCCACAAGTAAGCTTTTAAATTTTGTCTTCCAGTACGAAACTGTTCCTTCTTATTGGTGTTGGCATATAGCTCATGGTAACAGTTAACACACACCCCTCCACAAAGGGGAGAATAAGGGCTAAACTGTTAGCTGTGAAGAGCCAGTGTTTCTCAACTAAGAAGAAGGTCTCTGGCTAGTATTATGACACATGGCTCAAAAGATGCCAGGCTGCCTTGGCATGCTGCCTTTGGCAATCTGCCCTCATATGGGCCAAGATAAGGGTGGGATCAGCCAGAAGTATGATCAAATAGCTTTCTCATGATTAGACTGATAGGCAATTGAAGTGAGATGATCAACTTGGTTCTAATGGATATACTGGTGGCCCATGTTCTTGAATTTAACATTCAAGGTGAGGACCTTCAAAGGGAGATGTGAAGAGAGCTGTTCCCTCCACTCCTGGAATGGGGAAGGCTTACTTTCATTAGTGTGGCTTATTTGAAGGGTGACTATGCCACTTGGTGTCTCAACTGGAACACCTCTGAAGTGACAGCAGGTGTTGATGGCAATTACACTGGAATAACAGAAGTCATCAGGACTGTCCCAGGCCAAACAGGATGTTTGCTCCCCCTAATTAGTTACAAGTACATCAGCTCTTATGGCAATCCATCCATCCATCTGTAGACCATTTTCTACTGTTTGCAAAAGTCTTACATCTGTTTTCATTCTTTTCTTCTTCAGTAAACCAAGTCTATTTTTGAGGTTCTTTCTACAGTGCACTAGAGTTCACTTCATGCTGTAAAAATTTAAGGTTTATTTTTTAGACTTTTCAGGGTTGGAGAAGAGGGACCTGTCCTCTCTAGGATGATATATAGAGCCTAGCACAGGAGTTGCAGTTGTGTGGTCTTCTAATATCGTTTGTTTTGTTCTCTGCAGAGAATTTTTCAAAGAAAAAGAAAAATGTCCTTCCCTTTTGAGCCATCTAGCAACTTTGGCCAGTTCAGGAATACACACTTGTGTGGTATGGATGGAGATGAATGTGGCTCTGATTGTTTCAAAGTGAGAAAGTAGCAAAGCTTACCCCAACTTGAGAAGCTGACCAGGCTGACTGTGTTGAGACCACAGGCTGTGTGCTCATAAGATCCAGTAGGCTACATTGCTCTGGAAAATGTGCTCCCTGACTGAGCATGTGGGGAGCTCCATGTAAGCTTGAATGAGGATATATTCCTAGAAATCAATTTTCAGACCTGGAGAAGACTTAAGTCATCAGTCCAACACTTTTATTTGGACCAGAAAAGTGAGGAGATTTGTCTGCTGTGTCAGGGCCTAAATTTGCTTCTGATTCCTTCTCCAGGACCTCTGACCCAGTTCCATTGTGTTTCGCAGCACCAAGGGCAGGAGTCACAGAGACAATGTATGGGGGTGGTCTTCATTAAATTTTGAGTTGGTCACTTTATAACACTGACGTGGTCGTGAGTTTTTATTCCAGTTTGACTATTAACTACAGGGAAAAATTTGGTGAAACCATTTCACAGTGTGATTTCCTCCCCAGCAATTTTGGGGCTAAGCTAGATGAAGTTCTTTCAAAGGCTCCTTTAGCTTGGATTCCCAGTTAACCAACTCTTCTCATTTTACCATACTGATGTACAAGGTCATTGGAATAATAATTACAGTATAAATCCCCAAACCATACGAAATTAGCAGAAGGGCAGATCAAAATCTTCTGCCTTACTTTTTCTTTTCTTCCCTACCTCCTCCTCCTAATTGTTATCCTTATTCCCTCTTTACTCATCATTTATTTCTATTTTTTCCTTCCATTTATTTCTTTATTTCCTCACTGTAACATTTTCTCTCCTTCTGATACAAAAAATAACATAGTATTAATATCTAGGTAACACAAAAATAAAGAGAAAAGAAATATTGCTTTTAATGTAATAAGTCAACTTGTCTTTCCATAGATGGTCAAATGCTCACAGAAAGAGCCAGAGAGGCATCACTCAACCAGATTCTCATCTCAAGAAGGTGACATACAGTTATCATGAAGTTGTTCAGTTCAGTTCATTACTTCAGTCATGTTCGACTCTTTGCGACCCCATGGACTGCAGCACGCCAGGCCCCCCTGTCCATCACCAACTCCCGGAGTTTACTCAAACTCATGTCCATTGAGTCGGTGATGCCATCCAACCATCCCATCCTCTGTCATCCCCTTCTTCTCCTGCCTTCAATCTTTCCCAGCATCATGGTTTTTTCAAATGAGTCAGCTCTTTGCATCAGGTGGCCAAAGTAGTGGAGTTTCAGCTTCAACATCAGTCCTTCCAATGAACACTCAGAACTGATCACCTGTAGGATGGATTGATTGGATCTCCTTACAGTCCAGGGGACTCTCAAGAGTCTTCTCTAATATCACAGTTCAAAAGCATCAATTCTTTAGCGCTCAGCTTTCTTTATAGTCCAACTCTTTCATCCATACGTGACCACTGGAAAAACCATAGCCTTGACTAGATGGACCTTTGTTGGTAAAGTAACATCTCTGCTTTTTAATATGAAGTTGTTCAGGTCCTTATAAATCTCACATATATGATAACAAAAATTTATCCATGACCAGTAGAAACGCAGCCTCTCCCAGTGCACTGAGAGTTAAAAGTGGCAAATGACAGCAAAGTGTGAGACAGCCTTGAGGACTTGAAAGTTCTATAAAGATCAAATTCAGATATGACCTGTAAGAATCTGTCTGCTAGTAAAGATAGAGACTAATGGTTTGTTTTAGTTTTTGAATTATCATGGAAAAAAAGGAAAATGAAATACTTCTTATTGCTTAAATATAGGTATGTTAAAAATGCTATTTTTTTAGCATAAACACACCATAGGGCAGTTATTTCAATGTGTGTCACAATTAAATGGAGGGAAAAAGGCAAAAGAAAATTTTAATGGTAGTGATTTGAGAAGAATAACAAATGCTCATATTTTTCTTATTGCTCTTTTCTCCCTTTTTCCTGTAAAATTTTCCTGCCTAATTTTTATTGATATTTTACAACCATATTTTCCACCAGGAGACTACAACACCACAGTAGTACTTTCACTAAAGTGGGGTAAATAAGTCTCACACAAATGTTAAGCAGCAACTCTCTTAGCACAAAGAGAGCTTCTTTAATATTTTAGCCCCCAGAGTTAGCATCTCAGCATTCAGAACTTCTAAGACTATACAAAGAAACTCCTGTTTGGTCTCAATGAAGATCAAAAGATTTGGCTTTTGGAGAAAGGCAGGTTGGGTAATTATAGTTACTGAGAGGAACAATATCTCTTGCTTTTCTCTGTCATGTTTGAATGCACAGATTTCTGACTATATGTTAAAAGCATCACTTCTCCCTTTTTACTATGCTTGAAAGAGCTAAATAAATATGATATTGAAAAACCCCTTCAGCCTTTGACTGCAAAAAAAAAAGAGTAGCATAAACTTGGCTGGACAAAAATGGTAGTTCTCTAAATATACTCTAATCTCTATATTTTTATCAAACTAATTAACCCTTTAAAAGGACAGAGTCATCATCTTGTCTATCAAGCTTAAGAACCTGAAAAACTGCTAGAAATTATTGCCAAATAATTAACAGTATTAAATTCAACTACTGATGTAGAATTCTAAGTCTCTATACCATGTACAAATCTCAAATGACTGACAATGGTTGTGGGCAACAAACATAAGAGTCAATAAAATGAACCATAACAAAGCATTGAAGGATAGAATCAACAGAATGAAAGGGCAATCTATAGACTGGGAGACAATATTTGCAAATTGTCTATCTGATAAGGGATTAGTATCCAGAATATATAAAGAACTCCTGCAACTGGATAATAAAAAGTAATAGCCTAATTTAAAAATGAGTCAAGATGGTGGAATAAGATGACACAGAATTTGCCTCTCTTCACAAATACATCAAGAATACATCTACATATGGAACAGTTCTCACAGAGCACCCGCTGAACACTAGAAGATGACCACAGACACCTAGAAGAACAAGAAAAATCCCCATGTAACTGGGTAGGATGAAAGTAAGGCAAAATAAAAAAAAAAAAAAAAGAGGGAATGGGAAGGGACCAGCAACCCTGGTGGGGAACTGACGGTGAGGCGAGGTTCTTGCATTCAGAAAAGCCCATTCACAGAGGGGAAAGCAGCTGAGGCAGAATGGGACCTCTGGGGAATTGGAGGAAATGGCAGCAGTCGGTCTGTGGAAGGCAGGACAAGGTAAGAACTGCACTCATGGCCGTGTGTCTGTGCTTCTGCCCTGTGCACCCCAGCCTGAGTTGTGTGTCTCCTGGCATAGAGCGGGGCTAGGTGCTTGAAAGTGGGGTTTGGAGAGTGGACCCAGGAGAGGACAGCTGTTGGTTTTGAAAAGATAACCTGAAGAGACAGGAAAGGAATAAGGAGTTCCACAGCCAGGAAGGTTTTCAGAAGAAATCCAGGGCATTGTAGAAGCAAGGCACCACTGTTGAATGGTGTGCAAAGGGCGGGTCTGCCATTACAAATCCCATTCCTCCCTCCAGGCCCCTGCAGGCTCCACAGTCCTGAGTATTGCCACTGTCAAAGCCTCCTCCGGAATCAGACCTGGGTGTGCCAGCATGAGATGGGAAGCTGCCAGTGCTGGTGGGAGCTGAGTGCTCAAGTGTAGGCTTTGGAGAGCACACCCAGGGAGAGGACTGCTGTTGGCTATGCAGATACAACCTAAGGGCATGGGAGTGAGGGGTTCCAAAGCCGGGCGTGCTCCTGGAGAAACCATGGTCTGCCTTGGAAACAAGGTGCCATTGTTGAGTGGCCCACCAGGAATGCCCTTGCAACTCCATCCCCCACCTGCCAGCCCCGCCTCATGGGCACTGGGAGGGGCTTCCAGCTGAGCAGGCTCGCCTGCCCCTCAAGCCAAGGCTCTGAGCAATGCCATTGCCAAAACCACCTCCAAAATCAGTCCTGGGCCCTGTAGCCTGAGACAGGAAGCCACTGATGCTGGTGGGGTCTGAGTGCTAAAGTGTGGGGTTAGAAGAGAGGATCCAGGGAAAGGATCAAAAGGAATCCAAATTGGAAAAGAAGTAAAATTGTCACTGTTTGTAGTTGACATGATACTGTACATGGAAAATCCTAAAGATGCCACCGGAAAACTACTAGAGCTAATCAATGAATTTAGTAAAGTCGCAGGCTGCAAAATTAGTACACAGAAATCTCTTGCATTCCTATACACTAACAACAAAAAAAATCAGAAGGAGAAATTAAGGAAACAATCCCATTCACCATTGCAGCAAAAAGAATAAAATATCTAGGAATAAACCTACCTAAGGAGGCAAAAAGCCTGTACTCAGAAAAACTATAAGATACTATTGAAAGAAAAAAAAATACAGAATGGGAGATGTGCCATGTTCTTGGATTGGAAAAATCAACATTGTGAAAATAACTACACTACCCAAAGCCATCTATAGATTCAGTGTATTACCTATCTAATTACCAAGGGCATTTTTCACAGAATTAGAACAATTTTTTTCTTACAATTTGTATGGAAACACAAAAGACCCCAGATAACCAAAACAATCTTTAGAAAGAAATACAGAACTGGAGGAATCAAGCTCCCTGACTTCAGACTATACTAAAAAGCTATAGTCATCTAAACAGTAGGTTACTGCACAAAAGCGGAAATATAGACCAATGTTATAGGATAGAAAGCCCAGAGATAAACCCACACACCTATGGTCACCTAATATATGACAAAGGAGGCAAGAAGATACAATGAAAAAAGTCTATCTTTGATAAGTGGTGCTGGTCACATTGTTGTTTAGTTTTCCTCCAATTACAAATTTTAATAAGAAGAAAACTAAATAAAATTTCTATCACCCTGAAAAAATAAGTGGTGCTGGGGAAACTGGACAGCTACATGTAAAATAAAGAAATTTGAATACTTCCTAACACCATACACAAAAATAAACTCAAAATGAATTAAAGACCTAAATGTAAGATTGTACACTATAAAACTCTTAGAAGAAAATATAGGCAAACATTCTTTTGCATAAATCACAGCAAGATTTTTTTGGACCCATCTCCTGAAGAAAAGAAAAACAAAAATAAACAAATGGCACCTAATGAAACTTAAAATCTTTTTCACAGCAAATAAAACCATAAATAAGATGAAAAGACAACCCTAAGAAAGGGGGAAAAATAAGTGCAAATGAAGCAACTGACAAGGGATTAATTTTCAAACAGACAAACAGCTCGTGCAGTTCAATATCAAACAAAACAAAACAACCCAATCAAAAAAATGGGTGGTAAATCTAAATAGACATTTCTCCAAAGAATACCTAGAGATGGCTAACAAACAGGCAAAGATGCTCAACATCACTAACTATTAGAGAAAATGGAATCAAAACTACAGTGAGGTACCATTTCATATTGGTGAGAATCAGTTCAGTTCAGTTCAGTCGCTCAGTCGTGTCCGACTCTTTGTGACCCCATGAATCGCAGCTCGCCAGGCCTCCCTGTCCATCACCAACTCCTGGAGTTCACTCAGACTCACGTCCATCAAGTCAGTGATGCCATCCAGCCATCTCATCCTCTGTCATCCCCTTCTCCTCCTGCCCTCAATCCCTCCCAGCATCAGAGTCTTTTCCAATGAGTCAACTCTTCACAGCAGGTGGTCAAAGTACTGGAGTTTCAGCTTTAGCATCATTCCTTCCAAAGAAATCCCAGGGCTGATCTCCTTCAGAATGGACTGGTTGGATCTCTTTGCAGTCCAAGGGACTCTCAAGAGTCTTCTCCAACACCACAGTTCAAAAGCATCAGTTCTTCAGCGCTCAGCTTTCTTCATAGTCCAACTCTCACATCCATACGTGACCACTGGAAAAACCATAGCCTTGACTAGATGGACCTTAGTCGGCAAAGTAATGTCTCTGCTTTTGAATATGCTATATAGGTTGATCATAACTTTTCTCCCAAGGAGTAAGCATCTTTTAATTTCATGGCTGCAGTCACCATCTGCGGTGATTTGGGAGCCCCCCAAAATAAAGTCTGACACTGTTTCCACTGTTTCCCCATCTATTTCCCATGAAGTGATGGGACTGGATGCTATGATCTTCGTTTTCTGAATGTTGAGATTTAAGCCAACTTTTTCACTCTCCTCTTTCACTTTCATCAAGAGGCTTTTTAGCTCCTCTTCACTTTCTGCCATAAAGGTGGTGTCATCTGCATATCTGAGGTTATTGATATTTCTCCTGGCAATCTTGATTCCAGCTTGTGTTTCTTCCAGTCCAGCGTTTCTCATGATGTACTCTGCATATAAGTTAAATAAGCAGGGGGACAATATACAGCCTTGACGTACTCCTTTTCCTATTTGGAACCAGTCTGCTGTTCCATGTCCAGTTCTAACTCTTGCTTCCTGACTGCATACAGGTTTCTCAAGAGGCAGGTCAGGTGATCTGGTATTCTCATCTCTCTCAGAATTTTCCACACTTTATTGTGATCCACACAGTCAAAGGCTTTGGCAGAGTCAATAAAGCAGAAATAGAACTCTCCTGCTTTTTCCATGATCCAGTGGATGTTGGCAATTTGATCTCTGGTTCCTCTGCCTTTTCTAAAACCAGCTTGAACATCTGAAAGTTCACGGTTCACGTATTGCTGAAGCCTGGCTTGGAGAATTTTGAGCATTACTTTACTAGCGTGTGAGATGAGTGCAATTGTGTGGTAGTTTGAGAATTGTTTGGCATTGCCTTTCTTTGGATTGGTGAGAATAGCCATCATCAATAAATCTACAAACAGTAAATGCTGGAGAGGGTGTGGAGAAAAGCAAATCCTCATCAACCCTGCTGATGAATGGATAAACAAAATGTGGTGTATAAGTACAGTGGAATAGTATTCAGCTTTAAAAAGAAAGGAAATTATGACACATTCTACATGCATGGACTTTGAGGACATTATATTACGTGAAATAAGCCACTCGCAAAGACAAATATTGTAGGATTCCACTTTTATGAGTAGCTAGAGTAATCACATTCAAAGAAAAATAGAGTAGAATAGTGGTCACCAGGCCTGGAGGGAGGAAAGAATATGGGTAGAGAGTTTCAGTTTTATAAGGTGAAAAAGTTCTGGAGTTTGGTTGCATGTTGTGAAATATACTTAATACTGAACTATATATTTTAAAATGGTTAAGACAGTAAATTTTATGTTATACGGATTTTACTACAATTTTTAAAAATTAGATGCTTAAAAAAGGAACTGTGATTTAAAACTATAGTTCTTAAATCTACTACAAAGAACTTGCTTTTTTATAATATTAAAAAAAGATGACAGACATTATCAACGCTAAAAAGACATAGTCTCATAAGATATTATAGAGTAAAACATGAACAAAGATAAAAGGTCAATAGCAAACATACTAAGCAGACTCCTTTAGTCAGGGGCTTAATAAAGAAATACAACCTGGTGAATGAAGTAGAAACAGATGCTCTTCATAGACATGGTAATGAGTTACTTTTCTGGAACTTTAATATGAGATTGGAGCAAACAGAGTGTAAAATACAGCAAGGGCGCCTCTTATTTTCCTTCAAGTCTTTTATCATTAATATGAGCATTTAACAATTTTGTGGAATCCTGGTGAGAAGATATTCTTTTTATTCAGTACACCTGTCAACAGACATTTTAAATCAAAAGAATACTTCAGGCAACTGGAACCTTTTTGGAAAATATTATTCACACCTCCTATAGTTACTTCTTTCTGTAAAAGTCTCACCACAAATGCCAGAGGTTTAAACTATATGTGAGGGGTTCTCTAATGGCAAGTGGATGTGGCACAGTCCCCGCTACTATGGTCCAGAGTTGCCCTTGAATTTGAACAACCCTTGGCCCACTGATACTTTTGAACTGTGGTATTAAAAGAAGACTTTTGAGAGTCCCTTGGACTGCAAGGAGATCCAACCAGTTCATCCTAAAGGAGATCAGTTCTGAATATTCATTGGAAGGATTGACGCGAAGCTGAAGCTTCAATACTTTGGCCACCTGATGCAAAGAACTGACTCATCTTTCCCTGATGACGGGAAAGATTGAAGGCAGGAGGAGAAGGGGATGACAGAGGATGAGATAGTTGGATGGCACCACCGACTCGATGGACATGAGTTTGAGCAGGCTCCAGGAGTTGGTGGTGGAAAGGAAAGCCTGGCATGCTGCAGTCCATGGGGTCGCAAAGAGTCAGACACAACCGAACAACTGAACTGAACGGCCTGGCCCAATAGTGCAGCTTCACAGCTGAGGCTATGATCCAGGAAGACACAAGTGCTGGTATATGCTCCAGCCTTAAGCTAACTGTCTTCTAGAAGCCTTCTCTTATAGTGAATTCTGAACCTGCTCCCCTTTGCTTGAGACTCTCCCCGCCTCACCCAGCCAAAAAAAAAAAAACAACCAAAAAACCTCAAGATCGGTTTAAATGCCTCAGGTTCTACTTTCTCTCTCCATAGACATTATGACTAAACATGTGGCTTCCTAAAGCAGATCAGAGATAAATTTTTAAATTAGTATGCTTGATATGCTCAACCAGCAAGACTGAATCTGACTCTTCTACTGATTTTAGAAATTTAGGAAATTAACCTCAATTGCATGTAGCAAACTGATCATAGCTCATTGAAGGTGATTTGCCCAATAGCTTTTAATAAGCTTTTTGTTTGTTTAGATCTAGCTTTAGAAAAAGATGCGACTCTTTCAATGCCTCTGCTTTGACCCTGGTGGACAGGAGTATTCTCAGTTTAACCCATGCTGGTTAGCGCTGTACTCAGGGCTGATAAACAGACCTAACGGGAGCACAGATTCAGAGACCTAACATAGTGAGGGTAGAGATTCTGGTTCCTATGAAAGATTTTCAGTGTGGTTATCATTCTTTCCCCATACTTCATCACTCATTTGTATTTTGCTGTTTAAAATATTTCAATTTTAGAGTCCCATTGAAAGTTCCAACTTGGTGTGTTTAAGTGCTTGTTTACATTCTAAATCAAAATATTATTTGCATTTCAACCAAGGGAAAAAAAATAGGATTTTTATTTCTCTTAGTTAGAATTCCCCAAGCCTTGAAAAGAACTGAAACTAAGCAGTTTAAACACATCCAGAATAACGAAGTTACAGCACAATGAAGGCATCTATAGAGACGGCGTCCATACATCACAAAGGCTACACATTTCTAGCAGGAAGGTCAGCATGTCTGTACCCAAAGGTCTCCAGTGACTTTCCTGAAATATCTAGTTCTTTTCCTTTGAAGAAAATGCTTCACGAGGTAGAGATGTACCAGTATCTCATGCGATGTGTGAGTTGCTGTGGTAAGCGATCCCCCTTTCCCCTTATGGAACAAGCAAGGCATTGTAATCCCTAACAGAAAACTCCAGCTGTTCCTTTACACGCCAGTCTTTTGGCAAAGGTTCAGAGTTTTCCCCCCCTTGAATAGTCATAATTCATAGAGAGAGCCAGACACACAGATTTCTTTTTTCAACTGACTGCGTGTTTCTTTGGCTATCTTATCCCTAATTGCTCCCTATAAACCCACCCCTCCACACTGGAGAACTAGAGGAAATCAGTTTCATGAAACAGTAAACACAAGATTCAAAAATTCACTTTTTCAGACATATACAACATTTATTGCCAATTTTGATTCAAGGGGAGGAAAATTGCGTAAGTCAGTTATTAGGAGCTGCAGGTGTGCTTGGAGAGGGAGAAGGCTTCTTATTCAGGAACTACAGATAATCCCTCTTATAAAACTTCCCTAGTTGTAAAATATTTTTTTTTCTCATCCCTTTGGGAAATACTGTAAGCGGGAAATCGCATATGTGCATTAAAAGTGAGGTGATAAGCCAATTTTACCAGACGGTACTTTTAGGAAATGACTATGAATTTCAAATTTTTGTGGACTCTTCAAAAATTTCTGATTCCCTTGAACTCAATTTTAACCATTTCATACAATACATGATTAACTCATTTCACACGCATGTCTTTCTACCTGCCTGTGGTTAAGCTTCCACAGAAACAATGTTACTTGAATGGACAGGAAATCTTTATTTCCTGTCTGGAAGTACCATGTGAGTGAGGGGAACATCTGAAGGGCCCTCATCCTTTTATCTGTCCTTTTCTCTTTATCTACTAAATGGTGAAGCGGGGGTTCCCATGTATGAGGAGAGCTTGCTCAGTGAGGTCATTCGTGAGCATTTCTAAGAAGCAAGGATATTTTTCTCTTACACAGCTGACCTGAAGTGGGTGAGGGTTTGAGGAGTAAATGTATTATGGATGAACACTATGCACCAGGCCTTAGGCTGGAAGTTACACACAAAGTTCATGCCTCAAGGGACTTAATATCTCACAGGCAGAGCAAGATAGACACATCGGCCAGGTATATGGCTACACAGAGCAGGGTGGATTGAAGGGCCCAGAAGAATGGGGCAGATGGAGCAATCAATGTATGTTGCACTAGGAACTAGTAGCCAAGGATGGGGAGTGGTCAGTAAAGGACCAGATGGGGACGCTTCCAGGGTGGACAGGGATTGGATTGTCAAAGGGTGTTCCATACAAGAGCCAAGGAGAAAGCATTCTGGTGGTTTGAGATTACAAAGGAAGGAGCGAGAGAAAGGTCTACAGTGGGGCTTGGCAGTCAGGCAGGAGAGTTTGCACTCTATTACAAGGGCAAGAGAAGACATGCTGAAGAGTCACAAGCCAGCTAGTGACACCGATATGGACTCTGTCTGATACAGTCTAGACTGGATCTTTTTGGTCTTGGCTCAGGTGGTAAAGAATCTGCCTGCAAGGTGGGAGACCTGCATTTGATCCCATTGTCAGGAAGATCCCCTGGAGAAGAGAATGGCAACCCACTCCAGTTATTTTTGCCTAGAGAACCTCATGGACAGAGGAGCCTGTTGGGCTACAGTCCATGGAGTCACAAAGAGTTGGACACAACTGAGAGACTAACGCTTTCACTTTTCATCTTTATATTTGCAGAGGTCTGTTTGGGAGCCTGGGCTGTGTGCCCTCTAGATTCCCTTTCAGGACTGAAGGATGTATTCTCACAACTGTTGGGGATGCTCCCTGCCAATAGACCTCAGTTGTCTGGTCTCTCTGGGGTTGCTTCAGCTGATGAGGGTGCCAGGGGCACCCTGAATCTAAAACTGGTCAATGGGGTGAGAGTGGGTGTAAGATTCTCCCCCTCTTGCTCTGACTTGGGAGTCTTTAAAGGGTTATCCTGGCTGCTGTGTCCTCCACCAGGCCTGCCTGGACCTAGATGGATCTCTCTCTGCTCTATCTTGCCTCCTTCCCTTCCCTTCTACAGTCATTGCACCCAAGAAAGCTGCCTGCTACCCTGCTGCAGATTCATCTCCATCCTAGAAAATGCTTCCCAAACAATCTGACTCACAATAAGAGAGACATGTGTGAAATCAGTGAACCTGCTGACTTCACTGTGATTATCTCAGAAAGAAAAAAATAATAATTAAGCGGTAAAGCTGGGCAAGGACTTCCCTGATGGCTCAGACGGTAAAGTGTCTGCCTGCAATGCGGGAGACCTGGGTTCAATCCTTGGGTCGGGAAGATCTCCTGGAGAAGGAAATGGCAATCCACTTCAGTATTCTTGCCTGGAAAATCCCATGGATGGAAGAGCCTGGTAGGCTACAGTCCATGGGGTCGCAAAGAGTCAGACATGACTGAGCGACTTCACTCATTCACTCACTCAAAGCTGGGCAAAGTGGAGCTATATTGCATAGGACCTGGGAGGTTTTGAGCAGTTAGTACCCTAGAGTAATGACTTGCCCAAAAGTCTCCCAGGAAGTTATAATATCCTAAACTGGTGACCAGCTCACAATGGATGGGTAGTTTTATTGTTGTTATTTTGTTTGTTGTGTAACATACTCAGCAACTAAAAAAGTAATGAGGAAACAGAAGGCCCAAGATAATGCTGAGAGCTTGGAACACAGGAAGGTAAGCATATGCAGAAACCTATCCATTAAGAAGAAATTTTTTTGTAAAATGATTCCTTTCAGTTTTATTCTCTGCAGACTGTGAGGAAGGAGAAAACTGCAGCACAGAGTTTTATAACTTGTACAGCCATGAACCTTCAGCTGCTAAATAGTAAAGCTATGATTCAAACCCAGGCTGCCTGACTCCATAGCTGATACGCTTACCAATATAAACTTTGATGGAATCCTTACAAATAATTCTAGTGAAAGGAGAGAGGTGGAGAGTCAAAAATAGTGCTTTCTTTCCCAAATAGCTAGTCAAGAAACGAGTTATTCTTTTCTTTTTCTTTGACTATCTTTGTTATAAATTTTGGGCTTCCCTGGTGGCTCAGCAGTTAATAACCTACCTGCAAGGCAGGAGTTTGAGGAGATGTGGGTTTGATCCCTAGGGCGGGAAGATTCCCTGGAGAAGGGCATGGCAATCTACTCCAGTATTCTTACCTGGAGAGTCCCTGGACAGGGGAGCTTGGTAGGCTACAGTCCATAGAGTAGCATAGAATCACACACCACTAAAGAGACTTAGCATGCACACAGGTTCTAACTTTTAGTTTCTGTGTACTCATAGGTATTTTTCTTATCTATAACATTAACTTGGCATAATGCCTTATAGCTCTGAGTCAGTCTTAATGCCTTGACTCTGCCCCTTGGCCTGTTACTTGATATGGTATATGAACTTTAACTTTTACTGTGTATTTCCTAGATTAAATCCTCAAGAGAAAATGTGCTTTGGTCTGGCTCATTTTTTAGGACCAGAACAATGTTATAAGCCCCTATCAGGAATTGGATATTCTTGGGTCACATGTCCATCTCTGATCCCATCAGTTGCAGCTGCAAGGAAGGTTTTTCAGGAAATGTAAACCAGGCTAACCAGATATAAAAAACTGTGGGTGTAGAAAATATCCTTGCGAGGTAGGCAGCGTAGGCACTGTAGTAAGGCTGAGCCCAACAGGAAAGGGCTACAAGACGATATTAATCAGTATTAGGTGGCAACTTCTTTTTTCTTAAATTCCTTCAAAAGAATTGGCAGGGGAGGAGTGCAGTGTCACCACTAAAGACTTCTTACTCATTCCTGCTCCTCCAACCTCAGCCCCTTGAAATGAGGTGCCCTGGAGTCTCCACAGCACCGACCTTAGGGCTTTGACTATCACATACTTGCCTAAATCCAAAGGCAGAAAGATTAAGATTTAGTACCTTTTTTATCTTGTCAGAGATGAATAATAATTTGAACAGGATTAGGCAAATTCCACACTTGAAATGGAAATCCATTTAATGAATCTAATTGATATTCAATCAAACCTTCTCCCCAGAAAGCTTCTGTGGACTCTTTACAACCTTCTGATCTTGCATAATTTACATTCCTGCATAAACAGCTTGTTTTTGCCACCACTGGGCCATTTTCAAATTGCTTTTTACTTAACCTAATAATCTGAACTTTGATGTCAAGCATGATTCATAAACCATGACTAAAAATATCTGAATAGCATGATCTAAGATAAAGTAAGTAATAACTATTGATCCTACCAGAAATCACTTTCAAAATACCATTGTTACTATATGGAAACTGGTTAAATATTAGGTAGAGGGTTAACCATGTATCCATAGGAAGAAGTTAGTTGAAAAGTTTGTTTTGTTAAAACTGTCATATTTTTTGCAGTTTGGATTGTAGTTAAACCAGAGGTTCTCAATTGATGACAATTTTGCACCCCAGGGGGCGGGGGAGAAATGGCACTGTCTGGAGTACTAATGGTGGTCCTCAAGCTTTCCCCTTTCCCCTTTCTACCAATTCACCAGAGAGTTATGTGCATAATTTGAAAAGTTTCTTAATTATATTGCTCATCCTTTCCTCTTCCTACATGTTCCCCTCACTGACCCCAGCTCCAAATTACTGAATTAAACTCATTCTTAATTATGAAGACAGAAGACTACTCACTCCTGATTTTCCTTCCTCCACCTGCTTATAAAATAGTAATAAATAAAAATGGGATAGAGAAGTAAAGGGCCAGAGGAGATAGTATTAGGACTATTAAGTGGTTTGCAGATCCAGGAAAAATTTATCTGATAAAAACACTAATAAAACCCTAAAGCAGAAATACAGGGTCATAAAAGAAGCGACCTAAGGTACTTGTACTAATTACTCCAAGTTGATAACCCTTACCTTGGAGACAACAGGTGTGTGCTCATAAAGGAAGCCCACACTTCACACACTAGAGGCACTTTTCTACGTGGTGTAGAAAGGTGAGTGAAGCACTACCTTTGGAATTGGATAGAACCTGGGAATATCCCAGGGAAATAATGTGCTCAGTTCCAAAGTGCTATAGTCTGTGACAGTGGTGGTTCCCAGTGGCCTTTTATTTATGTCCTTTGGTTGCCCCTGAAGAGAACAACATTTTCAAACCAGGTTCTCAATAGGAAGGCCCCTCAACACCATGATGAGTATGTAGAGTAATAATTCCTTCATCCTTCCCCTATGGGGCCCATGGAGATATACTCACAAGACAGCAGTCTGGAAAATGGAAATGCTTGAATATTTTGAAAACAGTTACACAAGAGGACCTGATACATCACGAAGGTAAACTATTACACTGAGGCCCTTCTACTCTGAAAGGAAGTAAATACTTGTTGAACATAGACTAGCTCCTGTGACTCACTTTAACCAGTGAAATATAACAGAAGCAACATGGTACAAGCTCTGGACTTGGTCTTTCTAAGGCTTTGCAACTTCTACTTTTTCTTGTTTGGAAATCCTATACCATGTAGGAAGTGGGTTCTAGGCACAGTATTAACTAGACCATTCTTGCTCTGCTCTTGATTCCTGGAACCATGAATTAGGAGCATGGGGACAGAGCCTCATATAATAGGTATCAATTTGTGGTATATTCTCTTCTAATGGACAATACTTCATCCTTAGGGGCTTCCCTGGTGGCTCAGAGGTTAGAGCATCTGCCTCCAATGCGGGAGACTTCATTCTAGTAGGTGTCATCTCCAAACTAGACCTCATCTATACCGACTTAAGGACATTCCATGGTTTTATCAGTCTGGCAATTTCTAGATGCTACGGTATGTGGTAGGATCAGTGTATCTTATAGGCATGTGCCCGCTGCTTCTCTTTATCTATTTTAAATTGGGATCCTTGGTCTGATGCGATGCCAGGATGCCAGGTCAGTGAATCAAGAACTCTGTAAGAACTTGGATAAGGCCACCTTCCTTCTTGATGCTTTATGTCCCTTGGTACTGATGTCAACATGGAATCTATTATAGTAGACCACAAACATCTCAACAGTCTCCTTTTCTCACTCCACAGTCACATGAGTGGATGGCCTCCTTTGGGAAAGGTTTAGGGGGTTGTCATGCTATATATGGTATATATTAACCATCATGTTGAAGAGTCCTTCCTCTTGGAGACCTACCTTATCCTATGGTCAGTGAGCTCTGAGCTTAAAAACAGCTCCGTTTCTAAAACTGGGAAATGGATTTTCACTTTTTATTGAACAGCTGCCCTCAGGACATATAACCCTCTCTGGGCTTCACTTCTTTTCACCATTTAGATTGATGTCCTTGTTGCCTTTCCATTCACTTTGCTGCTAGAGATGCTAAGTTCTATTATTTATCTCCGTGACACTGTCTAACCTTGCCTTTCATTGCTGTACTCTCACCCATCTCGATTCTGAGAGTTAAGTCTCCACTAGAGCCAGACATCCTGGAGTGTGAAGTCAAGTGGGCCTTAGAAAGCATCACTACGAACAAAGCTAGTGGAGGTGATGGCATTCCAGTAGAGCTGTTTCAAATCCTGAAAGATGATGCTGTGAAAGTGCTGCACTCAATATGCCAGCAAATTTGGAAAACTCAGCAGTGGCCACATGACTGGAAAAGGTCAGTTTTCATTCCAATTCCAAAGAAAGGCAATGCCAAAGAATGCTCAAACTACCGCAAAATTGCACTCATCTCACATACTAGTAAAGTAATGCTCAAAATTCTCCAAGCCAGGCTTCAGCAATATGTGAACCGTGAACTCCCTGATGTTCAAGCTGGTTTTAGAAAAGGCAGAGGAACCAGAGATCAAATTGCCAACATCAGCTGGATCATGGAAAAAGCAAGAGAGTTCCAGAAAAACATCTATTTCTGCTTTATTGACTATGCCAAAGCCTTTGACTGTGTGGATCACAATAAACTGTGGAAAATTCTGAAAGAGATGGGAATACCAGACCACCTGACCTGCCTCTTGAGAAACCTGTATGCAGGTCAGGAAGCAAGAGTTAGAACTGGACATGGAACAATAGACTGGTTCCAAATAGGAAAAGCAGTACATCAAGGCTGTATATTGTCCCCCTGCTTATTTAACTTATATGCAGAGTACATCATGAGAAATGCTGGGCTGGAAGAAGCACAAGCTGGAATCAAGATTGCCAGGAGAAATATCAATAGCCTCAGATATGCAGATGACACCACCCTTATGGCAGAAAGTGAAGAGGAGCTAAAAAGCCTCTTGATGAAAGTGAAAGAGGAGAGCGAAAAAGTTGGCTTAAAGCTCAACATTCAGAAAACGAAGATCATGGCATCTGGTCCCATCACTTCATGGGAAATAGATGGTGAAATAGTGGAAACAGTGTCAGACTTTTTTTGGGGGGCTCCAAAATCACTGCAGATGGTGACTGCAGCCATGAAATTAAAAGATGCTTACTCCTTGGAAGAAAAGTTATGACCAACCTAGATAGCATATTCAAAAGCAGAGACATTACTTTGCCAACTAAGGTCCATCTAGTCAAGGCTCTGGTTTTTCTAGTAGCCATGTATGGATGTGAGAGTTGGACTGTGAAGAAGGCTGAGCACCAAAGAATTGATGTGTTTGAACTGTGGTGTTGGAGAAGACTCTTGAGAGTCCCTTGGACTGCAAGGAGATCCAACCAGTCCATTCTGCAGGAGATCAGCCCTGGGATTTCTTTGGAAGGAATGATGCTAAAGCTGAAGCTCCAGTACTTTGGCCACCTGATGCGAAGAGCTGACTCATTGGAAAAGACTTTGATGTTGCGAGGGATTGGGGGCAGGAGGAGAAGGGGACGACAGAGGATGAGAGGGCTGGATGGCATCACAGACTCGATGGACATGAGTCTGAGTGAACTCCGGGAGATGGTGATGGACAGGGAGGCCTGGCGTGCTGCGATTCATGGGGTCACAAAGAGTTGGACACAACTGAGCGACTGAACTGAACTGAACTGACCTCCATTATTTTAGGATCTTCTTTTGACCCACATTGCTTCCAGGGAGCCCAGTTGTCTAACAGTATATCCTATGTGTGCTGGGGATAGTCAGCACTGTATTTTTTCAACAATGCTGGTGTTCTTATTTCACAAGCTTTATCACTTTGATAATGGACTATTTTCCAGACACTCTTGGTTCCATATTTTTTGAATCATTGTTTCATTTTACTATCCAGAATTATCTAAGAAAACCATCACATACTTAGTGTTATTCTTGATGATTGTGTTAGGAAGTTCTGACTGAGTAGGAATAAACAGTAAGAAAATAAATCAACTGAAGGAACAACTGTACCTTTCATTATGGACAAAAACTAGATACAATATCAAATCTCTTATTACTATAAAACCACTATTATTACCATGATTAATCTTGACATACTGCTATATTGTTTATAAGCTATATTACTGATATACATTTTGTAAGAGGTTTAAAGGATATACACCAAAATTTTGATCATCTTCCTTGGATGCTGGGGTTATGAGTAATTGCCTTTATTTTATTTACTGTAAAGTTATTGAAAATTTCTACTATAAGTATTTTAGTATATTTAGTATCAGTATCAGTATATACTAAATACTTACAGCAGAAAATTTTATTTAAATTTTTACTTAAAATTACATCAAATTCCTATTTCCCAGTAAAGTCAATATTCATTGATTATATTATTCAAAGTGCATAAGTTTTGAATGTGTTTTTTTTTCACAGTTTTGCTAATGTAGATGTCCTCTTCATCCCTCTTTCAACTGCCTTCAATAAAGGTTATTTCTCACAGATCTTCCATTTGGATTCTATTCATTTATCACCATTTTTTAAGTTCTTTGATAATCAAAACAACAAAAATAATGGTGGCTAAAATGTATGCAGCTTTACCATGAGCTTGGTACTCTGTAGCTTCAAGCTTCCTACAAGTTGTCTTTTGTAACCACCCTATAATCTCAGTACAATTGCCCTTATTTTAACAGATGAGAAAGTCAAGATCTAAGTCACTGTGGCTTACCCAGTGCAGCACAGATTTAAGTTGCAAAGACAGCTTCTGTTATTTCCCAGACACCATCACTGCATCCCATCACCATGTTTCTCGACACAGCCCCCTCAGTACTGTGGGGCTGAGATGGTCATGTACTCCTACATGTTGGGAATTGGATATTGCTTTCTTTCAAACCTAAACCATTATCTTTCTGCTGGTTGGTTGACGTTTAAAACCGGGTTTAGAGATCATCAATTTCTGTGGGTGTTTGCATCAGTTTTTCAGTATAGTTGGAACTAAAAGATCAGCCAAGCAGGAGGACAGAATAAAGACACTGTATTCTTTCATCTTCCACAGAGTCCATCCCTAAAAAGGTATGTTCCTTATTTTGCTTGATAGGTGGGCTTACTATGGAGACTTTATACTTGAATGTCAGCAAAGGTACAATGCTAGTGATATCCAAAACTAAGTTCCTTTTGGATGATGTGCTGTTTAGGAAAAACCTTTAAGTGTTCGTGTTAGCACTTAGTAAAATAGAAGATTGGGGTCACTGAATAACAAGCTCATGTAGAAAAGTGTATCTGTAAAATACACAGTTCACAAATGAAGTCATATTCCATAGTGAGATCAGCTCAGTTTATGTTTGTAGCTTTTCATTTTTACAGTGTATCATCTGTCTTGCAAAACACTTAATCTATCTGCCACTCTTCTCTTCATCTGAACCTGGAAATGCTGGAGAAAAATCATGCAGCCAGGCCGATGGGCATCTTAAACTCACCAGACCATCCTCAGCATGCCTAGCAGCCCCACTGGATTTCCCTTTCTTGGCTTTCCCCATTCTTCACAGTGACCACTGGTAACAATTTCTCCTCTGTTCAAACATTGAACAACCATCTCTCTACAGCTACATCCCTTCAATCACTTCTCAATTCTTTCAAAAGAAAATCCAAAATCTTTACTACCATCTCTTTCCTCCCAGACTCTGCTGATACATTTTTATGCCCATCTTTCCCTCTTTGACTCTGGCACACATTCTTGCTATTCCTCCCCCAAAATACCTCCCCTGAGACCTTCCAACTTAGGATCTTTGCATGTGCTTAACCCTTTGCCTGAACAGCCTTTCCTTTGATTTACAATTTGCTTCTTTAATTCTTGCAGATCTCACACTCAAGTATCACATTTTCAGGAAGATCTTTCTTGACTATACTACTTAAAATAGTATCATCGCCCTATCACCATTCCCTATTCCCTTTATCTCGGTTTAGTTTTCTTCATAGCACTAATCAGCAACTCAAATAGTTTATCTATTTATCAGATTTTTTGGGGGGAGGTCTGTTTTCTCAACTAGAATGTGAGCTCTCTGAGAAAAGAGATTTTATTTTCTTTACGTCTATATCACTTGTGTTTACAATTTAGCATACTGTTCCAAAACAAACATTTGTTGAATGAGTGAGTGAATCAATGGATAAATGACAGATTGAATTTCTTGACTGACCTTTATTCTCAGTCTCATCCCTTTCCAACAGATTCTGCAGAGTGTCAGAGTGAATGTTATAAAGCAGGATCTCTCAAAGTGTGGTCCCTGGGCCAGCCCCAGCAGCAGCGCATGGGAGCTTACTAGGAGCAAAAGTTCTCAAGCTCCATTCAGGCCCACTGTTCATAGTCTCTGTAAATAGCACTAAGAAACTATATTTCAATGTATGGCAAAACCAATACAGAATTGTAAAGTAAAATAAAATATATATATATAATTCCATTTAAAAAAAAATAAAAAAATAAAAAGCTGTCTGGATGAGTTTTATGCACTCCCAACTTTGTCAAGCACGTCTTAAAAAGAATATATGACAAAGGTATTGCCTTACTTGAACTCTTTCCTTTTCCCTGAGATGATGTTTAAATGCTTTCACTTGTTCCTAATCCCTACAGGGCCCAATCCACATCCATCCATCCAGCTTCACCACATCACTAACCCTGTCTTTGATGGAGTTCTAGTTTGTCTAACTTTCAAAGTATTCTCAGCGAACTGTATTCCCTCCTGCTTCATCTTCCACACACGTGGCTTCTGCCTGTGGTCTTCACCTGCTTACTCTTGTCCATCATTTGGGCTCTTACACACTCTTGCAGTATATTCAGCAACATCCTGAACTTTTGTGTGTGTGTTAATGTGTTTAATTGACTAGACTGAATGGTCTATGAGTAAATCATGGTATCAATATTTATTTACCAGTTACCCGGGCCCTTAGTAGGTTTTCATGAATATTTTTTATATAAATAAATAAATACAGAACTGGGAATATATTTTTTTCCTAATAATCACAATGCTGTCAATTATCATTAGAGCTCTTAATAGATTAGATGGTATTTCAGCTCCCAGCTCAGAGAGATTATTTGTTAACTGGACTTTTTGGACTCATCTGGATACATAACCATTTTGGAAATTTCTTTCAGTTCCCAATACCTGATTTCCATGCTGTTGTTAAAAAGTTTCCCAACTGATAAATTTAGTACTGCCATTAAAAGGAGATGCAATGCAAAATAAGGGAAAGGAAAGCAGTTCCTAAGGAAAAGACAAGCGAAAGATTTAGCAAACCACAAGCATGAAGCTGTAAAGGAAAGTGTAAGAAGGTCATTTAGAAAGCTAAAAAATACAGAGTGCTTAGCACTGAAAGCTTACTGTAGAGACTTCTAGGAATGTACTATTTGATGGAGTTATTCTCTGACTCTGATCTATGAAAGGAGAGGAAGTAATTATGCTTTGAATTGCCCAAACTGCTAGTTTTTCATATGACCCAAGGCCCTACATTAAGTTAGAAGAGAAGTAATTGCAAATGAATGTTCCTATGTGTTATTGCTTAACCTCCTCTTTTATGCTTCTAGTCCAATAAAAGAAGCCGTGGTACTTTCTTTTATATCTCCTTTTCCCCAGGCACACAGTGCAGTGGAAGCTGCCATGGACTGCATATTGGAGTGATTAGTTGACCAGTTAACTCTTCAATACAAGACTTTTTATATCTTATGCATTCATCTTCAAATGCTTAGGATCACCAGAGATTCTATGGGTACTGGAGCTGTTGGGAAGAAATAAAATAAATTTGGATTGTACAGGGACATTCTCACTTCCCATCTGCCCTTGGTTTTATGTTTTTGGTTTACCATTCTTCATTTGGGCAGTATCAACTCAACTGGGATAATAAGGAGGCAGCTTAGTGGTTTTAAAAAGAGCCTGGATTTTGTAGCCAACCAAAACTCAAGTTCCAGCTCTGTGGACTAGAAGCCCTGTGACCTCAGGCTAGTAATTAATTTGAGTCTCCATTTCTTTTTCATTAGTAAAACAAGGCTAAGAATAGCATTTGTCATGAAGGAGAAGTCAGATACTGTATGCAAAATGCATAACTCAGAGTGGACTGTTAAAAAAGATTAATTCTGCTTCTTCTATACCACATCACCCTTAAGAAAGGAAATAATTATTGATTATTTGTTAATTTGACTAATGTAGCATTAGATTTAAGACCTGAATTATCAGGTCTAGGTGTTTCTGTGTTTATTAAACACCTTGGCTAATTAACCATTTTTTTTCTACCGCTACACAACTTAAAAATCAATCCCACATGTTGTAGAAATCTTTCTAAATAAAAGTGCCAAATATAGGAAGCAGCACCATGAGCAAAAATTATGTGCCTTAAATCATATCTTGGAAAAGCTTTTATAGAAAAGAGACTAGAAGAGATTAGAAACATCTGAGAGATGGAGAAGTGGCAGTACAGTATCGTGATTCACTTTTTTTTTTTTTTAGCATCTCTGTTCTACCTGGAATTTATTGTGCATCTTACTCTCCCTAATGTTCAACTCATCTTAGAGAAGCATATACTCCTTTTTGCCCTGATTTTTCCCTAAAGGGGCCTGTTGACTTAAATGTACAACCTGAGAGTTGTGAGTTAAGTTTTATTGTGGGCAAAATGAGGACTGCAGCCTGGGAGATAGCACCTCAGATAGCTCCGAGAGACTGCTCCAAAGAGGCAGTGGGGGAAGGTCAGTATATATGTGATTTTTGGTGAAGGGGAAATACAGACAGTCAAGCACAAAGTTTTTCTATAAGTTTTCTACTTGTCTCATGAAGCCTTTGCTAGTCATGAAGAATCATCACTAGGAAGGATTTTAGTGCTTTACTAGATGTGAGGAAATACAAGAATTGGGCTCATAAAATCAGTTCCTGAGAATATCTATCTGAAGACCTGTCCTGCCAGTTTTTCCCTGAGCGCAGAGTGCCTCATTTTTGCTCACCCTAAACTCCTTCAGGGGGTGTTGAAAATCAGCAGCTGCAGCAAGACATGATTTAATCCTTGTAAAGGTAGATGGCAAGCACCCATGCCAAGTGCCAATTTATAGCTAACAGGCCATAACTTGGTTCCAATCCATTTTGGTAGACAAATGTTACAAAATCTAGACAGGCATTTAATAAATTAATTTATTATTCAGACAATTAGGTTGGCTACATTACCACTAGGAAACTGCAAAAAGTATAAGCCACAGAGAAAGTGGGTCAGTAGCACTTGGTGTCCAGACTTTCTAAACCAAGAACTGGAGCACATTGTCTAGAAATGGAAGAAAATATTTTAAATCTTTATGGTTTACACAATTTAGCAAATACCCAGCTTTTAGGAAAATGCATTTAGTGTTTCAGTGAGCAACTGGGAGCTGACCTCGGGTAAATGCACGTGCACATATGCAGATATGTTGTTCAGTTTCTGCAGGAGGGTAGGTAATGGTTTGGCCTGCTGCTGCTGCTGCTGTTGCTTCAGTCGTGTCCGACTCTGCGCGGACCCTATAGACGGCAGCCCACAGGACTCCCCCATCCCTGGGATTCTCCAGGCAAGAACACTGGAGTGGGTTGCCATTGCCTTCTTCAATGCATGAAAGTGAAAAGTGAAAGTGAAGTCGTTCAGTCATGTCCGACTCTTAGTGACCCCACGGACTGAAGCATACCAGGCTCCTCCGTCCATGGGATTTTCCAGGCGAGAGTACTGGAGTGGGGTGCCATTGCCTTCTCCAATGGTTTGGCCTAGCCAGAACTAAACAATGAATTACAATGCATTCTTCATGGAGTGAGTCAGATGACTTTAAGGGCTGAATTGGATCCACTCAACAAAATATTTTTACCAAACAAGAGTTTGCAAATATTCCCACACAGAATGGAGTTTCCTGCTGTTCAAGAGGGAGGTGGATATGATACTTTAGAAATTCTTTTTCTCCTGTGTGCTGTCTGGAATTGTCAATGGGATACATTTACATGATAAATATTGTAGCTGACAAAAGGCTAGGTCTTCCCCAGTTTTTCAAAGTGTTAAGGATAAGTGCTTTGTGATAGGATGTTTATAAGAAGACAGGATGTGAAAGGCTATCCTTGCTCCGGGCCTGCAGGATACTCCTCAACACCCAGTCAGGCTAAATCACATTTCACAGGTAGGGGAAAAATTAAGGTAATATGTGATATACCTAGAAATAGACTCATAAAGTAAAAATTTTACAAATATATGAAAATATAAAACTATTTTTTAAAATACAAGAAGACTATATCCACCTTTTAGATTTCTTTAACATTTTACTTCCTGGAAATGGGTTTCCAGGAAGAACATCCTTTTGGTTTCCCCATCAAGAGTTTTAAAAATCACTGGTGTTTTAAAAACCACACCTCATCAGAAGCTTTTCGACACTGATCCAGAAACTTCAAATTTAAAAAAAACCCCTACCGGTTTGAATGTAAATTCTCTCTCTCTCTCTCTCTCTCTCCAACACTTGGAGTCTCTCTTGTGACTCTTAGCATAGTTTACTGAGTATTTAAGCTCCGTGGGGTTTCTCTTTTTATCCTGTAGATTATAAGCTCCTAGAAACCAGGACATTTATTTTATTCATCTCAAAGATATTTCTTATTGTGACTAGCTTAATGTGATTATGTAGTAGGAAAGTGAAAAAAGAGTAAATATTATTAAACGCGTATATTTCAATGAGGTAAAACCATTTTGAGATATGAAGCAGGGCCTTGAGTCTACAGAAATCCTATTTTAATTATGTTCCATCAAGGTCCCAGAGTCTGGTCATTGCATGGATGGGTAACAAAGAATTACTATATTCGTGCATCACAAGCCATGGGGACGATCATAAATTAGCCTGACGCTCATTCCCTCTAGCCACTCTAGCACTTTCAACATGGGGAAAACATTTTTGTTGCTTTTCTTTAAATTTGTGAGACCTAAATGGTGGGAAAGAACCTAAAACTGAGGTTGTTCAAGAATTATTTAATGAATATATAAAGCTTAAACTCTCATAGAGCCATTTTAGCAACCAATTGATCACAGAGGCCATGCTTAAGGTGACCGTTTCCTAAGTGCCATTTTTAGGGGAGTGACCGGTGACCCCGGAGGTTGTTGACTTCATCCTAAGTCACCCAGGATGTTCCTCATCTATGTGCTGAGTATATGAGGTGATGTAACGAAGGTCCCCTGTTTTTCTCGCAGAGATTGAAAAGAAAGCAGAAGAAAAGAATCTCTTTAATTTCTGGATGATTTCTACTCTCAAAGTCTCTGAAATGTAATTCAGAACCTTAAAAGGTTATATCGTTTCTAGATCCTTGCATACCTATGCGAAATACACCCACAGATTTTTTTTTTTATTCATGTCCATATTCATTCGTAGAAACAAATGACCTCATTTTGTTCTTTAGTTTCTTACCTATCTGTACATATTTTTAGATAGTTTTTTTAAGTACTTAGGACAGTCCTAACCAAGCAAATGCTGAATAAATATTTCTGAATTATCCACCATAAATGTCTCCTGGAAATTTGCCTGTGGATTACTTCTCTGTGGCTGCTAATTGTCTCATTTCCTTGTCTTTGTTCTCATTCCAGGATCCTTTGGCGTCTGCTTCACTTCATTGCTCTCTCATTTTTCATTTTTTCACATAGGCTGAGCTAATTAACTGTAGCATTGAAAGTAGCAAGGATATTAATTCTGTATAGTGCTTTGAAATATACTTCATAGGATTATGTATTAATGGATACAATTTTCATTCTGTGCCTTCTCTCTTTATTCTTCCCTTTGAAGAGAGGAAAGATCATCCTAAGGAACTTGAACCATGACTCACTCACTTCACTAATTTCTGTGAATTTTACATCTCTCATTGCTGAAAACTTGGATGTTCTAGATATGTTTTGCGTTAAAAAACCCCACTTTCTATTATTGGTGCCCATTTCCTGTTTTCCCTTCTCTCAGTTCCCACACTCTGTTTCAGGACTCGCCTCTCATGATGGATTTATTTACAGAGAGACCTGTTAACAGGGCAATAACCACAACCTCCCCCTCAGCTACTGCCTGTCAGCGCTCCCACCCAAGTGGCATCAAGTCCTGTGTGGTTTCTTTTCTCTTTTCCTTTCTTTTGTCTTTATCACCCAGAGTCATTTCTGTGCATAGAGACATCTCACATGGGGACAGCTTCAGTTGTCAAATGGACCTCTGGACACCCTGAAATTTGCCTCTTGCCACTAAGATTCAGTGAAAATGAAAGAAAACTGAATTTCTCCATACTTGTCTCCTTGAATTTGGAAGCCAAGGACATATTTTCTGCTGTATCTAGAGACGGACTGAAGAGAATCCTACTTGGAATAACCAGATGCTGTGTGAAGAGTGTGAAGGCATGTTGGATGTAAATCTTTGGGAGATAAGTCCCAAGACTCCAAACTGCTCTGTAGATCATTGTCAGAGATGTAAAACTTAACAGAGAAGGGTTGATGTGAGTTTTTGTAAACAAGTTTGGTATTAATACTTAGGGTTATGAGTGCTGCTTCAACTTCTGAATCCTTTAGCTCCTATGTTTTGCCCATTCTTCCTTCTTTCCGTGACTTGGTATCTGCCTGAATCAATCAATCTCTCCCTCTCTCAGTAGACCTTGAATAATTAAGAACAAGAGTAACATGAAAACCTATTATCTTTGGTAGGCTTTCTTCACTGTGTTGTGGTAAGTCTTTAGTAGAGAGTAGAGAGTAGGCCCACCTTAAACAGTAATTTATTACTTTCATCAGTCCTAAATATTTCTAAAGACAAAAATCAACTCATTCCCAAACTATCAGCTGCTGATTGTTTGCGTCATGAAACTGACTAGAGAGATGACCTCTGAGGAGAATCCTGCAGTAATTCATTCCATCAGATAAATTTGCTAACTATGTTTAAAGATCAGGCCAGGCTTTCAATGACAAAACATAAGAATTGGTAAAGAAATCTTTAAAATGTTTGATCATCTATCAAACATTATAATAACCTCTGAGAATTACAATCTTTAACTTCTTATGGTGTTTTAAATACTTCATAGGCCTCTTCATTCACTATTGATAAGATTTCTCACAAATTTATTATTCTGAGGGAAAGAAATAATTTCTTTAAATCCTCTGAATAAGTCATAATAGGCTTTCAAGTCTATAATGGTTTGTCAGGAGAAATAGATTACTAATAATCTAGGATTTAAGAGTGCAATACGGAAGTCAGAATTAGAAAAGAGTCTTAAGAACTGAAACTGCCCAACAATGTAGAGTAATGAGCTGCTTATAACCCAAACATGTTATAGCCAAAGATAAATGAGCACCAGGCATGAACACTGTACAGTATATTCACATTGGTTGGGAGGCTGTATTAGAGGACATTACTCAGTTTAACACAGTCTGACAAAATTTCCAAATTCCTTGCCATTTGCACTTTCTGCACAAGTTGGGTCACTCTAAAAATGCAATGTCTAAAGTTTTGTATAATATTGCACATATGCTCTGACTAGGGCAGAATACAAATTGACTAATGTGTAAATGATGTTTTATTAATGTAATTCAAAATTATGTTAGATTTTTTTCATAGCCAAACCATATGGCCAATTTTTAGTGAACTTCTAATAAAGTAAAACCCCCAGATTTTTACTGATAAGAATGTAAAGAAACCCAACCTCCTTTATTCTGTTCTAGCATAATTGATTTTTAAATCCTGAATGTAAGTGCTCACATTTATTGCTGATGAAGTCTGTATTATTGATTCTAATGTTGAGATAATTTTTCATCCCAAATTAGCTTATTGCATAAAGATTTCAAAGTATTTGTGTCATTTAAAATAGTAAAAAATATATTTTCTACATCTTCCAAATTACTGATAGGGGTTGAATAGAACTATCAAACTTACTGTTTAAGGTGGGCCTACTCTCTACTCTCTACTAAAGACTTACCACAACACAGTTGAATCTAGTGATACTCTGATGGAGTCTTCCCAGAGAAAGTTTATCACTACTCTCCATAAAGCAAATTCTCTAAAGACCCTACAGTTTTAAATAAAGTATCTTTCCTTTAATTCCTGAAAGCAACTCTTTATTCATCTTTGAAAAAGAGCACAAAAAAAAATAGTAATATATGATTGACGTGAGGATTTCCTACCGAGTGGTTTTTAAGTTATCTTAGGCTGAAAAACATAAGAACTCAGATAGCGACCTACCCATTCTGGGTTAATCAATAACCTTTGATTTTGCAAAAACATCTGTGACTGTTAAGAGTGAATTGAAATACATTAGAAATGGCATTACCGAGTGATGGCAAGGCTGCAAACCAGAGGTTACAGTCTCTGCCTTCCCAGGGCAATAGGCTTGCCTTTTGGTCCCTTTGAAAGCCCTTCACATCTGGCTGGTGCTGAATGAATCTACTGTCAAACCATGACTGCTGTGGTACCTGGTTTCTTACGAATTAATTACACGTTCAGAACAGAGGACTTAGGGGTGTCTGGGGACTCGTGGCAGAGTTCACACAGCCTCTGTTAAACAAAGGAGGCTCTGTCTCTCCTTATGCTCCTGCTCTTAACAAGGAAGTGAGTTTGATCACCAGCTACATTAGGGATCCCTTGTTTAACAGAGTTGGTGGTGATTGGATCAACTTTTAAAAAAATAGCATCTGTGTATTAGCCACAAGGGAGGTTAGCTTTCTTCTGTTTGGCTTTCAGATATAGTTCTTATCACTGACTAGCCTCAGAGAAAGGAAAATAGCACAACTGTGTTTCCAGCAAGGTGTGTGTGTCTCTGTCTGTGTGTCTCTGTATGTCTCTATGTCTGTGTGTGTCTATTTATATGTGTGTGTGTGTCTGTGTGTGTGTCTGTATGTCTGTATGTGTCTGTGTGTGTCTCTATGTATATGTGTGTGTCTCTGTGTGTGTCTGTGTGTGTCTCTGTGTCTGTGTGCGTGTCTCTGTATGTCTGTGCGTGTGTATGTGTGTCTTTGTTTGTGTCTGTGTCTGTCTCTGTGTGTGTGTCTGTGCGTGTGCATGTATTTAATCACAAGAAGTAGGAGAAAAGCAGAGGTTCTCATCGGACAGAAGAACTGGAAGCAAACTAACCAGTATCAGAAGACAAGACCTGTATTTGTTTGCTGTTTGTACCTCTAACCAGGAATTTCTATTTGAAACATTGGAGGAGCTTTATGCAGTCTAAAGGGACAATTCTAGCTGACAGGGGACTACTCTGTGATTACAGCATGTCTCAGAGGTTGCAGCCCAGAAACCAAGTCCCAGAAACCTAGGATTTTCAAAATGCTTCCCATCATGTATTAGGAAGTCCTTGAGTGACAATTGTTCTTTGGTCAAGTCCCTCTCTAAAATCACTCTAAAGTAGCAAAATCACAAAAGAAAGTCAACATGACTGGATTTTAGAGCTGGATCTGGGGCTTGGAATTCACATAGTACTGCTTTCCATGGTTGCTGTTATTTAGTCACTAAGTTGTACGTGACTCTTTTGTGACTGTGGAGTGTAGCCCACCAGGCTCCTCTGTCCATGGGAGTTCCCAGGCAAGAATACTGGAGTGGGTTGCCATTTTCTTCTCCTGGGGATCTTTCCAACCCAGAGACTGAAGCCACGTCTCTGCCTTGACTGGCAGCTTCTTTACCACTGGGCCTCCATGGAAGCCCCTCTGCTTTCCCATCGCCATCTGCCTAGTCTGAGCTGCTGATCACCTCTACCCATGTGCGTGCTGTGCAGGATGTTAACAAGCACAAAGAAGGAGACTCTAAAAAGATGGCTAAGCAAGTAGAAATAAGTAGGAATAAATATATCCACTATAACTGGCTGGCTAAGTGAGGTCATTGTGTCCCAAAGGCACGCAAGACTCGCCAATAGCTCTTCAATTCCCAAGACTGGGTGAGAGAACTTTCCCTGCTCCCCACTCCTCAGCTGTCAGAAACCCTCCTTAGAGAAGAAAAACATCCAGAGGCAAAGAATTAATGGGATGGAAGAGCTGAGGGGTGTGGAATGTTGGAGGGGAACCTTGCATATTAATGCCACTTTCTGGTCAATTTATAATTGTGCTGGCTGAGTTCTTTCTCGAAGTAAAATGCATTTTATTCTACGAATCAAGAAAAAGCAAATTAACCCAGATTCTGTTGCTTTTTTTATACTCTTCTTTCAAGCTGAAATTAATGACCAAACAAAAATGTCCAACTTCTTAAAGATTTTCTTATAAATTTTCATGGCCATGTGTTAGTGAGAAAATCATTAAGTAATAATGAAAAGGAAGGTCATGAGTGGGTTTGTTTCCTCATTGTTTGTGATGTTGTGCTAGAGGTACAGCTAAGCTGTCTGAGTGGACACGTGCGGAGACAGCCAAGGGACGAAGGTGATGAACTAAAAGGCTTTTCTGTTACCAGAGTCTAGAATTCTAAATGGACTTGGAAGTGGACCAAGTCTAAGCAACTTGGAAAAACAAGCAAAAAAAGCAATTGAAAACAAATGAGAGGTGTGGCTCTTATGTGCAATTATTACTTTTAAATTTTGCATTGTTTCCTAAGTAACCAAAGCAGTATATTTGAATAGCTAAGCACCGCTGCTTAGTGGTCCTGTTATTTCAATCATGTAATCTACTGAGATTTCCCTTTGCCAAAAGACCAGCAGGATCCTTGAAAGCAGCTTTGGATCACACCCCAAAATCTAGAGGATCTAGTATTTTCTTTTCAATTGCAAAGCAAACTGAATTACAAGGAATTGGGAAGGGAAATAGGTATGGGCCCAGGAAGTGGTGCAATTTGTAAAATGGAATATGTTCTTTCTCTTTTTAAGGACAAATTGGCATGTATATATTAAGGCGGGTATTTAGACGAAAACAAAAATGTTTCTGATTTTAAGATTGGTCAAATTATGAGCTGATTGTTCAGAAAAATAAAGATGTAAAGATACGTTATGTTATATTAGCAAAGCAGAAAGTGAGTGGCAGTTTCTGGTTATCTCAGTCCCACATGAAGCTGGAAATGTACATTGGATTTTAGCCTCTCCTCTTTTGGCTCCACGAAGAGGAAAACTATTTGGCATCTGTTCCAATTCGGTGTTGGAAATTGCAATTTTAAACACCGTGTGTGTGTGTTCATGCACTTGCTATTGTGAAAAACAACTTTAGAAGACATGGTCCTTTATTTTATGAATTTTACCATGGTTTATTATAATAAGAATGTCGGGGTTTTAGGGGATCAGTATCTAGCACCCTTGCCTTTGCTACCTGAATTCCAAAGCAGAATTGAGAGAGAAAACAAGTCAGACAGATGGAGATCAAAATATTACTTTTGTTACCGACAAACTGGATAATGTGACTTTTGATTTGCAACCAAGATGGCTTATGATTTTATATTTCAGCCTTAAACAGACACCTCCAAAAGTTTCTGACAGAGCCGTGCATCTGTAGGTCTCCTGTGAGGTGAAGGTTCCAGAGAGACCGGCGGAACACAGAGCAAGTGGTCTGATGAGCCAGCCCAGAAGCTCTGAGTCCCTATGCCCAGCCTTTCCTCCTCCCCTGTGCAGGAGTGAGGAAGGGGCAGAGAGAGGCCAGTGGTGTTAATCCTAAATTCCGCCCCATGGAGTTATGATGATGCCTTGGAGAAAAGGAGATCCCACAACCGGAATAATAACCCTATTTCTATAGTGATTTCATATTCCCATTTATCATCACAGTTTGCTGGGGAAGGGGGTCTTTGCAGCTGAAAAAGACTGACTTTTGAAAGGGAAACAGAAATGGGACTTTGTGGATGTAAAATAGAATTAACTCCTTTCATGGCCTGAATGTACTGGGTTGGCTAAAAAGGTTTGTTCAAGTTTTTCCACAAGATGTTATGAAAAATCCGAACGAACTTTTTCGGCCAACTCAATACTGTATTTTCATCTCGCTAATTTGTTTTTCTAAGACAATGTAGGTGCTGACTATATTCCCTTTGTTGCTCTAAGGTGAGGTAAGGTGAAGTCGCTCAGTCGTGTCCGACTCTTTGCGACCCTGTGGACTGTAGCCTACCAGGCTCCTCCGTCCATGTGATTCTCCAGGCAAGAATACTGGAGTGGGTTGCCATTTCCTTCTCCAGGGGATCTTCCTGACCCAGGGATCGAACCCAGGTCTCTCGCATTGGAGGCAGACGCTTTAACCTCTGAGCCACCAGGGAAGCCCTTTGTTGCTCTAATTACCTAAAAATTAATAAAAATGATTTTTAACTTTATTTTTAGAAGTTAATGTTGCAATGTGTATGGATAATATATTTGATAACACTTTCAGTCTTCTTACCTAGATTGCAAAAGAAATAGATTTGTCTAATTTGTAAAGAAGACAGTTTGTCATATTTATGATCTTCCTTCTTCAATTCAGGAGCCTCAGTTTTTTCCTCTTTTTCTTCCCATTCAAAGCATAAAAAACCTAGACTATGAAAAGATTCTTTTTTCTAAAGCTGGGATTCAAATGCTTGGTTTTCCATGGTGGTGATGGTGGTTTGGTCATTAAGTCACGTCTGACTCTTTTGCGACTCCATGGACTGTAGCCTGCCAAGCTCCTCCGTCCATAGGATTTCCCAGGCAAGAATACTGGAGTAGGCTGCCATTTCTGTCTCCACTGGTTTTCCAAAGGACAAATAAGGACTGGGGAGAGACTGGGGCTCAAGGTGCCAGTAGATGTCAGGAGGGGGACAGTGCAGCCATAACAGCAAAAAGCAGTAGAGCCAAGGGAGGGATAGACAGGGGGCCCCTGGCAACACCAGCTGCATCACTAGTTCTAGTAATACATTAAACCAGCTCCCTCCTTGACTTTCTAGTTTTGTGAGCCAATAAATAACCTCTAGGTGAAATAAGAGTTATTTTCTGTCACTTGAAACCCAGGAAGTCCTAGAAAATGCAAGGCTTGTCCCCCAAGGATACCTAAACTTCAGTTCAGTTCAGTCACTCAGTCGTGTCCGACTCTTTGCGACCCCATGAATCGCAGCACGCCAGGCCTCCCTGTCCATCACCATCTCCCGGAGTTCACTCAGACTCACGTCCATCGAGTCCGTGGTGCCATCCAGCCATCTCATCCTGGGTCGTCCCTTTCTCCTCCTGCCCCCAATCTCTTCCAGCATCAGAGTCTTTTCCAGTGAGTCAACTCTTCACATGAAGTGGCCAAAGTACTGGAGCTTCAGCTGTAGCATCATTCCTTCCAAAGAAATCCCAGGGTTGATCTCCTGCAGAATGGACTGGTTGGATCTCCTTGCAGTCCAAGGGACTCTCAAGAATCTTCTCCAACACCACAGTTCAAACGCATCAATTCTTCGGCGCTCAGCCTTCTTCACAGTCCAACTCTCACATCCATACATGGCTACTGGAAAAACCATAGCCTTGACTAGACGGACCTTAGTTGGCAAAGTAATGTCTCTGCTTTTGAATATGCTATCTAGGTTGGTCATAACTTTTCTTCCAAGGAGTAAGCGTCTTTTAATTTCATCACTGCAGTGATCTGCAGTCACCATCTGCAGTGATTTTGGAGCCCCCCAAAATAAAGTCTGACACTGTCTCTACTGTTTCCCCAACTATTTCCCATGAAGTGATGGGACGAGAGGCCATGATCTTTGTTTTCTGAATGTTGAGCTTTAAGCAAACTTTTTCACTCTCCTCTTTCACTTTCATCAAGAGGTGTTTTAGCTCCTCTTCACTTTCTGCCATAAGGGTGGTGTCATCTGCATATCTGAGGTTACTGATATTTCTCCCAGCAATCTTGATTCCAGCTTGTGTTTCTTCCAGTCCAGCGTTTCTCATGATGTACTCTGCATAGAATTTAAATAAGCAGGGTGACAATATACAGCCTTGATGTACTGCTTTTCCTATTTGGAACCAGTCTATTGTTCCATGTCCAGTTCTAACTGTTGCTTCCTGACCTGCATACAGGTTTCTCAAGAGGCAGGTCAGGTGGTCTGGTATTCCCATCTCTTTCAGAATTTTCCACAGTTTATTGTGATCCACACAGTCAAAGGCTTTGGCAGAGTCAATAAAGCAGAAATAGATATTTTTCTGGAACTCTCTTGCTTTTTCCATGATCCAGTGGATGTTGGCAATTTGATCTCTGGTTCCTCTGCCTTTTCTAAAACCAGCTTGAACATCAGGGAGTTCACGGTTCACGTATTGCTGAAGCCTGGCTTGGAGAATTTTGAGCATTACTTTACTAGCATGTGAGATGAGTGCAATTGTGTGGTAGTCTGAGCATTCTTTGGCATTGCCTTTCTTTGGGATTGGAATGAAAACTGACCTTTTCCAGTCCTGTGGCCACTGCTGAGTTTTCCAAATTTGCTGGCATATTGAGCGCAGCACTTTCACAGCATCATCTTTCAGGATTTGAAACAGCTCTACTGGAATTCCATCACCTCCACTAGCTTTGTTCGTAGTGATGCTTTCTAAGGCCCACTTGACTTCACATTCCAAGATGTCTGGCTCTAGATTAGTGATCACATCATCATGATTATCTGGTTGGTGAAGATCTTTTTTGTACAGTTCTTCTGTGTATTCTTGCCACCTCTTCTAACTCAATGAAACCAAGCCATACCTGCAGGGCAACCTAAGACAGGCAGGTCATGGTGGAGAGGCCTGACAGAATGTGGTCCACTGGAGAAGGGAATGGCAAGCCACTTCAGTATTCTTGCCTTGAGAACCCCATGAACAGTAGGTAAAGGCAAAATGATAGGATACCAAAAGAGGAACTCCCCAGGTCATTAGGTGCCCAATAGGCTACTGGAGATCAGTGGAGAAATAACTCCAGAAAGAATGAAGGGATGGAGCCAAAGCAAAAACAATACCCAGTTGTGGATGTGACTGGTGATAGAAGCAAGGTCCGATGCTGTAAAGAGCAATATTGCATAGGAACCTGGAATGTTAGGTCCATGAATCAAGGCAAATTAGAAGTGATCAAACAAGAGATGGCAAGGGTGAACGTCGACATTCTAGGAATCAGCGAACTAAAATGGGGCTGGAATGGGTGAATTTAAGTCAGATGACCAGTACATCTACTACTGTGGGCAGGAATCCCTCAGAAGAAATGGAGTAGCCATCATGGTCAACAAAAGAGTCTGAAATGCAGTACTTGGATGCAATCTCAAAAATGACAGAATGATCTCTGTTCATCTCCAAGGCAAACCATTCAATATCACAGCTATCGAAGTCTATGCCCCAACCAGTAATGCTGAAGAAATTGAAGTTGAACGGTTTTATGAAGACCTACAAGATCTTTTAGAACTAACACCCAAAAAAGATGTCCTTTTCATTATAGGGAACTGGAATGCAAAAGTAGGAAGTCAAGAAACACCTGGAGTAACAAGCAAATTTGGCCCTGGAATGTGGAATGAAGCAGGGCAAAGACTAATAGAGTTTTGCCAAGAAAATGCACTGGTCATAGCAAACACCCTCTTCCAACAACACAAGAGAAGACTCTACACGTGGACATCACCAGATGGTCAACACCAAAATCAGACTGATTATATTCTTTGCAGCCAAAGATGGAGAAGCTCTATACAGTCAGCAAAAACAAGACCAGGAGCTGACTGTGGCTCAGATCATGAACTCCTTATTGCCAAATTCAGACTTAAATTGAAGAAAGCAGGGAAAACCACTAGACCATTCAGGTATGACCTCAATCAAATCCCTTATGATTATACAGTGGAAGTGAGAAATAGATTTAAGAAGCTAGATCTGATAGAGGGCCTGATGAACTATGGAATGAGGTTCGTGACATTGTACAGGAGACAGGGATCAAGACCATCCCCATGGAAAAGAAATGCAAAAAAGCAAAATGGCTGTCTGGGGAGGCCTTACAAATAGCTGTGAAAAGAAGAGAAGCAAAAATCAAAGGAGAAAAGGAAAGATATAAGCATCTGAATGCAGAGTTCCAAAGAATAGCAAGAAGAGATAAGAAAGCCTTCTTCAGCGATCAATGCAAAGAAATAGAGGAAAAGAACAGAAGGGGAAAGACTAGAGATCTCTTCACGAAAATTAGAGATACCAAGGGAACATTTCATGCAAAGATGGGCTTGATAAAGGACAGAAATGGTATGGACCTAACAGAAGCAGAAGATATTAAGAAGAGGTGGCAAGAATACACGGAAGAACTGTACCTAAACTTAGTCTGTAAAATATAACAAAACTTCAGTAAATGTCCAAGTTAATAGGAGAGAATCACAATACAAAGGCACAAAATTGACTCTTTATCAGTAAGTCTAATCCTGATCAAAACCACTGCCTTCACAGGAATAAGCAACAGTGTCCTGGTCCAGAATCTACTTGGAGAGTAAATCCCTAAAGAAAACAGAGCCTACAGAAATGCAGCTTTATCATCATTACTTGTCATTTTTTTATATACCTAGTTATTCATTCAAAGATCTGAGAAACTTCTTTACTATTTCCAGGGTCCTATCCTAGACTTGCTAATAAAAACTTTTGAATGGGACTTCGAGATCTGAAAACTTATAAAGTTTACAATATAATTAAAAAACTATTTTGGGGTATTTTTCTACCAGCCATCTTGGTAAAAGGGAAACTTCTCCCAAACACAGCCTATGAATGGGAGCTCTGAGAGGAGAAGGCCTCAGTTCAATTCAGTTCGGTCACTCAGTCATGTCTGACTCTTTGCGACCCCATGGACTGCAGCATGCCAGGCTTCCCTGTCCATCATCAACTTCCAGAGTTTACTCAGACTCACGTCCATCGAGTCAGTGATGCCATCCAATCATCTCATCCTCTGTCGTCCCCTTCTCCTCCTACCTTCAATCTTTACTAGCATCAGGGTCTTTTCAAATGAGTCAGTTCTTTGCAGCAGGTGGTCAAAGTATTGGAGTTTCAGCTTCAGCATCAGTCCTTCCAATGAATATTCAGTACTGATTTCCTTTAGGATGAACTGGTTGGATCTCCTTGCGGTTCAAGGGACTCTGAAGAGTCTCCTCCAACACCACAGTTCAAAAGCATCAATTCTTCAATGCTCAGCTTTCTGTATAGTCTTTTCTGTAGATGGGTGGAGCTGTGTTCTCTCCCTGCTATTTACCTGGGGCCAGACTATGGTGCAGAGAAGGCAATGGCAACCCACTCCAGTACTCTTGCCTGGAGAATCCCATGGACAGAGGAGCCTGGTAGGCTGCAGTCCATAGGGTTGCTATGAGTCGGATACAACTGAGCGACTTCACTTTCACTTTTCACTTTCATGCATTGGAGAAGGAAATGACAACCCACTCCAGTGTTCTTGCCTGGAGAATCCCAGGGACGGGGGAGCCTGGTGGGCTGCCATCTGTGGGGTCGCACAGAGTCGGACACGACTGAAGCGACTTAGCAGCAGCAGCAGCAGCAGTCTATGGTGGAGGTAATGAAGATAATGGCGACCTCCTTCCAAACATCCCATGCAGGCACTGCTCCACTCACTGCCTTCAACCCTGCATCAGGCTACCGCTGACCCACGCGTCCACTGGAGACTCCCGGACACTCCCGGATAAGTCTGGGTCAGTCCCTTGTGGGATCACTGCTCCTTTCTCCTGAGTCCTGGTGCATACAGGGTTTTGCTTGTGCCCTCCAAGAGTCTATTTCCCAGTCCTGTGTAAGTTCTGGCAGCTCTATGGTGGGGTTACTGGCGACCTCCTCCAGGAGGGCTTATGCCACACCCGAATCTGCTGCACCCAGAGCCCCTGCCCCTGCGGCAGTCCACTGCTGACCCGTACCCCACAGGAGAAGCTCAAACCCAGTTCTGTCTGAGTCTCTTGGGGTCCCTGGGTCCTGGTGCGCACAAGGTCTGTTGGAGCCCTCTGAGAGTCTCTGGAGGGAATGGGGCTTGATTCTAAATGTGATTTCACCCCTTCTACCTCTTGCTGGGGATTCTCCTTTGCCCCTGGGTGTGGGGTATCTCCTCACAGCCGCCCCAGCACTGTGCAGCTGCTGCTCCAGTGCCTACCGTCTTGCTGGGGTTTCTCTGACCTTGGATGTGAGGTATCTCCTCACGGTCACTCCAACAAAGAGCAGCTGCAGCTCCTTACCTTGCACATCGGGTATCTCCTCACAGCTGCTCTGCCGCTCCAGCACCGTGCAGCCATCTTGGTAAAAGGGAAGCTTCTCCCAAACATAGCATAGGAGTGGGATCTCCGAGAGGAGAAGGCCTGTTTTTCCTTTAATATCATGTTCCATCATTGCCTTTTTCCTGTGCACTTGGACTGAGATAGTTATCAAATCTTTCTCAGTGTATACTTCCGCTCTCTCTCCTGGAATAAGCTATTATTTTTTGTCTTGCATTTTTAATAATAACTAGATATTAGGTAAAAATGAAAAAAAGAGCCTTGGTAACGTTGACTAGATGTCATCTCCCCTGAGTTAGTCAAGTAGGACTAAGAAAAGTATCAGTCCCAGAACATAAAAGAGTTTATGCATATCTTTAAATGATCTCAGCTGAAATGTATAGTATGGGCATTAGATGATGAGAAGATCAGAAGTCAAAAAGACCATTAATTCAATATAAAAGAAACTCTCTCTGACATTCATAAACACAACCACACTTCTCAGATCAGCTGCTCAGTCACATCTAACTGTTTGCAACCCCAAGGACTGCAGCACACCAGGCTTCTCTGTCCATCACCAACTCCTAGAGTTTGCTCAAACTTGTGTCCATCGAGTTCATGATGCCATCCAACCATCTCATCCTCTCTCATCCCCTTCTCCTTCTGCCTTCAATCTTTCCCAGCAACAGGGTCTTTTCCAATGAATCTTCTCTACTTCTACTAACATCCAAAGGGAATACTTAAGGATTCCTACAAATTTAGCTTCCTAATTCTTCAAAACCAATTATGCATGTTCTATGTTAGTGATCCCAAGACAAAGATACTACTGGCTAAATGTAGTATCAATCATAAAATACAGAAGAATCATTTGAATCATGACTCACTGAAGTGAACCAGTATTGCCATCAACAAGACATTATTGATACCATGAGACTAGATTGATCCTCTTCTATTCACAGTGTTGATGGATTGGAGACACAGTTTGTCCAATAGCATATGAATATGCCACAACATAAACAGCATGCAGTTACTTTTAGCATATTTTGTACAAAAGCCAATAAAAATTGCCCTCAAGTCCATTTTACCATATTTTGAACAGAAAAATAAATGATGACTTTAACTTTCAGATGACATAAAAATCATATTATTCAAGAGTTTATTGGTGTCAGAGAATAACAGAAATCAGGATGTATGGTGAAAGTAGAAACTTCGATGAGTTAGACATTGAAACAGGAAACTTGGCAGTGATCACAATTAAAGACTGTGTGTATGTGTATGTGTGTGCACACATGAAAGTTTGTGTCACAACAACCTCATCTTTCTGAGAATGTTGTTTTCCTCGTTTAGATCACTAGAAAATTTCTTGGGGGCTAGCCAGAAAACCAAATGAGAATTCTGCTGGCATACTGAGTATTGGCTAGAGTGGTTATCATAGCCTTCTGCATGAGAACTACCATGCTTTGTAAAGTATTGACTTGGCTAGGCTGAAATATATTTCCCAGAATTGCTCTTCATGTCCATTTTCCATTATGGTGGAGTCTATAAGAGATTCTTCTATGGGATTTGGAGACTGCAACTGTTCCCCCTTCCATGGAACTACTTCAGCTTCTCTGATTCTTGGGCCAGGGTCTGGCCCAAGAAGGACCCCCAGGTTCTCTGGAATACACACTATCAAGTTCCGAGACATGAGAACTGACCTGTGTGTCCTCATCTATTCCCGCTTGTTCTCGTGACTTGCACTTTGTTCCTGCTCTCCCCATTTCCCTTCCTCTTGCCTGCCCTGAAGACTTCAGGCTTTAGCATCAGACACAAGGACAATAGCATTATCGAGACTACTTAACCAACTCTCATGATTGTGTAAGACCAGACTGCTCTAAAAATCTGGATTAATATCTATTTTATTGATATCTATAATTAGAGATAGCTATAGATAGACATAGTAGACCTATCTGTTAATATCTCATCTATATACTCTAATAGTTCTGATTCTTTGATTGAACCCTAACTGACAAAATAACCACAGAAATTCTGTAACTTCCAAATCAAGCTCTATTAAGCTAGACTTGTTTTAACATTTAACACTCACACACACATATCATCATCATCGCCATCATCTTTTAAGGAGATCTTTAGTAGACATAAAGACCTTGGGAACATATTCACTTTATGTACTTCCTGACCTTACTGAATGAGAGATGGAGATGCTCTATTTTACTGTGCTAACTTTAATATATGTACTGTATATAAATCATATTTGAAAAGTATCTATTAAACATATTAATTCTTTAACCCAATAATGTAACTTCTGTGCATCTATCCTTCATGAAAAAAGAACCATCACCCCTTCTAATTGTGGTATATTCATACTATAATTTATTATGCAATTACTAAAAAGAATGTTTGCAAAGCAATATATATGTTATGGCCCCATGCTTGTAAAAACTAATAGGTGGAAAGACCTAGGTAAGTATGTGTTTGCATACAATTATAAAGAGCATAGGAAGAGGTGGGTAAAACATCATCACACTGGACTGATAACACTGGTTACTGGAATGGAGTGGCTTTGCTGAGACATTTTCTTTATACAACATGCCTGTATTGCTTGAATTATAACAAAAAACATGCATTATTTTTATGTTTTTTCCCATTCTACCCAAACTAACTTTGGAAAAACAACAATAATTTCATTGTGGTTTTGTTCTTCAAAACAGAAAGAAAAGAAAATATCGCATGTGACTGCTCGCATGCCCCCTGCACCTAGCTAGCTGATGGATCATATACATGTGAGGAAGGCTATTTCAGAGCCCAAGCTGCACTCCCTGCACACCCTGGTTAGGTCAGTTTATACATTTAAACATTTATACTTGCAACTAGATTTGCTTTGAAATTGGTAAGATGTTATTAAAATTGCTAAGAGGATGAAATGGTTGGATGCCATCACCGACTCAATGGACATGAGCTTGAGCAAGCTCTGAGAGTTGGTGATGGACAGGAAGGCCTGGCATGCTGGAGTCCATGGGGTCACAAAGAGTCGGACAGGACTGGGCAACTGAACTGAACTGAACTGAACTGAAGATGTTATTTAATTTAGTAAATAGTCTACTACTTATAGTTTTGCTAAACTCTGAAGGTTAGTAATCAAACTGAAAGGAGTAAATCAAACTATGTCATTTTATAAATAATAGTATTTTAAATAAGGGCAACAGGAATGCAGAGATTCCTAATCACAAAGTACTCTGTAAGGGCTGATGTGATAGAGAAAGGGATGAATATGAGTGAGCAAAAAGAGGTTCCTTCCATGCAGAGTCTTCCTGAATTTATTGGAAGGAATTTCTCTCCATGGCATTAGATCTTGATTATGTTTGTAATCACCACCAGAAACAGGCTTGGGAACCTTAATTTTGATTTCCAACTTCTCCAGAAAGGAAGGAATAAAAATGTTTCTGTTATTATAAAAGGGAACATATTCCATTTGTTTGACCTCTAGAAGGGCTCACTCTCCTTCATTTCACTTTGTCTGGGTTGGAGGAAGTAAGCTCCTTCAGCCCAGTTTTCAGGCTATTACTAGATGCATCCCTCCTTTCTCTTGTGGAAACTATGAGTAACATAGGTTTATTAGACTAACATGAATTCATAGAACTTCTGAAGGACAGAATATAGCATTCTTTCCCACCACTGTAAAGATAAAGTTGTTGGGTACTTATTGATAAAGCCCTTGTGATTAGGAGTCAGCCCTCCCAAAGCCCTGCCCAGACTGTAGGCCATACAGCCAATTCAAACACTTTAAAGAAAGAGACAGGTATTCCACAGAATATAGCTACCAACCAGAGACTAATCCTTATTCTCTAGGAAAACAGATCTGGCTTTCCACTTAAAGTACATCCATCAAATCTGACCAAGTTTAGCCTATCTTTTTTAAATGATGCCTGAAAATAGTTTTTCTTTTTCCCTAGCTAACTGCTCTATGACATCATGTCTCTGAGATGTTTGTTTGCTCCCTTCTAAACACAGAGGCCTTCCCTTTCTACCAGCAAGAAGCGTTCTAAGCAAAAGGCGTCCTTATCCTATTTGCTTCCAAAAAGTAAAAGAAAAAATTCTGGTTGAAAAGAGAAACTTTTGGCCACTTAAATGAATCATGTCTTTTAAAATATTGACTGAAAATTTAAAACTAAAAACCATGGCAGAAGACTGATTATTTCAAAACATCTATGGTTCCTGGACTGACATTAGATTTTATAGATCCTCTTCTTTATAAATTTTCATCCCTCACACCAAATTTTCATAGGAGGGGAGAGAATGAAGAAAGTCAGTTAAAAGAGAAAGCTTTGGGGAACCAGACACCCACATTCATTTTCTATCATCCGGTATGAGTCAAGAAACAGAATCATCAGTGACTGAGCAATTTATTTTGAATGGCAGAGAAAATGATTTCTAAATGTTAAATTGTAGTACTCTCTTCTTATAAAGATGTATTATCTTCCTCTGAGCTCAATTTTGTGTTGTTTACACAAAGTACCTAAATTTGAAAGAAGACAAAAGAAAACAGCCCGGCTTAGTCAAATCTTCTTGTGGTGACTTAGATTTAGAAAGGATGAAATTTTGCATTCAAGATATGGAAAGATGCCTATTACAGAAGCAAGAAGCAAACCATGAAATGTGTTTAATGGATTATTCCCAAGCTCCATTTTTGAAAGATCATGGCTCTCTCTATAGCAGTGGCTGATTGGCTGTGCTTTTGAATCTCCTGGGGAACTTTTAAGAAACGCTGATGGCCTTGGTTCTCCTCTCAGAGAGTCCTAGAGAACTGGGTGACTGTGCAGGGGGCACCAAGCTTGAGAAACTCTGCTTCAGAACATGCCAGTACAACCTCCCTCATCAGGTTCCAGCCACCCAACTGGGGAGTTATAAGGTGCTTCATGATTCCAGCCACCTCATTTGCTTCAGGTACCTTCAACTGAAAGAGAAATAGAAGGATTCCTGAGAACACTGTGAAAGGTAAACTCTGAACCACCAGAAATGAACAGAGTCAAGTTAATGCAGTTGTAAATTGATAAAAAGGAAGAAGAAAGATGAGTTAAGACAGAGAGGTAAACATATCTTGAAATAGGGTGTCTCTTATCTTTCCTTTCAACTCACTTGGAAGTAGATGTATTCGTGTTTTCCTTCAACCCCCAAAGGAAAGCGGAGAAGGACATTTAAACATGGGGATAAAGCAGGTGCCAAGGGCAGCTGGAGGAGAACTGAGCAATGATCACAATGGCTCTCGTAGCAGCTGAGAGACCCCTTTCAGAAGTAAGGACTTTGAAAGGGTCAGGATCATGTCCCAGGGCCCTTGCTCTCAAAAGACTCAACTAGCCTTACTGGGTTCCATAGGAGGAAAGCTGCTACCTGGAATAAGTTCCCATCCCTGAGCTCAGGGGCTCCCCCTGGTGGCCCAGAGGGTAAAGAATCTGCCTGCAATGCCAGAGACCTGGGTTCTATCCCTGGGTGGGGAAAATCCCCTGGAGGAGGGCTTGGCAACCCACGCCAGTATTCTTGCCGGGGAAATCCCCATGGACAGAGGAGCCTGGCAGGATACAGTCCGTGGGTTTGCCAAGAGTCGGACACAACTGAGTTCAAACTGGTCTGGATTGTCAAAGGGAGAACTCTGAGTCACACAAGACAGAAACCACACCACTTTACTTCGACCCAATTAAAACAGCAAAAGTAAAAGGGATGTGACAGAAAACCAGAATATAACAGTCAGGACAGTTTTTGTTAAAGAAGCTTGGAAGTTCATCCCAAACTCTTCTTCCTTCAAAGAACAGTCAACAACCTTGTTATAAAAACACATCTGCTATGCAAACTGACTTTGGAAGGTACATGCCGATTATATACATTCTTTCCACCGCTAGTCTTCTGAGACTTCAGTTGTTAATGCAAAATATCTTCCAAAAAAGAAACTGGCATTTTTCTAACTCCATTACCAATTTTCCTAATTGTAGATAATTTTGAAATTGGAATAATTACAAATGATAGTCATGTTGCAAGGCAGCATACTCTTTTTCAAGACTTGAAGAGAAACTCTCTTTGTATTAACAAGGATCAAATGGGAGTTGGTATGTTTCTGTTCCCTTTATTCTAATATGGTCTTTAATACTCAACAATTTATCCTTGAGCATGAGTGCCATGCCCAGAGCCAGCTCCAGGGATTACAATGAAGAGTAATATCTGATCTTTATGACAAACAGGTCAGTGGGTGAAACAGACACAGATACCACTAGCTGTGTAGTAAGGGTTACGCGGACAGTGTGCACAAAATCTTTAGAGCACAGACTCAGAAGCCACTTAAGAACACAGGTAGCTGTGTGTGTGTATGTGTGTGTGTATGTGAGAGAGAGACACAATATCCCCAAATGATTGATAATTTGGGAGAGAGTGCCTACAATGAGATCTATTTATTTGTCTCCTTCTGTAAGAATTCTTAGCACAACTCACTTTTTAGGGCCACAATGACCCTAAAAATGCCAAATTTAATCACCAGTGTTGTGCTCACTTCCTTAGGCCCCACACACAACTGTTACCACTGAGAACATCTATTAAATTTGATGTCAGAAGCCTCAATATATACTTGGTTCGTTTTTGATTACTGGTAAACATTAACCAGCTGGTGACCCTTGACTGTGATTTCCATGTACAATAGCACATAACTGTATGTTCTCTTAAGCACTCAGCACCACCTTCCTTTCTTGTCTATTTCTTAATCTCTGGGTTCCTCAAATGTTTTTTATGCAAAATGTACAAAACCTTTACAGTGATGCAATACCTACTTTTCAAACATTTAAAGCCACAGAACTCTTTTCTTCAAGCAAAGTCTTATGAGGGAGATAAATATGCAAAACAAATTAAAGCAGGGCTCCATGGTTAAAGGGGAGAGGTAGTTTACAGCCCTATTTGCACGGATTCCATCCCAGTTCTTTGTTCTTTAGCTGCTGTTTTCTTTCCCTCCCAGGCGCCTACTTGAGGCTCTCTGAAAAGGTCTTCAGGCTCCTCAAGACACAGTTGGAAGGCAACTGTTTTAAGGAGAACAGATTTTTCATGCGAGGCATTTAGTAACATCTCTGTGGTTGAGTCTGACTGGAGTGGAGTGTCAGGCATTAAACCAGGTCCCCCAAAGGAGCCAAGCTGGGCACAAACTTGGCACATCCCCGAAACTTAACAAACGCTTCCTCATCTCCACCATCAATGTCCTTACGAGTTGCTTTAAAGATTTAACAAAAAGCTTGAAAACTAATCTGCAAACTTCAAGCACTATTCAAGTATAGGGACTACTGAACATGTGTGCCGTTTTCCCTTGATTTAACTAGGGTACAGTGAAAACAACCTTAGCCACAGAAAGGTCTACATTCCCATCTGGCTCCACAATTCACCGAATATGTGACTCTGACAGTAATTTTCCTAGCCCCTCAGTTTCCTCATGTTCAAAAATGGAAGTGGTGATGCTAAATAGGGTTATTGTGGAAGTTAAATCACAACGAGAAGTCCCTACCTAGCCCGAATGCCTGTAGACCCTAGATAAACGTTCACCAGATCCAGATGCCTTTATTTTCAAAAGAGTCACACAGTTCCTCTTTAGTATTAGTATGGATTTTACATCACTGCCCTACACTGTAGCAAATATATTACCAATTGTCTCACCTGAAAAATGGTGCTATATAAATGCAAATTTACTCACTCAGCACAATCACATATACTCATCAGGATATGCCTTTTCATACCTTTCTTCCTTAAAAGCTATTATACCTACTTCTTTGCTCTGTATAGCAACTGCCCTTAGAACTTAATGAGCAAAATTTTTCATTTCTGAACTTTTTTCTCTTTTTGATAGAAAGAGCTCATTTGGTTAAAAGTGATTTGATGAAAGTTTACAGTCACATTAAAATGTAGAAATGACTATACTCAGTTCTTTAAAACTAGGAGAACATTTGCTGTTTTTTCTCTTCAATCATTGTTGTCGCTATTTGGTCACCAAGTCCTGTCTGGCTCTTTGCAACCCCATGGACGGCAGCACACCAGGCTTCCTCATCCTTCACTATCTCTGGGAATTTGCTCAAACTCATGTCCATTGAGTCAGTAATGCCATCCAACCATCTCATCCTCTTTCTCCCCCTTCTCCTGCCTTCAATCATTTCCAGCATCAGGGTCTTTTCCAATGAGTTGGCTCTTGAATCATTACTTTAATAATATATATTTTCTGTTATATATGAGACATTTCCATCTTTTCCATACCTTACTGACAATAGGCCAACATGGGAATCTTAGAAAAAGGAACAAAGAAACCAGAGAAAGACCACCCCACTATCTAACTCTTATTTGTTTGATGACTATTTTTGAAATCTTGAAATATGTGAAATACATATCTTGCCAAATCTTTATATGTTTTGTCACTTCCAATAAGAAATTGGATCTCACATCTGTTTCTGTTTTGAGAATACATCACTTTTTTTTTTTAAACAGACATGTGAAAATCAGAAAATGAAGGGATCAGAAATCTGTGCAGAGAATTTGAGTTGGACGTTGGGGGTGGGGGGTTGTCCTGTGGATTCACAGTAAGTCTTTGATCTGGTGGATGTTTAACTATTCCAGTCTCCTCTTGCCGTTCTATTCAGGACATTTCGAGCACTGAGCCTATCTCATCTGAGAAACTCACTGACTCTTCCAAAAAACCAGAAGGAACTTATTTAACAAGTTACAATCCCATGCCACTTAAAATAGTGTGACGTTAATTCTAATTCAATTAAAATCAGTGATCGTTTATTGAAAACTAACCTTATTAGTTCTGGTTGGGAGAAGAGAGAATTCTTACTCCATTCCACTTAGAGAAACCAAATTGATGAGACAAGACATGGATTTAGTATAATTCATAGTTTCTGGGGAACAACTCTGGTGCTCATAATAAGCCAAAGGGTGGAGATGCAATACATTAAATGCTGCATAGTATGCCAGGAACAACAAAAATTGCTGTATAAAACAACAAAGGTGGAGTTGATAGAAAATGATCATAATACATAGGAAAGTAAGTTGACTTCCTCGGCAAGCACTCTGTTACACTGTATATACACCATTGTTGTTGCAAAGATGTTCAGTGGAGTAATCAATAAAAAGGACACAAATGCTTTCTTTCTTTATTCCTGGAAGAAGTGGGGATAGAGGTGGGCCTGGGAATTATCAGTAGCCTTTAAAAGACAAACTTGCCCCAAATCTGCCTCCTCTGCAGGGAGGTGGGGGATGCAGGAATGAAATGTGCTATTGGTCCTCAGTCCCCAAGTGATGACAATGTCACCCTGCCCTGCCCTGCCCACCTCACTTAAGGGCTTCATAAAGGACAACACAATGTACTGTTGTGTTTGATTCTCTTTGATTCCAAAACTTAGAATATTCCCTTAATTCCAAAATTCAATGTTTAGAAAAAAGCAAAATAATATGATTCAACATGATTTAAGTTATATTTCTCTTTTCAAATATAAAAAGAGACAACTACACACTGTTTTTCTTAGCTGTTGGCTTATTTATGCCTCCCTGGTGGCTCAGATGGTAAAGAATCTGCCTGCAATGCAGGAGCCCTGGGTTTGATCCATGGGTCAGGAAGATCCCCTGGAGAAGGGAATGACAACCCACTCCAGGATTCTTGCTTGGGAAATCCTGTGGACAAAGGAACTTGGCAGATTACAATTCATGGGGTCTCGAAAGAGTCAGACACAACTGAGAGACTAACATTTCCACTTTTTTTTTTTAAACTTTATGCCTCACAACACTCTGAAGCAAAAAAACAAAAAAAAATAAAATAAAATAAAACCAGAGAAAATCACTTTATCAACTCCAAATGCCCAGAATAGAGATCTTGCACTTGAATCTGGTTATGTGTCCATCTAATCCAGTTATACAATTGTGGTCAGGGTGGGGGGAGTCCACCCACTTGGGCCCCACAACTCAGAGAAAGTGAGGTGGGTCTCAAGCTGGGCAGGCACCATAAACACTGTCGGAATACATGCATGTTCAGTTGCTCAGTTGTACTTGACTCTTCACGACCTCCTGGACTGTAGCCTGCCAGGCTCCTCTGTCCATGGGATTTTTCAGCTAGAATACTGGAGTGGGTTGCCATTTCCTCCTCCAGTTCAGTTCAGTTCAGTTCAGTCGCTCAGTAGTGTCGACTCTTTGCGACCCCATGAATAGCAGCACGCCGACCTTCCTAATCCAGAGATCGAACCCCTGTCTCCTTCATTGGCAGGCAGACTCTTTGCCACTGAGGCACCAGGGAAGCCCAGAACACTATCTACTACTTGTTAAATTGCCCCCAGGCTCTACAGAGATCTGTAGGTCAGTCTTATTATTTATTTATACGCCACCTTCTCCCATAATGAATTTTCAATGGTGTAGAAAATGATCATATGAGCAGAAAAGGGCAATTAGAATTGTTTTAAAAATAGATTTGTATGAAATAATAATGAAATGTAAAGGACTCTTTCGAGTTCCTAGGTAATTCATCAGCTAATGCAATTACACACTAAATTTACATCTGAGCCCCCCAGCAGCCAAGATAACAGGAAAACTTGAAAGATTATAGAATTCTCTTGTCCAGAAAAAGAATTAATAAAAGGAAAAGCATTTTTTTTCTCCAGGCACTGAACTCCAGAAAGAATTCATATACTAGGTCCTTAGTAAAGAGAAAGCACATGAAATAATAGAAAATGCCTTCTATTATAGTTTTATAAATCATTCTTCAAATCGCTGTTTCCATTTCATTTCTGTGGAAGCTAAAGGAATAACATTAAACTTTAACTCAATAAACGTATGAAGGTAAAAGATTAATGTGGTTTGGCCTGCAAATACCTGTGGGGACGCATGATTTTTACATTGCAGCTTGTTCTGAGGTCTGTACCAGGTCTGAGCTAGCCTGAAAGATAGGCTGAGAGGTATGTAGTAATTCTCTAAACAAAGAGAAATATAATATTACATCCTCCAATTATTTTTAAATACTGCTTATATGATAGAAGCATGTAGACATCATAGATAATTTTAAAAAATAAAACTTCAAATTGCCACCACCCAGTGATTACTGCTATAAATTCTTAAGCACTTTTCCTTAAGATATTTCTGCACATGTTGTTATTTATTTTTTTGCCAACTTGATTTTTTTCCCCGATCACTAATCTTCATCTTTCCCTTTTAAGAAAGTTTCATTGCAACCAATACTGAGTCCACATTCACATTGACCCAGTTGTTCCTAAAACACTTTCACAGGTGGTTTATCCAAACCAGGATCCAAGAAGATTTATTTCATCTGGTTATTAGGTTCCTTAGGTCTTTTATTCAAGCACGGTCTTTCTATTATGACCTCAATTTGTTGACAGGACAGGGCAAGTAGTCTGGCAAAGTGTCTCATCTCGCAGGCTTGTCTGGTTATTCAGATGGTCTAGTTGGGGGTCAGGGGATGGAAAAAATTAAAAGACCCAGATGCCTCCTCCCCTGGTTCCTGGTTTAGCCTTGGAGAGAGCCCTGGTGTGGGCATCCACTGCTCCGGGAGATTGTATGTTGCAGATGGGTCAGTCTGGGCACTGGCTGGCAGGGGAGTGTCTCCTCTCTTGAGTTTGTGATTAGAAAACTGTGGTCAGAGGAAAGCAGGGTGGGGCAGGCAATGGGCCAGGACTGAAGCAGGATCTAGGTTCGAGAGCTGTTTACTGGACCATGTATTAATATATCTTTTATAAAATGTAAATCAGTGGCCATGCCGACCAAAGTCTGGCTTTCAGCACTACTATTAAAAAGAACAACCAGCTCATCTGACGGGCAAAGTTGCATTGTAGTGGTCCTGGGAAAGGAAGGAACCGCCCTCTTTGTGTGAGTTAATGTTTGCATTTCATAGGAACCTTTTCACAAGGGGGTAATTCATTCAAGGGTAGTAACTGGTTCATCTCTGAGTCTGCAATATGTGGCACAGTCCCTGGTCCATTAAGGGTCAGACTTTGGGGAGTGTCTGACATCCTTAAACATATAATCCAGAGGAGCTGTTCAGTACTGACTTAGACCCAAGCAAGAGGGGCCACTTGTGTAAAGGGATCTGCCTCCATCTCCTGCCATCATCTCCCGCCCAGTGGGATGAGGCTTTCTTTGGGACTGAGCAGTGTACCCACTCAGGGCCCTCCCCTTGTTTCTAGACTATGCTGTAGATACACAGACCCTGGAATTCACAGCACAAATGGCACCAAATGCTTTTTGAAGGACCTGAGTCAAACTCTCTGCAAGTCTGATCTCTTGGGAGGCCCCCTGAGCAGATAATATATACACCCCTAGGCCTGGAGGCTGGTCATGGGATGACTCCTTGCAGGGGCTGTGGATGGAGCTTGGACCAGAGGGCTAGGTTGTCTGAGATTTGGAAGGGAGCTGGCTTGAAAAAGAAGTGGGACCAGGTGTGGAGAGAGGTAGGCAGAGTCTGGCCCAGCTTCCCCTATACCACCACATCCCAGCTGGCAACTCTGAGGAGTTTTAAGTTCTAACCTGGCTTTCCACCTTGTTATCAAGGTGCATTTGTTAAGGTAGGAGGCCAGGATATTTTATTTGAGTATTTTCTCTTGATGTATTATGTTTAAGTATTTAGACAAACGATACAGGAATTCCATTTGTACTCTTGCCCCAGACCTGCAATCACTAGGAATGAGCCAGTCACTACTTCTTGCTGAAGGAAGTACTCTTTAAAGATAACTGTTTTTTTTTTTTTCTACTTTTTTGCATAAAGCACTTCTAGTCAACCAATCCACTGCTCCTCAGTGATGGAGCAAGAAGTCAACTGAAATCAGGGGAAGTGTTCACAGCTCTCATGTTCCTCTCTGAGATCCTTATTATGGGGCCATTAGTGAACCAAACTTGGGTCTCAGAAATAACTCATGGACCATCCGCTGCTGATTCTTCTGCTCACCTTTAACCATTGTACTACTCTTTTCTGCCTCTGCCAGTAGAGTATCAGAACTATAAGAAAATGGACCTTAATTTCACTGACTTATTGTCCCTTGTGGGGTTTACCAGGTGGCTCAATGGTAACAAATCTATCTGCCAAGCAGAAGACATGGGTTTGATCCCTGGGTTGGGAAGATCCCCTGGAGGATGGCATGGCAACCCACTCCAGTATTCCTGCCTGGAGAATCCCCATGGTCGGAGGAGCCCGGCGGGCTATAGTCCATGGGTTGCGGAGAGTTGGGCATGACTTAGCGACTGAACAACAACAATGTCACTTGTAGTAGACAAGAATTGGAAGCATGAAAATGTCATTATTTTGTTTTTGTTATTGCTATTATTACATATCTATTTCAGTGCCTTTGCTCTCCATTAAAAGCTAGAGCCCCAAACTGACAAAAGACCAATTTTGGAAGAAACATCAAATAATTAACAGACATCAAACAGACGTTTAGGAAACCATACACTAGAGAAATGCTTTTGCAAAAGAGAATGGAGAAATGAACATTTCTATCTTAGCTATATCGTTACTGAAACAAAAATGAAAATATTCTTTCTTTTATAAGCAGGAAAGGTTTTTCAACCTGAATTACCGATTTCAGCCATATCAGAGACACTTCCTATAATAAATGTGTAAGGAAAAAAGATCATGTGCCAGCAAAATTCGATCTTTACTGCAAAATGTATTTATACATTGTAAGTGAGGTCAGAACAAAATAACTCAGGGAGTGGAGGGAAAGTTTCCTTTGAAGTGTTCTGAGATTAAGAGAAGCTCCAATACCCAGATGGAAGTGCCATTTGCTTTGCGTTTTCCATTTTTCTCTCTCTCTCTACTATGACAAACTATCACAGTGGCCCTCAGACCTATATTTTATAGGAAGACTCATAAGTGAAAACATCCGAATCTTGGGAACCTGATCCCCGTTACCGGTTCTATGTTTCCAAAACGGCATTTAAAGACACCATTGTTTGTTCCCAGTGACTAGTTAATTGCATTCTGATTTGGTAATTGCAAACAGATCCCAGTGTCTCAGCTTTTCTATAAGCATAGCAATCTTTAATATGATGGAACCAAAGTTATACTCAAAAATTCCCAAAGAGGTTTGTATTAGATTCTCAGATGCTTTTCTGCTCTTCTGTTGTTAATGTTAGATCTAGGTGTGTGTGTGTGTGTGTGTGTTTTTTTTCCCTTAACATTTAACAAGGTCATTATTGATTGATGTTGATTTGGTCTGTAGAGAAATTACCCAAAGATGGTGGCAGAAAAGACCACAAAATGTTGCTATTATTTTGTTTTATACTATAGGTTATTTACCTTTATATGCATGCCAGACCTGGAGAAAGAAAGGGTACCCACAAGAAACGGAAGGGTTTTCTTCCTGAATTGGAATGATCAGGGAATTATGAGCTGTCTTTGGAAACTCTACTTCTTCTAAGAGGGCAACTGGTCATCATATTTGTAGCATATTTAACATGGAGACAGATTATTAGTTGAATTAGTAGGATTCTGAGCAAGATGCAACCAGTGCTAAAAGTAAAGAAGCTCTACACAAAAATAAAAACAATGAACGATGGATAACATGCAGCAAAATGGATGAAACTCACAGACATTATGGGCTTTCCAGGTGGCACTAGTGGTAAAGAACCCGCCTGCCAGTGCAAGAGTTGTAAGAGACGCGGGTTCAGTCCCTGAGTCAGGAAGATTTCCTGGAGGAGGGCGTGGCAGTGCACTCCAGTATTCTTGCCTGGAGAATCCCATGGACAGAGGAGCCTGGCAGGCTACAGTTCCTGGGGTCACAAAGAGTCAGACATGACTGAGGAGACTCAGCACAGACATTATATTGAGCAAAGAGGCTACACGTAAAAGCCTACATACTATGTGATTCATTATATGATGTTTGGAAACAGGCAAAATCATCTATGGTGTTGAAGTCAGAGAATGGTTATCTCAGGGGTAAGGGTTGGACCTGCCTGAGAAGAGCATGAAGGAAACATCTGGGGTCTGGAAATGTTTTAAATTTGCTCTGGGTGGTAGTTACCTAGGTCTGTACATAAGTAAAATGTCATCAAGGTGTATAATCCTAAAATCTGTGAGTTCTGTACACTTGACTATATGAATGTTTGACTTTAATTAAAAAATGGACAGAGGAGACAACTAACTGCAGTTAGTCTCCTTTCTCAAGATCCTGCTCTGCTTTATTTGTATTTTTTATTTTTTGCTCTGCTTTATTTAGTTTCCTTCATCTCTTGTTCTCTCATTTGTTTTTCCTTCCTGTTTTTACACAGAAGGTGATTGGAGATAGAAGAATCATCTGAGTTCATGAGAGGACAAATGGGCTTTGAACCTTATTGAATCTGGTGTGAATCCAAACCAAACTCAGAATGTCCTTAAGGGTGCAAGTAGAAAAGGACAAAATAAGATTAGCTAATGGCATCACTGACTCAATGGATGTGAGTCTGAGTGAACTCTGGGAGTTGGTGATGGACAGGGAGGCCTGGTGTGCTGCAATTCATGGGGTCACAAAGAGTTGGACACAACTGAATGACTGAACTGAACTGAATATTTGTTTATTACTGTATAGTTTACAAAACTTTTCCATGTTTATTGTCTCATTTGATCATGAAACAATGCTAGAAAGTATTAATATATATTCATGATCTCATTCTACAGATTTAAAAAATCTCAGCTCGGAAAGTTAAAATGACTAAGTCTGCACAGTCAGTAAGTGGTAGAGCGCTTACTGAAACCTAGATTTAATGACTCTGATTCAGGAGATCCATGAACTTGGATAGGAAAACCAATTTATATCTTTATGTTATAATTCCTAACTAAGCATTTCTGTCCATTTTAAATGTATGCAACAAATTTCAGTAGCACTCATAGGTCCTATAACTATCACTCTTTTAGTCAGCTTGGCTTGCCAAAACAGAATACCATAGACACGATGAGAGTTAAGAACCTCTGCTTCATACCTGTGCCTTTTCTATTATGTGATCATTTCACATTGTTTAGGAATAACAGGAACACATTTAGGAAAACTTTGCTTGAAAGGAAAGTAAAAATTCATGGTCTGTATCGTTCAGTTTCTCCAACTATTGCCTAAGAACTGGGTGAGATGTTTACACCTTTTTCTTCTAGGTCTCTGCAATGCCAGGATCCACCCAAGCCAAGCATAGCCCATGTTACAACCTCCCTCCATGGTAGCTGAAGGTGCAGCCAACACAATTCTATGTGTCTAATGTTAGCCAAAATAGCTAAATAAAAAGTGGTATGCTCTGTCTGACTAGGCCTAACTCTTTTGCAGGCTAAATGATATTAGTCCTGACTGCCTAGAAATAGCAAAGGATAGTTTATTATCAGCCTAGGACTGGGGACACTGCACGAAGGATCTTGGCATCTGTACTGATGGTTGTGTTACCATCAGCAGACCAGGGTTTGATGACTGCTTTGCAGAATCATGTGATTTAGACAAAGAAGTTTGCCATCACTACCATCTCTCAAGTATTAATGCAACAAAAATAATAATTATTCTGGATCTTTATAATAGGAAATACAAAGCACAATTTTTTTAATGAATCAAATGCTATTGCCCCAGTTATATATGTGATAGAATGAAAACAAAAGTGGCTAATCTGTAGGAAAATGTCTTAAAATATCTAAAAATAAAGGTGATAGCACCAGTAGCAGGTGCCCAAATGCCTAATTCCACATTTCTTTCTTTTTACTTTATTGAATAAAAAAGCAGTTACAAGTATTCAGTCAGTTCAGTTCATTTCAGTTCAGTCGCTCAGTCGTGTCCAACTCTTTGCAACCCCATGAATCGCCGCATGCCAGGCCTCCCTGTCCATCACCAACTCCGGAGTTCACCCAAACTCATGTGCATCAAGTCGATGATGCCATCCAGCCATCCCATCCTTTGTGGTCCCCTTTTCCTCCTGCCCCCAATCCCTCCCAGCATCAGAGTCTTTTCCAATGAGTCAACTCTTTGCATGAGGTGGCCAAAGTATTGGAGTGTCAGCCTCAGCATCAGTCCTTCCAATGAACACCTAGGACTGATCTCCTTTAGGATGGACTGGCTGGATCTTCTTGCAGTCCAAGGGACTCTCAAGAGTCTTCTCAAACACCACAGTTCAAACGCATCAATTCTTCAGCACTCACTTTCTTCACAGTCCAACTCTCACATCCATACATGACCACAGGAAAAACCATAGCCTTGACTAGATGGACCTTTGTTGGCAAAGTAATGTCTCTGCTTTTGAATATGCTATCTAGGTTGTTTATAACTTCCCTTCCAAGGAGTAAGCGTCTTTTAATTTCATGGCTGCAGTCACCATCTGCAGTGATTTCGAAGCCCCCCAAAATAAGGTTTGACACTGTTTCCACTGTTTCCCCACCTATTTCCCAACCTATTTCCCATGAAGTGATGAGACCAGATGCCATGATCTTAGTTTTCTGAATGTTGAGCTTTAAGCCAACTTTTTCCCTCTCCTCTTTCACTTTCATCAAGAGGCTTTTTAGTTCCTCTTCACTTTCTGCCATAAGGGTGGTGTCATCTGCATATCTGAGGCTATTGATATTTCTCCTGGCAATCTTGATTCCAGCTTGTGCTTCTTCCAGCCCAGCATTTCTCATGATGTACTCTGCATATAAGTTAAATAAGCATTGGGCACTTGTAAATGATTAAAATACATTTACAGTGAAAAGCTGTCTTAAAAATAAAAATAAAACCAAAAGGATATTGTCAAATCTATCAATTATTCCCTCATTTTTCAGGATAGTGAAGTGTAATGGTTAAGTGTGGAGTTTGGAGGTTTATTAAGTCCTAGTTCAATCACTCCCTAGCTCTATGATTCTGAACAAGTTTCCTAACCTTTCTGGGTCTAAGTTTTCTCACAGTAAATTATAGCTTTAATACCTCTCTTAAAACACTGCACACAGTATTTGACAGTGTTAACCATTGTAAACCATGTAAGCCTTTGTAAACAAATAAAAATTATGTTCAATTTTTGTCTTACATATAAATTGAAATTTTTATGGGGTCATTTATATTTTTATCATAGTTCATCCTTCAAAACAGAAGGCCAGATGGCTAACATTAGACTCTTCAGTTCAGTTCAGTCGCTCAGTCGTGTCCGACTCTTTGCGACCCCATGAATTGCAGCACGCCAGGCCTCCCTCTCTATCACCAACTCCCGGAGTTCACTTAGACTCTTAGTACACTGAATAAAATATTTAAAATATTTAATTCCCAGAAGGGAGAACATTTACAAAAATCTGAAAACTTCATCATTTCCCACTATTCAAAATAAATGTTAGAAGTGACAAATTACCAAAAGTATATGATCCACTCTGCCTATCGATAAGAATCACTTAGCTGTCCTGGATATTATAAGTATAATCATCTTGCCCTTTGAATTATTTTTCAGTGGTCACAAAGATGCCCTGTAGAGACCAATCACAAAATCCTGAGTGGCATACAACAATTAGCGTTAATTGCTCACACATCTAGGGCCGGCAGCTAAGCATCTCTGGGATCCAGGCAGGGTTCACTTGCGTGTCTGGTTTTGGCTAGTTAATGGCTAATCTAATAGCTGTGGTGAGGGTGACTCTGATGATTCAGTTCAGCTCCACATGGATCTTATCATCCCATTTAGCGCAGACATGTTTTCGTCATGGTGATGGCAGAGAACAAAAGCACAAGCACAAACGTGCCAACACCTTTCCAAGTCTCTGCTTGGTCATATCTTCTAAATCCTACCAGCCGAAGGCCTTAATCAAGAAGCAAGGATGTATACTTCACCTCCACGTGCAAAGTCACACAGCAAAGGACAGGGGCCTAAGGAAGGGTGAAGATCAGAGACCATTAATGCTACCAGGTTGCCACATCCAAGCACATGTAGCGGACCACCACCACAGAGTCTATCAAGCTAATATAATTCACATCTTAGGCCAGTAACTTTTATGTATCATAATACATTAATGTATACATGCTTTGCTCTTGGAATGCCATCTACACCTCCATCTCCCTTTTCTAAATTTATCAATTTATCAGACAATTTGTCTCATCTGAATTACTGTTTCCATTCCTTTCTTTTTTCCCCTGGATAAATGTATGGTTTATTACCAATCTAATAATATAACATATACATTTTTCTCTTTGTTATAGTGTGCCACTGTTGACTGCCACTGAAATGTTTAAATTTTGCACAAGTCAAATTGAAGTGCATGTAAAACCCAAATTTATGATGAGTACCTAAAGCCAAATATATCTTCTGTAAGTTTTTACTGTTATGAAAAAGAGTTGTGATTGATGGTATATACTAGTCTTTCCTGGTCATGATTGTCGCTTATATTTATATTCTTCTATAAATACTTCAAATCTGCCTAGAAGCTGATTCACAGCTGACTTTTGTAACATCGTCATGTTTCTTGTGCATGATGACATAGCTAGCAAAACTTTCACTCAAACATTCATGAATGATAAACATCCTTGTCCTCATGGCATATTCCAGCCAGTGGTTTTTATTATTTCCCTCAACATGGGTTTTCAAAAGTCAAAAATTTCCCCATTCTCTAAATCTTACATCATGTTCTATCATATTTGGTATTTATGACATTCCTAGTGACTTAACAATGATGATAGCCACAATAAAATCCTGAAGGAGGCAATTGATAACTTCTTTGAATTTCTTTCTGAATATTGAAATATGAAGGTGGTTTTTCAATTGTTGCTTTCCCCTCAAATTCATCTTTTCCCCTCTTTTCTCCTTGCAACATTAGAGACCATTTAGATCTTTTATTCTCAGTTCTTGGTACATCATTAATCTATCGCACTAAAAATATGTCCTATCTCACTAAAAATATGTCTGCCTCTGAGAAAGCTCTTGCAGAGGAAGAGTGTCAACAGTAAAAGTCAAGTTTTCCAGAAATATAAAATATATATGTCCACATTACAGACCTGTAACAAAAACTCAGAATATCATATACTTGTTCAGAGTTTAAAACGCTATGAGCAATGACAGAAAATAAGATATGATATTTGACAGCCTTTGTTCTTTTTTTCCTTCTCCATCTCTTCTCTTTGCTTTCATTAATGTCTGCAATGAATACTTAATATTTTATATATTAATCAGAAGGAAATATGTCTGCTTTGTTTGTACTGATTCTCTTCCTTGCTAAATCATTTTTTTTTCTCTTTCCTCATATGAGTCACAGTTCTTCCATTCTTTTACAGTACTGTAAATCCTAAAATTATTTGTTTCCTATGGTTCTTGAAAGAACTCTCATTTGCCTTTTTTCTTTTCTTTTCTTTAGGCTGCCATGGAAAGCAGCCTTACTGACTTACAGACTTACCCTTTCTGTTTTCAATTCAGCTGAAAGCTTCACTGGTTGGAAGGAGAAAAAAAATTGTTTTATTTCTGTCTAATTAGTATGTGTGGTTTTTATTTCATTTCCCTCATATTTACTTCTATTGTAAAATAGTCTGCTTGCTATAACAAATTTTTCTATAAATGGTGGGTTTGAAAGACAACTAGTAGCAGTTACAGGCTGATATAGGAACCTCTTTTGCCTTAAAATAAAAGACATCAGCAACTCAAAACAAAAGGCTAAGTGGATAATGTTCAGAGTGGAGCTGATGGGTCATGAATGATATCAGCCCTCAGGTTTTAGGACCAAGTAAGGCCCCGAGTGCTGCGGTTCATGGGGTTGCAAAGAGGTGGACACAACTGAGTGACTGAACTGAACTGAACTGAAGTAAGTTAACCCTGAGCACTGATTCTCCTAATAAATAATGAAGAAGTATATGGAATTTGAAAATAACTTATGACATCTGTGCTTGATTGACTGTCAAAATTTGGACTGGAATATAAACTAGTGTAAACTTTCTGTTCAAATTTCTAACTATTCCTGTGGTATATATTATTTGGTCCTGTAGCCTGCCTTGATGGTTTCATATTTGTCTGTCCAGCCTTATTCTTTTTTTAAAACAATAAATAAGCTATATCTTTTTCTTAAAATAAAAATGTATATTTGCTGTAGCTATAGGAGAAGGCAATGGCACCCCATTCCAGTACTCTTGCCTGGAAAATCCCATGGACAGAGGAGCCTGGTGGGCTACAGTCCATGAGGTCACTAAGAGTCGGACACGACTGAGTGACTTCACTATCACTCATCACTTTCATGCATTGGAGAAGGAAATGGCAACCCACTCCAGTGTTCTTGCCTGGAGAATCCCAGGGACGGGGGAGCCTGGTGGGCTGCCGTCTATGGGGTTGCACAGAGTCGGACACAACTGAAGCGACTTAGCAGCAGCAGCAGCAGCTGTAGCTATTTGAGATATTCAAAATAAAAGACTAAAATAAACTTGAGGTATTTAGAATAACAAATTAAAATTAGCATAATTCTAACAACCAGACTGAATTACAATACTATTTTGGTTATCTCCTTTTAAACTCTTTACAACTCTATGATCCATGAATATCTTAAACTCAACATAACCAAAATGAAACGGTAAGTTCATGCAGACTTAAAGCTAGTAAGGGTCAGAGTTAAGATTTGAACCCATGTTTGTTTGACTCCAGTCTATTATGCCCTCCTCTGTGTTGGGTAAGTCAGTCCCACATTGCTTTTCTTTCAGTTTGCAAAGTTTTGTTATTGTTGAAGTAAGAATATGTAGAGTAATAAATATGTAGAGTAACAATTATGTAGAGTAATAAATTTTAGATGAGGAAAATAATATTCCACTTAGGGGTGTTTAATAGGCACTATATTGAGTGCCTATTAAATGTCAGGCATAAACAAAATTATGTCCATGTCCTACTGATTCTTACAGTCTAATGGCAGCACAATAAGCAAGTAGATTTGAAAATCTATTTGTGTCATCTTTTCTTCCAAAGAGGAAGTGTCTTCTTCTTCATTTTGAAAGAAAGACACTTAAGAACCTTTCCTTTTTCTCATCCTCCTCATCCAATTATCTGCCCAACTCAGATCACCTAGCCCCTCTATTTTTATTCAAATTTCACTGGTTTTTGTCTAAACTGTTACAATGATCTCCTAAATGTGCTCCATATCTCCAGAATGTGCTTCCAAAAACACAAATGTGTCTTATCACTCTACTTCTCTATATCAAGTTTTTTGGTTTTTTGTTTTTTACTTAAAAGATACTGTAACTCTAGCACATCTTTAATTTTTGATTATAAGATACAAATACAACAGAAGTAATATCTCTGCTACAGTTTTTGGTAGTCAAAAAAATAAAAAAGAGGGAGAGAGGACAAATGCTTAGGGATACAAAGGTTTGAGGAGGGGCTGGGATTATTATTATTTTTTTGGCAATCTTATTTTTTTCTGATATTATTGGGCTACAGTATTCTTCTCATGTGTAAATTGAGAAAATGTAAAATTGGAGATAAATAATGAGAAAAATAATTTTTAAAATGTATACTGCAGAATAAATAAGGAGAAAATATAACAAAATATCAAACCAAAAAGTAAGACAGAAGACTCAGGACTTAAGATACCAAGATAGAAAATATATAGGGAAAAATATGGTAGAGTTTTAGACTAAGAAAATAATCTATGCTATGAAGAAATAGATGGGATAATCATAACTTTTGTAAAATGAAAGTTTAAAATCATATATAGTAAACACCCCTAAGTGGAATATTATTTTCCTCATCTAAAATTTATTACTCTACATAATTGTTACTCTACATATTTATTACTCTACATATTCTTACTTCAACAATAACAAAACTTTGCAAACTGAAAGAAAAGCAATGTGGGACTGACTTACCCAACACAGAGGAGGGCATAATAGACTGGAGTCAAACAAACATGGGTTCAAATCTTAACTCTGACCCTTACTAGCTTTAAGTCTGCATGAATTAATTACACTGAGTGCCAACACCTTCATATAGAAAATGAGAACACTAGTGCTTAGATGTCTGGACATGCTACATGGCATATATTTGGTACAACTGCCTGGCACTTTTCTCCACAAATTGTATGTACTGTTAGGATTACTAGAATCATTGCAAACTCTACAACGAAGGCAAAGTAATCTCATATCCAAACCAAAGCAATCATGTGGTTTGGCCTAAATTACAGTTTATGACTGAAGAAAGAGATGTTATCAGAGAATTCTAGGTAAAAATTACTATGTTATGAATAGTTTACATTAATTATTAAAGCCCTCACATAGTATATGCTATTTAGAGGGGAAACGTAATCTTCAGCATTCATCCTGTTAAATGCTACCACTTTCCCTCTTTTCATTGTTTGTGGAAGTAGGGCTGGGAGAAAAGCATCAAGTTTCTAATTCTTTGGAGAATAGGACAGACACTGGGGTTTGAAAGCTCCTTGCTGAAGTGTTGAAAGCACAGGCTTCAGTGATTCATGCGTGGTGTGGTAGTATTGGTCACTTAGAGGTGTTTTGCAACCTGCGTTTTGGCAGAACTATAACTTCCAACTTCATTCAAAAGCTCCAAAGAAAAAAAATCTATTCTAGTCTATTTTAAAATGAGAGAGAGAGGAGAAAACATCTTTCTCTGTAAACACTGAGTGGACAGATCAGTGTTTGTGAGGAACCTAACTAAATCGTGGCTGATCCAGAAAGTGTGTCAGAACACCAGGTATTTAGTTTCCAAAACATGTTGTACTTGGCTTTTCCACCTTTAGTAAATATGATTGAGCAGCCAACAGGCAATCGAGAAGGACAACATGTGCACAGAATCATCAGTTTTTTTTCAAATTGGCTGGAAGAAGAGAGGGTTGACTTGATGGGTTCTTTTAGGATGTTAATTCCCCAAGAGTCTCTTAGCCTTTCCTTGCATAGCAAGTGAATTCTATGTCTGGAAACATAACCCAGTACTACTCTTTATAACCAGCTTGCAGCTCTAGTCCATGGGGGACTGTGCTGGCCAAGACTAGCAATGTTGTTTTACCTTCCAGTGGCTTTAGCTACTTACTCCAGAATGAAAATTGGGGGGAACCTTGGAGAAAAAGAACGGGATAACTTAAGACTCCATTTTTCTAAATTTTAACATTTATAAAGTTACTTGGAGCATAGGAATACATGGTAAACTGCAAAAATGGAATCCTAGGAAATATTTATTGCCTTTTGTTTAATTTTCCTCTTGCTTCTTTTACTATGTGTATCCAGATAAATATTAGAAAGTGTATTGAGATCTTTAGTAGCATTTTGCTGTTAGAATTCAATAAATAGTTGTTCTTAATGATCATATACCAAGTAATTGATAAAAATGCTAATCAAAATAATATTTTATACATAATACTACATCTCACAATGAGTATCCTTCTAACAATGATATATATTCATTAATCAGTTCTGTTTTGTACATTTGTTCTGCTATGAATCTATCAAACTCTTCATGATTTCAAGTCTTATTTTCCAAAATTGTTCAGTTGTCAAGAGGGACATTATGAAATATTTGATGGGCTGAGGACATCACAAAGATTAGTCACACCAAACTCTTTGAACTTTGAAAATCCTATTCCAGAAAAAGTGACCATTCTTAACAGTCATCATTGAGTTCCTTTGTAATGCATATTCTGCATGCCCAGAGCTGTTTATTCCAACAGGTCAAAACAGTTAAGCTATTTTATATAACAAACTTGAGTGCAAATCTAGCCATATGTGTTAAATGCAAATAACAGAAGAACATGTGGTAACTAACCATCACCGACACATCTGTAGGCCTTAAAAATCTCTTTTGGGCCTGGTGGCTTGAGAGCATACTTTGTCTTTGGTTAGGAGATACCTCCAAAATGTTAACGTGCAAAAAAGAAAAGTCTGACTTAAAATCAAGACAATATTCTTTCTCACAACCTAGTCCATCAAAGCAGCTCATGGAATATACTTTTCCCCTGTTATAAAATAGCCAAGTCACACACATACATCCCTAGTTTCTCAGCAGTCCTCTGTATTCCAAGATTCCTTGGAAAAATGCTGCTGCTCTCCTTTGAAAGTCCTTTTTGTATCTTGCGGCTGAATTTATTCTAGCCTTTAGGTAGACTCCTTAGAGCTGCTAAGGACCCTGTTAGAATCATTTTGTGTTTAATGGGCTTATTTCCCCATTCATATTCATCTCATCATTTTCCATCTAAATATGATGCTTCTTGATGAAAAAGGAAGCAAAACAGTATGTGGAGTTCAGCTTTTTATATCTCCAAAATTACACCATTGTCCTTGGGCACCAGGCCTATTTTTCCTTTGCTTTTATGGCTTCAAAAATAATCTAAAGCAAGTTTTCTCTTCTGCTATTAACATTTTTTACAATAGGCTTTCTGATATAATTCTGATAAGACTATGCCATCCACTTGCACTTTCCCTTAAAGAGAAACTATATGCAAAAAGCTTTGGATGGTTCTTGGCACATCATATGGTATGGTAGTAATCATCATTGTCCCTATTGTCGTCATGACTGTCATTATTAACTGCTCTTATTTCTCTTTTTGGAACTGGTTCCTTTAAAATTTGAAATATTTGTGCAAATTGAATGCTTTTGAAAAACAGTATAAACCTTTAATAACTGAAGAAACTCCTGACTCTAACCATCATCACTAATTCATCACTGTAAGTTGCTTGTCTGTGTTCGCATAAGAAAACCAGGTTCCTAATAAAGTCTTTGAAAGAGAAATACTATATTTTCAGCAAACAGGAGGAACAAATTAAAAATTGGCTCCCATTCCTTAAGCTTTAAGTGAGGGCACCCTGTTGCTTTCAAAAGATTTTTATGTTAGATATTTAGAAGGGAAAGTTGATCTCACAGGTGTGCACACTGGCCTACTCAAGCTTTGACGGAAGGAGTGGGGGAAGGGGAGGGAAGTCCTAAAGCACGATCAGGTTTCAGTGCCTAGTCACTGGAATCCCAGTCAATAAACACAAACTCAGAGCTAAAATGTAATGATGAGAAGATTGTACCCCCTCACCCCGAATTATCCATCTCTTTTTTTCCTTAGTTTTCTTTCCTGGTCTCTATCACTGTGTGATGCTGCTCTGCAGATCATAAATATGAATTTTATCACTATTAGTTTGTAATTTTTGCCATGCTTATAAATTTCTAAATTGTATGCTTTAGTAATGATGAAAATATCAATAATAATAAAGTGAAAGTCGCTCAGTTGTGTCCGACTCTCTGCGACTCTATGGACCATACAGTCCATGAAATTCTCCAGGACAGAATACTGGAGTGGGTAGCCTTTCCCTTCTCCAGGGGATCTTCCCAATCCAGGGATCGAACCCAGGTCTCCCACAGTGCAGGCAGATTACCAGCTGAGCCACAAGGGAAGCCCAAGAATACTGGAGTGGGTAGCCTATCCCTTCTCCAGGGGGTCTTCCTGACCCAGGAATCAAACCAAGGTCTCCTGCATTGCAGGCAGATTCTTTACCAATCAAGCTATCAGGAAGCCCATTAATAACAATAGTGATTACACATATACTCAGCTTAAGATAATTTTCTGTATGAAGCCCTTTCTAACTGTTTCAGGTAAAGCCAACCACTTCCTCCTTTGTACCCTCACTGTAATTGTGCACATGTCCCTCCTGGCTACACAACACTTCACTGTGTTTATTTATATACCCACCTCCTACTACCTGATGTTAGCTCCTGGTAATAGCAACTGTACCTGGGCATACACTATAAATCTCAACAAATATTTGTAGAATGATTTTCTGAATAAAGAAATGATTTACTCAATAGTTTATTACTTCTGTATCTTTTGCTATATCAGTTTAGTTCAGTTGCTCAGTCATGACCGACTCTTTGCAACCCCACAGACTGCAGCATGCCAGGCCTCCCTGTCCATCACCAACTCCCAGAGTCCACTCAAACCCATGTCCATTGAGTGGGTGATGCCATCCAACCATCTCATCTTCTGTCATCCCTTTCTCCTCCTGCCTTCCATCTTGCCCAGCATCAGGGTCTTTTCAAATGAGTCAGCTCTTTGCATCAGGTGGCCAAAGTATTGGAGTTTTAGCTTCAACATCAGTCCTTCCAATGAACACCCAGGACTGACCTCCTTTAGAATGGACTGGTTGGATCTCCTTGCAGTCCAAGCGACCCTCAAGAATCTTCTTCAACAGCACAGTTCAAAAGCATCAATTCTTTGGAGCTATATCAACTTGATACCAAATTTTTGATATAAGAAATTAGTATTTTACTGTATAAAATGACTACTTTACTAATTAGAATAAGATTGGTAAAGCAGTTAAATCCTCCCTTCCCCATGACTTTCTATTTCATCAGTATAATAACACTTAGGTCAATGCTGTATTGCCAAGGAAATATATATATTTAACTTTAGTAGCCAAACCATTTTCCAAAATATTTGCATCATGCAACCAAGCACGCATGCACCCTTCCCACTAATGGTGTATGATACTCCAGTAGCTCCACAGACATTCCAACACTTACTAATGTCAGCCATTTTCATCATAGCCATTTGAGTGGATGTGTTTCACATTGTGACTTTAACTTGCATTTCGCTCATGATGAAGGATGTGGAACGCTTTTCAAATGTTTATTCGTGATTTGGATATGTAGTTTGATGGCAGAGAATAACACGTTTTTGAAAGATATTTAAGATAACAAACCTGAATTAAAGCTTCATACTGACTTAGGTCCTTATCCTAACCCTCCCCACACTATTCAACAGCAAATACTAACTTTAACATAGTTATCTAAGGATGAGAAAGGAGCAAACATAGAAACATATATCTGCATACACTCACACGCCCTTAGAGGAAAAGGACATGAAAACCTTATATGAAAAATAAAGCATCCATATCTTTAATTCTCATAATCTCTGAGAGATTGAAATGTAGTCCTTGGGAAAAAAAGAAAAGGGATCCCAAATATATCATACAAAAGGTTAAAGAAAAGATAGAACATCAGGAGAAGACCAACAAATAGTTAAAGCAACAGGAACGAAATTGAAGGAAAAATGAAAACGTTAACAGATGACTGCTATGTTAAAACAATAAAAGGTAAACAAGAGATAGGACAGTTTCCTAAAATTATATAAAAATAAAATGGAAAAGCACAAGATATAAAAGGGATTCAAAAAAGATGAAAGGTAGAAAAAAGAATACCAGTGTATACATTGTTGTTCTTAGAAAAAAGAACAGGACAAATGTAAGAAAAATGTATTTTGACGAGTAATAGACTGAAATCTGCCCATTGAAAAGTCAGGGAAAATAAAAATAAATAAGAATGACCCCAAGGTCCCTAGCTGGTATGATTTCTTCTTTCTGTCCTGCAGAATTTTCTCACGTATGATATATATATGGTTGTTGGCTCTAGTTAGTGATAGTAACAGAAATATTTAAGTCTATTTCATCTTTCCCGAAGTGCAAGTCTGTTGGCTGTATTTTGATCAGTTTCTGAAATGATTTTTCTACTCAGCATGTTTCTCTTCCTGAAGTAACACAAGGATGTTCACTCTGAGCCATCATCTGATTGGCCTCCCTTTTCCCTATGCTTCTACCCAAAGGCAAACTCACCAGGTGTTTTTGATAGGGGACATTTTCATAGGTAAACCTGCTCATATTGCCTTTGGCCTACTTACTCTTTTAATGGAAATCACATTACAGCCCTGAAAAGCACTTTGAAATTTCAGAGTAAGTCATTTTCGTGAAGAGGAAGAAATATATAAATTAGACAGTAGAAAAAAAAATTACTCATTGATAAGACCATTTTCAACAAATTTTTCTAAAGCCTAAAAAAAACAGGACTGTTCTATCAGTATGCACAAAATTCTATGTCAAGGGAAAATGTAAAGCAAAACTTCCATGACACCAGCAAAAGTCATTTAGACAAAAGAGAGAAATTTTAGGGAGGGCAGGGTGGAGAGAGGGTGCCCTGAATCAGACATCCCCATTTTGCTTCTCCTCCTCTATCCTTCTCCACCTTGCTTGGCGCCTTGCATACTGGGGCCAAGCAAAGTGGGGCATCAACGCGTCCCTTGCTCCCTGGTGTTCCACTGGTTTCGACTAACAGGAATCCTGACAGCAAGTGGAAGGAGGGCAGTGAAAAGGACATCAGGTGAAGGGACTTCCTGACACTCCTGTGGGGTCACCTTAGGGTGCTAGTGCTATATTCCTCAAGAGAAGGTCGCCCTTCCTCCCAGACCCAGGGATGGTGACAACTCCACTGTCATTAATCCCAGGGAGAGCCCTAGCTCCACTAGGAGCGGTGTAGAGAGTTTCAGTCGCCCCCGGACAGAACATGTGCTTGAAGTGGTCTCATTCACACAGACGTCTGCACACTTGTGCTGTTTTACAGACAGAATTTTAAGGTTATATCCTCCTCCATATTCCTCTTGACGGTGCTGCTTAATAGCTCAAGACTCTTTTTCAGTGGGAGATTTTGTGTTTGCGTCCACACATGGCCCTATTTCTTCTGTAACCCCTTCCCCTGCCCCTAGCTTTCTTACCCTATAGGAAATTGTTTCTTCTATCTTATTTCCATTATTCCTTTTTCATTAATTTTTAAGATATATACAAAAACCTTGGAACACTAATTCCACAAGCCCAAGGTAATCTTCCATCTTATTGTTACTTATGTTTCTATACTTAAATTCCTGTTTTACAGAAATCATTATTGTTTGATACACTTAACATTTTTTAGGAGTTCCCCACGTTTACAGTGTTTGTTGGGATTCCTGAATCGTTAATGTTTCTCTTGAGTTATAAAAACTTAGACATTTATCTCTAACATTGGCTTCTGTCATTTTCTCTTTTTAAGAATTCAGTTTGGTAGATTTTGATTTTTCTCATTCTTCCACCCTCCCTATGTTTAACTCATTTTCATGTTTTCTCTCACTTTCTCTTTGATGCATATCGTGGATGATTCTCTCAGAATTATTTTCTAGTTTACTGTTCCTTGCTATAATTGTATTTAGTCTACCATATAACCTGTCCATTAAACTTTCCTTTTCTTTTCTGCAAATCCTTTCTTCTAATTTGCTTTCATAGACTCTTAGTTTCATTTATTTATTTATATATTTAAAGATAATCACTTTTATTTCTTACATGATACTCCCAAAATTTGAAGTCCTTTGAGCTTTAATTCCTTTACTTATTTCTGCTAATGTGTGGGGTTTGTTTCTATTGTTTATAACTTGAGTATATGCTCCTAGTTTGGTGATCAATGTCTGTAGGAATCATGAGGATTTAAGCTACAGAGACATTCCTCCAGAGAAGTTTACATTTGTTTCTTCCAATGACTGTGGAACATTTATAATCATGTTAAATTAATTTAGGTTTCCTGGACTGCACAGGTAGTCTAAATTTAAAACTGCAAACTCATATATAATGTCTGGTCTACAGCTACAGATTCTCAGGGGAGAATTTCTTTTTTTCATTGTAAAGACAAATTGATTTGTTGTAACCCTTTTGAAAAAAAGCATAAATTTTATTGCCTACCCTATAGCATTCTTAGGTCTAATCCCTCCTTGCACAAGGCCTAATGTCTTATTTCTGTCCTGTATGTAGCTGTTAAAACTCATGGCCATGTATTCCTGGAGCTGGTAAATACTTTTAAGGCTGCTTTAGCATTAGAAGAGTTTTTCAGGTCCATCTTCATTTTTTGGCCCTGGGAATTAAAAATATACTCTTATTTTTAGTGATGTGAAATTAACATACTGATAAAAAATATTTTTCATTTGCCTACTGCTTAATTTCTTTACTTGCTTTATTTTTATTCACTTTTCACATGCATAATCCATTTTCAACTTTTTCTAATGACTACTCATCTTTAAATAAAGCCAGTTTTTAGCGTCATGTGTGTTCTTGAGAATATATATGAATGCATCTCCATCCCTGGGAGGTGATTCTGTGAAGATTGAGATGTTTCTCCAACAGAGAGAAGTGGTTCTGGCACAAAGAAGGTTCTCAAGATTATTTGAATAAACAGATGAACAACTCTACACCCCAGGCTTATATTGAATACATTCTCACTGTTTTTGTTTCTCTTCTAATCTTCACGCATATTTCTCTTCCTCCAGGATTTGGTTTAGTTCAGTGTCTCAGTCGTGTACAACTCTTTGCGACCCCACGGACTACAGCACGCCAGGCTCCCCTGTCCATCACCAACTCCTGGAGCCTACTCAAACTCGTGTCCGTCACGTTGGTGATGCCATCCAACCATCTCATCCTCTGTCATCCCCCTCTCCTCCCACTTTCAATCTCTCAGCATCAGGATCTTTTCTGATGAGTCGGTTCTTCACATCAGGTGGTCAAAGTGTTGGAGTTTGTATCCTTCCTTCAGGATTGGCCTTCAAAAATCCAGCCTTCTTCACAGTAAAACCCCTCATATGCCAGATGGTTTCCTTTTGTCCTATCACTTATCTAGGCTAAGAGGTTAGAGCAGAGGTGATTCCTGGCCATTCTATTTGAGCTAGCTATCTACAAGGAATAGTCTTATTTCCCTTAGACTTTGCCCACAGTCTAGAGCTCTTGTCTCTTTAATTAAAGGATCATTGGCTGAGCCTTTCAGGACTGTAACGCTGACTTTTAAGGAAATTTGTCTCCTGCTTGATGTCTGAAAAGGTTTGTCTGGGCACTCAGCGCCCTCGTGTTTTCATTGGTGTAGATTTCTCAGTATTTGGAAGGTTTGCTTTATAATTTGTGGTTTGAGGTTGTGGCTGTTTCTCTGTTTTATTAAAAATGGAGAGCTTTTCCCTTCAATTTTTCACTAACTTATTGATCACAGTTGGGTTTGAGCAAGAGTGTGCATTTTACCCATGGTGTCTTCCTTGGCTGGAGTTTAGTCCGCCCTCATCTATCTCCCTGTTTTTTGTTACTGTCACCATCATCTTCTCACATCTAGAAAACCACACCTTTTAACATTTTCAATATCCAACTCAGACTTTTTCTCCACAACCACTCTTATCCCACTGCCTCTGGGGGTTATTAACTTTAAGTTGGGAACAAGAAAATCATCTGGTGCTTTACCCCCCCATAATTTGTGTATCACCACATAATATTTCAGTGTTTAAGCTCTGAGACCAGTTATACAAAAATAAATCCATGATTATAGTAATGTCTAACAGGCAGCTTCATTGCCTAGATATCTAAGTTAAATTCCTTTACACTATCAACCTATGAGCAATAGGATTTCAACAGATTTGAACAATGTATAATAGTACAAATTTCTTTTGTGACCAATAGAATGTACTTCAAGTTGGCAGGTCTCGTTAAGCATGCTATCTGTATCAACAGAAATTTAATTCAGTCATAGGAATCAAACTCAAGTTTGATGCTTTTGAAATGTGGCATTGGAGAAGGCTCTCAAGAGTCCCTTGGACAGGAAGGAGATCCAACCAGTCCATTCTAAAGGAAATCAATCCTGAATATTCATTAGAAGGACTGATGCTGAAGCTGAAACTCCAATACTTTGACCACCTGATGCGAAGAAGTGACTCATTGGAAAAGACCCTGATGCTGGGAAAGATTGAAGGCAGGAGGAGAAGGGGACGACAGAGGATGAGATGGGTGGATAGCATCACTGACTCAATGGACATGAGTTTGAGTAGACTCTGGGAGTTGGTGACGGACAGCAAAGCCTGGCGTGCTGCAGTCCATGGGATCACAAAGAATTGGACGCAACTGAACTGAACTGTTTCTACCTAAGTGAAGCAAACAACCACGGGCTTAATTCTATTCCATAATAATGTGCTCTAAAATCCAATCTGTTTATATTCCCATCTACCTCATTAGGCATAAAACCTCTAATAACAAATATAATAAAATTCAAAACCAACTATTTCCCACCACATGTATTTCTTCCTCTCCCTTACATGTTAGACCAGAGTATAAGATAAACAAACAAAAAAAGAATATTTCATACCCAATCACTTTTCTAAAATTGTTTTTTCCTTTTTCCTTATATCTGCAACCACTCTAATACTGTCGTTAATTAAAAATCTAGAAGGTTATTTTTGGTTGCACTGGGTCTTTGTTGCTGTCACAGTTTTTTTCTAGTTGCAGCAAACAGGGGCTACTCTGCATTGAGGTGGTTTCTCCTGTTGCAGCGCAGGCTCTACTCACCGGCTTCAGCAGCTGCAGTACATGGGCTCAGCAGTTGTCACATGCCAGCTCTAGAGCACAGACATGGTAGTTGTAGCAGTATCTGGAATCTTCCCCAACCCAGGTCCCCTGCAGCAGCAGGCAGATTCTTACCCACTGTACCACCAGGGAAGTCTTAGAAAGTTTTACTTATTTTTAAGCTTAATCAATTTACACTGGGGAAACACAAAGAACCAAATCTTGCCAAAATGTTAACATACTTTCCAGGTATAGAAGGAAACTCACGTAGGATCCAGACCCAAAGCCTCAGAAATCTTTGATGACATTATCTATTATTTGAAATTAGATTTTCTTCCCTTTCCAGTAACTATCTGGACATTCTGTCACTTTTGTATATAGAATGTACAATCAGTTCTGCTCTAATACTTGTTTTGAAAAATGCAAATTTGTTTCAAAGCAATGATATATCAGGAAACAATTTTAGCACAACAGATTTTATGTTTATGTGTAATCTTGAATGCAGGAAACATAGGTGAGCCCAGAAACTGTACTTAGCTTAAAGATGAGAAGAGCAGGAATACACAAAGCATACGCGTGCATATGTCTCGGTTCTTAACCATCACCAGCTACTTCAGTTCACTGGGTGTGTTATGAGTCACACCAATGCATCTGGTGTTTCTAAGAACCATTTAGAAATGGTTATTTCATCCCATTTCTAATAACCCTCCTTCCACCACATCACAGTAATATACAACTGCAGCCCCTGCAATGCCCACTTCTGTGTGCAGACTTCAGCTCTTCGTCAAGCTAAAGTGCCATGTTTAGCATAGTATTTATGTATTTCTTAACCACTTAACATGTGTAAAATTGTGCTACCAGTTTTATAAGGTTATTATTATTTCACTCTATTGTTGAGAAAACTTGAGTGTTGTGTCCTTTAACCCTTGTAATTTTTTTAATTAAACATTTAACTTTAGGGATAATTGTGGATTCACTTGAGTTGCTAGAAATAATATTGATATATCCAGTATATCCTTTACCCAATTCATTCCCCCAGTGATGACATCGTGCAAAAGTATAATATCACAACCAAGAGATTGTTACTGAGACAGTCAAGATAGAGAATGATTTAATTACTGCAGGGATTTTCTGTGTTGCCTTTTATTAATACTATTATTTCCCTCTTGGTCCCCCTTCTCGTCTTTAACCTCTAGCTACTACTAATCTGTTCTCTACTTCTGTGGTTTTGTCACTTTAAGAATGGTTCATAAATGGAATCTACCCAATATCACTTTCTGGGGATTGAGTTTTTCCACTCAGCGTAATTCCCTAGCAATTCATGTTGCATGTATCTGTAGTTTGTTCTTTTTTATTGTTGAGGAAACTTTCATGATATGGATGTACCACAGTTTAACTATTCAGGGTTGAAGAGCATCTGGGTTGTTCCCAGTTTTGAGCTATTACAAATAAAAGTGCTATGAATATTCATAAAAAGGTTTTTGTGTGAACCTAAGTCTTTATTTCTCTGGGCTAAATGCCCAGGGGTACAATTTCTAGGCTGTGTGTAAGTTGCATGCCCACTTTATTAAGAAATTTTCCAACTGTTTCCCAATTTCTCCACATTCATACCTTGCTAGTGAGTTACAAAGAGTTGGACATGACTGAGCAACTTTCACTTTCACTTTTTCCCCACATTCTTATTGGAGCATTGAATACTGCTATTAAATTGTTAATTACATTTTTAATTTTAGCCATTCTGACAGTTGTGGGATATCTTATTGTGATTTTAATTTGCATTTCTCTAAGGGCTAATGGTGAATATCTCTTCATGTGTTTATTTACTATCTGTATACCCTCTTCCATGAAATGTTTCTTCATGTTTTTTGCTTATTTCCTAATTCAGTTGACTTGTTTACTTTTTTACTGTTAAAATTTTAAACTTCTTTATATATTCTCAGTACTAGTCCTTTGTCAACTAAGTGGATGACAATTTTTCCTCGTAGTCTGCAGCTTGTCCTTCCATGCTCCTAACAGGGTCTTTCACAGATCAAAAGGTTTTCACTCGATGAGGTTCAATTCATCAGTTTTGCCTTTGGGGGCACAGGTTTGGTGTCAAAGCTCTACGGCTCCTGTGAAACGATTTTGCCTAGCATGTGGGGTTATGGCATCCACGTGTAACATTATAGCAGAACTGACTGTTCTTGAGAGAAACAGAATAAAGAACTATTAGGGTACAAACAACATTTTAAAACAAGCTGTCATTGGCTTAACGATATTATAAAATCTCGAATAAATTCTGAGGTTCCATCTAAAACAATTTGGAAAAACTAACTTTAAGTCTCGTTCCACACTGCACTACGTTCATGGGAGGTGTGGCAATTATCTGCTTAGTTTGACAGTATCAGTGAAGATGAACTCAGGGGAACAGATCCTCACAACACTAAACTAAGAGATTCATTCTGTTCACAGCAGTGCCCTATATTTAGCCACTAGTCCCAATCATTAGTAGGAAAATGTCTGTCAATGAGTTTAAGTATTAGCATCCTGTTAAAAGATCTCTTTATCTCACTGATTTTCAATTAAGCAAGACCTCTGTTACAACAAAAAGCTGAATGTTTTCCAGCCAGCCCCTCAGGAAAGATACCATTTTGGCTCTGAAAGCCATTATGAAAACTTGACCTTTTTACCTCTTCCTGACCAGGGCTTTCCCAGATGCAAATTTAATGGCTTAAACACTGAATGCTATCAGCCTCATAAAGCACGAAACCTCCTCTCTTCAAAGCAGCCCTCGTAATTTAACTGGCGAGGCTGCCACTGTGCAGTGGGCTCCAGCCGTGTGCCTGCCAGAGAAGCCGTCGGAGCAGACCTGCCCTTTCTTCAGCTTTCAAGGGTACTGAGAACTGACCTCGAGTTAGGTCTCTTCCATGTCCAGGAAGGAGAGAGAAGAAAATAAATTATTACATAAAACAAAGACTATATTATTTGGTACATATGTTATGGTTTACCCCCATTTCATCCTCTGAACAAGGGATTGTCTGCCTTCAACTTTTCCAGGCTCTTAAAATCCCTCTTTATAGTCTGTGCAGTCAACTTAATGAGGACCATTCGAGGCGCATAAGTGAAATGATGTCATTTGGTTTCTCTCTTTTTCCTTCTGGGTCTCTAACTGCAGGGTTTGATCCACCCCGAGCGGGACACAATATGCACACAGTCCCAGAATTATTAAGGTGAAAGCTCTGACCTGCTTCAGTGCCCCCAAACTAATTCCTGCTTCTTCTACCATCCGAGGCTATTCTGGATTCACCCAGAATTTATTGAGCACCTGTGTGCCAGGCGTTATGCTAGACGCTTTTATTTCATATGCATTCGTCTTTCTCTGACGACAAACTGCAGTGCTAGCTTACATAGCGCTGGAAGATTAGTAGTAGACTTGCCTCGTTATATTACACCCAGTGGAGTGCTGGAGGCAGGCTGTGCTGGCTTGTGAGAACTGATTGTTAAATTCTCAAGAATTTTGTGAGCACTTATTCAGTATAGCCGTTATTTAAAAGTCATATTATAGAGGCTTACAATTAAATAAATTATATTCAAAGGTAACAAATACTCAGAATTCACCACTTCCTAATTATTTGACTACATTTTATTAATATCTATGCCCTTGAGGTTATAACTATTGATTTTGCATGGCAAAAATACTTTAATAACGGTGTGATCCTGAATGTCTCTTCCCAATTCCACCTTCAGTGATGTTACATCGGTGGCTTCAAACTGGCACTCATGGGAGTATTTATACCATGGAAATGAACAAATGCTACAAATCAGAGTTTTTGCCCTCTCAAGAGCTGGTTGCTGATAATTTACCAGCATACCAGTGACTATACTCTTCCATGGCTCATATGTGGTACTATGTTTATGAATGACTTATTACTGACTAAAAGTTTTTTGGATAACTGTGAACTGAAAGAAATTAACTACAGGACAAAAAATCTCTCTGTGTCTTGAACTCTGGTAGAAATGAGAAGCTTGTTTACATAGCATGCATTCTTCTGTTGTTCTAGAAGGAAACATTGTCAACTTAGGGACATGAACCATGTGCCTTGTATGTATCCACATCTGTCTGAGCACCATGGGTAGGGCCTCAAAGACAGTGTCTGCCTGGGGGAAATGAAGAGCCCCATACGAGATCTGAGGAGAGGAAAACGAGATTCACACGAGCGTGGACCATGGGCAGTAATGTGGGCACAGCTGAGATGTGTACTGCCCTCTAGTTCTTTCCTCCTCCTCTGGTTTGCATGAACTGGATGCAAGCCTCTGAAAGACAGAGAACACCAGCAGGAAGGAAGACGCAGTCTCACTAAGGTACTATATTATGTTGACAGCAGGAGGCAGCCCAACCTTGTGACCGTGGGCCAGTGTGTCACGAGCTAGGAGACAGAACTGTTCTTCACTCCAACAGGATGTAGAACCAGCACTTAGGGAACCTGGCAAAGTTGCAAAGCAGGAGAGCACACAGCAGTGTGATTAGTCTATTTGGTCTACGTCTGGAGTCGATTAGGATTCCACGGGACATACTGTGTCATGGACGACCAGATGGAGTTCAGAGAGCTCAACATTACTGTACCAGACAGACAGGAGAAGACAAACGGTGAGAAAGCGAGGGTACCATGAGGTACAAGAACAGAACCCCCAAGCGTGTACCAGAGAACATGGAAGACTCCACCTACTGGCCAGGAGTATTGCTTACATGACCACATATGGAAATGAGCTCAAGGGATTTCTTAGAAAATTGGGAGAAATTTAAGAAGGCTGAAGCCCCACATTCTTTTAGATAGGAGCTGAGTCAGGAAATTCTATCCTGTCCCTGTGATTCAAATCCATAATAGTTTACCTCTGGGTTGGACTGGCTAGACTGGGACTAATCTATTTTCTCAGCAGTGGTTCCAATGGCTTATCTGTATTCTAAGATGGGAAGCCTTAAAGCTAGAATAAGTATAAATTCCAGGTGATTACTGTTACAGTCAATGAAGACTGCAGAAGAAGTAATGCCTACTAACAATATGTATTCAGATAGCTTTCGAGTAAGAAGAACTTGGTATATTCTCTTTTGACATTTTCATCAGAGAGCATCTCATCAGTTCAGTTCAGTTCAGTCGCTCAGTCATGTCTGACTCTGTGCAACCCCATGAATCGCAGCACGCCAGGCCTCCCTGTCCATCACCAACTCCCGGAGTTCATTCAAACTCATGTCCATCGAGTTGGTGATGCCATCCAGCCATCTCATCCTCTGTGGTCCCCTTCTCCTCCTGCTCCCAATCCCTCCCAGCATCAGAGTCTTTTCCAGTGAGTCCACTGTTCACATGAGGTGGCCAAAGTACTGGAGTTTCAGCTTTAGCATCAGTCCTTCCAATGAACACCCAGGACTGATCTCCTTTAGGATGGACTGGTTGGATCTCCTTGCAGTCCAAAGGACTCTCAAGAGTCTTCTCCAACACCACAGTTCAAAAGCATCAGTTCTTCGGCACTCAGCTTTCTTCACAGTCCAACTCTCACATCCATATATGACCACTGGAAAAACCATAGCCTTGACTGGACTGACCTTTGTTGGCAAAGTAAGGTCTCCGCTTTTGAATATGCTATCTAGGTTGATCATAACTTTTCTTCCAAGGAGTAAGCATCTTTTAATTTCATGGCTGTAGTCACCATCTGCAGTGATTTTGGAGCCCAAAAAAATAAAGTCTGCCACTGTTTCCACTCTCTCCCCATCTATTTCCCATGAAGTGATGGGACCAGATGCCACGATCTTCATTTTCTGAATGTTAAGCTTTAAGCCAACTTTTTCACTCTCCTCTTTCACTTTCATCAAGAGGCTTTTTAGTTCCTCTTCACTTTCTGCCATAAGGGTGGTGTCATCTGCATATCTAAGGTTATTGATATTTCTCCTGGCAATCTTGATTCCAGCTTATCCTTCTTCCAGCCAAGCATTTCTCATGATGTACTCTGCATATAAGTTAAATAAGCAGGGTGACAATATACAGCCTTGATGTACTCCTTTCCCTATTTGGAACCAGTCTGTTGTTCCATGTCCATTTCTAACTGTTGCTTCCTGACCTGCATATAGGTTTCCCAAGAGGCAGGTCAGGTGGTCTGGTATTCCCATCTCTTTCAGAATTTTCCACAATTTATTGTGATCCACTCAGTCAAAGGCTTTGGCATAGTCAATAAAGCAGAAATAGATGTTTTTCTGGAACCCCCTTGCTTTTTTGATGATCCAGTGGATGTTGGCAATTTGATCTCTGGTTCCTCTGCCTTTTCTAAAACCAGCTTGAACATCTGGAAGTTCATGGTTCATGTATTGCTGGAGCATCTCATAGAGTTCATTAAAAAACAATAAAACAAAACTGCAACAAACCAGGTCCTCTGGTTTTGAGGAATTATTAGGAATAGACTTAGGTTTTAGTCAGTCCCAGCTGAGTGACACTTTTTGAGTCACAAAACCTTCATGTCCCTGTCTCACCATCAGTAATGGTAGAAACTCTGATATGCTAGGATTCTAAGTGAGCCAGCTCAAAGGAAACCATGCTTATAAAGAAATGTGTTTGCAATTATTCAAGTGGCCAAATAGTCTACTGCTAGACATCTTCATTGGGAGAAATCTGCACCGCAATCTTTGAAAAGCACCTGGCCTAGAGAACAGTGCTAAAGACTGTTCCACGGTGTAATGTCCCATGCATCGTCTTCCTCTGTTTGCCTCTTTGGAACACTGCGGGAAAGAGCATCACTACAGAAATCTCTAGCAAATTTCTCCAAGATATTTCCACAGAGGCATCCCGTGCCTTTCAAACCCCAGTGATATTGTCTGAGAAATACACATCTCACTCACAGCTCTGGTCTGAGCTCTTTAAGTGTGTTTTCCCCAATTCATGATTTAGAATAAGTCAGGCATAGACCAAGCACTATTCACATCTTTTCAAGATTCTGTGTCCACCAAGGCTGTTTAAAAATAAGTAAATAGTTCCTAGGCAGGCTTCATTGTTTATTATTTTTAACATAAAAGAGAACTTAGCATGGAAATAATTTTCAGATTAGTTAACATGCAACTGCTGATCCAGGATAAGAAAAGCTCCCGGGAATGGGTTGCCAGGAATGATGGTACTTCTCACACATCACTACAAAGTGGAACAAATGAGGAGTCGAGTGCTTTTCAAACCAAGAAAAGCAGCTTGGAACAAAAGCAAAAACTGAATGCAAGTAGCTGAGTGGTTCTCCCTCTCCAACCAGGACACTGAGGGTGCCTCACGGGTTGAGCCACAGTGGGTCGCACCACTCACCAGAAGGAATCCTACTATTGCATATAGAGATTCTCCACTGATAACTAAATGGGAGAAAGAGGTTATAGTAGAGTGTATGAGAAAAGGGCATTCTTATCTCGAGAAAAGCAACAATCTGTAGGCTTTATATTGGTTCAAGGCTGGCTACACACCTGACTCAACTATACCAAAAGACATGCTGCTTTGGGTATCATTGGGTTAATACTGTGTTGCCCATGGTGTTTCCATTTAACCCAGATGACATCTGCATCCACCAATTGAGTGCTGAGAGGAAGTCAAGGTGTATGGCCCTTGATGGGAACACTGTTCACTGAGTCTCACACTTCTGACTGAATCACCAATATTCACATTGAGTAACAGACAGGACTCCTGGTCCAGGAGTCCAGGAACCTAAGTGCTAGATGTGTGCTTGCTACTATTAGGTTGTAGCTCCCTCATCAAGCCACCAAGCCGCTTAGCATTGGATTAGGTAATAATCATGATCCCCTCTAGTTCCACATTTTAGGATTCTTACAAGAAACTTTTAAGTCTCTCACTGGATGAGCATCAGTGCTTGGACATTTTGGAATGCAAATGTTCTGAGCACAACTAAAATTAGGGTGATTGCTCCAGGCCCTATGTTAGAAATCTCTGAATTGTTAAAACTAGTGAGTGATGGGCAATGAATCCAGGAGCCATTTTGTTGGAGAGGAAGATGAATATTGCTCCACTGCTCTCCAGGGAACAACTCTAGTTCTTTAATCTCAGAGGTATAGTCTTAATTTGGAAAGACACCTAGAATGTAAAGCACTGAATATTTAAAAATAGAAGTGAAGAATGGGAACCTGCTTTGGGTCTACTTGCAATGCTCTGCAAATGACTTAGACGTGCTCTAAGTCTGGGCACTAGACACTTGACTTAATTGAGCACTTGAGATGAGGCTGGCACAAGTTGAGATGAGCTCTAAGTGTAAAATACACACTGACGTTTAAAGACTTAGTATGAAAAATATGTAAACTATCTTTTTCTGTTGTTGATTTTTTAATATTTTTTATATTGATTACATGTTGAAATGACTATATTTTAGATTAAATATATTATACTAATTTAACTTCTTTCTTAGATCACATATGTGGTTCACATTGTATTTCTATTGGAGAGTCATGGTTCATGATAGTTTGCAGACCTTATATGGATCCTGAAGGAATTCCAAACTGAGATTGTAGGGTAGAGCTGAAAGTAAAAGGGAGAGAGAAGGCGAATTGAGAGGGAAGAGATTTAGCATTGGGCCTGGAACTTGTGGTAGTTTATGCTAAAATGGCTACTTGTGTTTGTATCTATGTGTTTCTTTGACTGTATTATCAAATATCATGTTTGCCATTTTTCGTTGTTATCCAAACATCTCTCTCTCTCATAGGTTTACTTTCCCCCCCCCCTAATTAAAGCTGAGGCTGTAGGCAGGTGCAGTGCAGATCTCGTGGAGCCTTGTGGATCCTGTAAGAATTTTGTTCTTTATTCAGCAGGCAATGGGAGGTCCACAGACATGCTTCATCAGGAAGGGTGTGTGATCAGACTTATATTTCCTTGTGACAGAGCAGAAAATGGACCAGAAAGGGCAGGAAACTAAAGGCAGCCAATTCATCTTAGAAGTGGTCCAGCTGTTGACCATGACCCAACTTGGAGCAGTGGGATGTTGGGCTGGGGGCGGTGGTGAAAAGACCTGGACTCGAGGAATATTTTTTCAGAGAATCAATATTTGGAAATGAATGAATATTAGGGGATGACTAGAAAGTGAGGAGTCAGGGATGACTCCTAAGTTCCTTACAGTAAATCCCTGTCTTTGCAGAGAGAGCCCTTAAAGACGCCAAGTGTAGACATATGCTGTGCTGATCTCAGAGGCAAGTGCTACAGCCTCTTCAGCACAGCTCCACCCTTACACTAAGATCCCTTATGGAGGGCCTTCAGTACCCTAGACTCTGTTCCTTCTGCCTCCATCCTTTTTTAAAACAGGAGGTTACATGTAAAACCATATGTGCCTGCTAAGTAAGTCTTCCTTAATATAGGCTAGTGATGAGCTTTATGGAATTCTCTGAATATATGTAATGTCATGTAAGGGAAAAGAAACCCAAGTTATGAGGTAAGTGAAGACCAGTAAATATAAAAGACAGAGAAGCTGCAGGGAGAGGGTTGCTCAAAGAGTCTTTAGCAAACTCTACCTGAGGGTCTTTCCCCAGTTCTCCTGGGGAAATCTAAAGAGTGACAAGTTGTTTTAGAAGGAATATAATAAAACCTTATTAGTAAGATATTACATCAATTAGATGCTGCTGCTGCTAAGTCGCTTCAGTCGTGTCCAACTCTGTGCGATCCCATGGACTGCAGCTCCTCCGTCCATGGGATTTTCCAGGCAAGAGTACTGGAGTGGGTTGCCATTGCCTTCTTCCAATAAGATGCATGCATTACCAATACCTATGTATGCTTGTTTGTTTAATTTCTTACCAAAAAGGTGGGTATATAGAACTTGGAAAATATTTAAATATCTAAATCAAACATGAACACTTGGTGACTTGCTCTCCCTTGGAAATTTTTTAGTTTATTTATCTAAGGTTTGAATGTAAGGTTTCATCATTCTCTGAGTTGTGACTCATTAAAGGTTTTTACCTTTAGAATCTGTGCTCCATAAACCCCCCCAAACCACTCTCTACCAGAGACATAATATTGTACAGAGCAGTCGTGTGTTGATTTTTTTCCAACCATCATACGCTCTGGGCCAAGAACCACACACTAGGAAAAGCAAACCTCCCCAATGCATCACCAGACTATTATTTTTTAATGTTTCACATTATGTGAAAGAGAAAAATGTCTTCATTGTGACTGAATGCGTATATGAACAAAATATGAAACCTTGAGAATGAACAAACACCAAGCGAATTCTAGCTGGACTAGGAGAAGCTTTAAAGAAGAGATTGCAGCCAGCTAGCCCCCCTCCTCCACTTGGATTTTCATTTCCCGTCCTGTTCCCCCACAGTAAGAGCAATAACAATAGCCTCTTCTGGCTGGGGACTTGAAATTGGACCTGTTTTGTCTGCAAAAGAGAGACATGTGAAATTGTGGACCCACCTGTTGGAGAGAGCGCGCTCTGTAAAATGTGACGTTTTCATAAGCTAAGATGATGAGGGAGACCCCAATCCAAATCAATGGCTAGGTCTCCAAGACTTGATAAGGCAGGCAGTGCCTGAGTCCTGGGTATCCAGAGTTCCTCCCTCTGTGAATAATTGGTCTGTAAAAGCATCTGGGAAAAGACTAGGACCAAACTCTCTGTGGTACATGTCTACAGTATTCAAACCACCCAAGGCTCTCTTCACTGCTCAGCATATTTTACCACCCAATAAAACCAGGCACTTGGAAGTTACATATTTGCTTTGCTCTCTCTCAGTGTACCTACTCCTGTTTGGAGATAACCCACTAAAATAACTGGGATAACGATGAAATATTTGGAGAGCAGTTTTCTCTACCATCTCTGGGTGGACTCTCTTCTAGGAGCCTCTCTGTTTTTCTTCCCTCCATTACTATCCAGCTGCGTCTTTGCACAGCACCCGTGCAAACAGCAGCACTGGGTTTGACTCTGTCCGCTTCTGTCTGGGACCAGGTATGGAGGACAAGTGAGGTTTAATGATGGAGGAGAGCAGTTTGTTCTCTGGATGCGCTGGAGTTCCAGGCTGGCACACTGCCTCTCTGTGCCATTCTTAGTCACTCAGTCATGTCCAACTCTTTGCAACTGCATGGACTGTAGCCCTCCAGGCTCCTCTGTCCATGGGGATTCTCCAGACAAGAATACTGGAATGGGTTTCCATGCCCTCCTCCAGGGGATCTTCCAGACCCAGGGATCGAATCAGGGTTTCCTGCATTGCAGGCAGATTCTACAGCCTCTCTGAACTCATTGCAAATAGCATTGCTGAAGTGCCCAGACATGGGGGCAGGAATCTCTGCTCAGAGAGGACTATAGGTGGAGAACCAAGGCTGACCTAGAGCCCAATTTCCCATCAAATAAAACACACAAGAAAGAGACTTACACAATCTTCCCCATTCCTCCTATTCTGTATTGCCTCATCTGCAAAGATAACTCTGATCCTATTTTTATAAAGTTAGATAGAGGCGTGAAAAAGGAGTAAAAACAGCATAAAAATTATATCGGTAAGGAAACCAGGTCTCTGCTCAGTCGTCCCATTAGGACCCTGAAGCACTATATGTCGCCTACTTGTCTGGTGTCCCACTGCTTTTCCCACAGGTGTTCATGCAGTCCAGGCATGCCACAGGTAAGAATTCCTATTCACAGACTGGGTCACTGGAACGAGCCTGGGACAGGGGCTCTGCATCTGACTCTTCTATGCTGGAGCCTCTCTGACAAATCTTATTCAATTTCTAATCTCTTAGGTTCATATCTTATACAGTCATGAAATTAAGATGCTTGCTCTTTGGAAGAAAAGCTATGACCAACCTAGACAGCATATTAAAAAGCAGAGACATTACTTTGCTGACAAAGGTCCTTATAGTCAAAGCTATGGTTTTTCCAGTAGTCATGTGTAGATGTGAGAATTGGACCTTAAAGAAAGTTAAGTGCTGAAGAATTGATGCTTTTGAACTGTAGTGTTGGAGAAGACTCTTGAGAGTCTCTTGGACTGCAAGGAGATCCAACCAGGCCATCCTAAAGGAAATCAGTCCTGACTGTTCATTGGAAGGACTGATGCTGAAGCTCCAATACTTTGGCCACCTGATGTGAAGAAGTGACTCATTGGAAAAGACTCTGATGCTGGGAAAGGTTGAAGGCAGGAGGAGAAGGGGACAACAGAGAATGAGATGGTTGGATGGCATCACTGACTCAATGGACATGAGTTTGAGTAAGCTCCAGGAGTTGGTGATGGACAGGGAAGCCTGGAGTGCTACAGTCCATGGGGTTGCAAAGAGTCAGACACGACTGAGTGACTGAACTGAACTAGGTTCTTATCTAGCTGAATGGAGAGTGATCATGCCTCAGTTCATAGTCAATAATAGCTTAAAATATTAACCTTCTTATGAGACACTTGTAGTAGAAAATTTACTATCTTTCTCAAAGAAAGCGACCTTTGTTGGGGAGATGGGGGAGGGGGTGGAATATGGGGGAAAGGGGAATGGGGGAGGGGCTGGAGCACCAGCATAAGGCCCGTCATTTTAGGGGTATTTAGAATGTCCTAAAACTGGAAGAATCAAGAGATATCTAAATTGATTTGAAGCAATAGCTAGGGTGGGGAAATGGCTTCCAGGATTTGCTTAGTTCTCCATTTACCACCCCCAGGCCATTAACCTTTCTTCTCTGTAGCAGGACTTCTCTGCTCGGCAGCTTGTGTCACCCAGCCATTCCACTCATCTTGCCGCTTTATGTTGTCCACGCATTCCCAGGCCCACACACCCCTGAAACCCATTCGTGGAATACATGTTCACTTCTGCACTCCAAGTCCTGCCATCACTGGATGGCAGCCACCTTTTGTGGGTGGCACCTCTGTCAGCTATCAGTAGAGCTCGTCACTTCCTGAAACCAACAATCTTCACCTCCACTCCACCCCAGTCACCCACCCTTGTGAACCCCTCTTGGGCTCCATCATCACCTAGGGATGTTCCATCTAGCAGTCCCTGAATATGATCCTGGACCCCAGCAATCTCACCCCCTTGACTCCAGTGCAACTGCTTTTCAACCTCAGACCTTCAGCGCCTACTCCTCTCACTTCTCATTGACCGTAACCCTCCCCATGGCCATTCCCTTCTCTACCCTCAAAGGCCCCATAGCATCACTTCAGCCAGAATCCTCAGGATCCTTCTGCCACTCTGCCCTCCACTTGGGCTCAGTCTCATTAGTGATCTTTTAGTTTCCATACACAAAATGCCAAGTATTCTTGTGTAAACACACATATGCACTCACAAACATACACACCTACAGATGGAGAAATATATCATCTACATTTTTTTGAAAGTCCAGAAGCCTACAGCCTTTGTACACTTATCCTGGCCATTTTCCTCTTGAATCACACTTTCCAAGCCCCTGGTGCCATCTCTCTGATACCTGCGTTCTTTGTCTCATCCCTTTTCACCCTTTTCAAAGCCATCACTTTGCTTTCTCTCCTGTAATTTCATTCTTTCCGTTTTCTTCCCCCACTGCCCATAAGAGCTATATTACCTACTTTTCAAACACTCTCCCTAGTTTGTGTCTGCTTCTGGTTATTTCCCTCTCTCTCTCCTGCCCTTTATAGCTGATGTCCTCAGAACAGCCTGATAGACCACCTTACTCAGCTCCCAGTCACTCTTCCAACAACTGCCGTCTGGTTTGTCCAGATGAAAATATCACTGAAAAAGCTCTGAAAGAGGTAAGTGAAACTTCCAAGCTAAAGAACTCTTAGCATCCTGTCGCCTTTAATACTGTCAACTTTTCCTTCTCCTGAAACTCTCTTGTCCACTAATCCCCCTGGCCTCCTCCTTCCGGTATTCTTCACCAGTCCCTAGTCTGCAGTCCAACTGTTAAGGAATTGTGTCCCTAAGAGACCCAGTTGCATCCCTTCTCAGTTGTGTGACCTTGGAGGAGTTCCAAGTCTCCATTTCTTCACCTATCAAGTGAGAACAATAATGGTATCACCCATCAAGGGCTACTGTGAAGATTAAGTGAATTAGCATAGGCCGTGTGCTCAAAATCATTTCTGGCCCCTGGCAAACACTCAGAAAACATCAGCTGTGGTTGTTATTGCGGTGGTTATCACGGCCCTCTTTCCACTCCACAGCTCATGGAGGGAAGTCTCATTTCCATTGTTCCTACAAATATTTGTATTTTTTGATTTTCTCAAACTCACTATGTCAAACATCAAGCTTCTCATTTTCTCCTAAAAACTTACTCCTCCTCTACTAGTGGGAATCTCAATGAATGACCCCATTATCTTCAGTTCATCCTTTCAAAACTTATTATGTTTCTATACTTACCAGGCACAATTCTCTTTACTGAGAATACAAAGTCTCCTTCATGGGCAATAAACAAGACACAAATGTTAACCCCTAGAGAGGGATGAGGTCTGTGAAGAAAATACAGCAAGATAAGGGGCAGTAGGCGACTGGACGGAGATGAAGGACACTTTTTTAGAAGGGGCAGTCAAGGGAAGGGTGTCATCCTGGAAGAGACGGCATTTTATCAAGATTCCCAAGTCAAGCCATCGATTGCAAGCCAAATTCTGATGTTTGTATCTTTATGTTTCTATATTGGTTCTCATTGCTTTCCCTCTTGTCATCGTTTCAGGCCCCTCTTTTCTCTTATAGCGGTTATTATTAGATTTTTCTATCTTTTTGTCTCTAGTCTTGCAGTCTTAGCTCTCTATACTTTTTGTAACTCTGAGGTTTTTTAAAAATTCACATACAAATCACTATGGGTCCAGGTAAAATGTGGTCAGCTGCTTCCACTCCTCCATTGGAGGCACAGACCTCCAAGAACCTTGTGCCATCACCCCCTAGGTCCTCTCAACTGCTTGTCATCCCCACCAAACACCCAGGCTTGTAGTTTACCTCCTTGTCTTCATTCATGAGTTCCCTTCTGGCTACCATGCCCTTTCTATGTAGCAATCATTTAGATTAGTCATTGATTTTCTAACCTCAGCAAAAGCTGACATTCCTAGACCTTGCTGAGCAGGCCTGCCGTCTCCCTCTTAGGTGCCTTCACTGTTTGAAAGTGAAAGTGAAGTTGCTCAGTCATGTCCGATTCTTTGCAACCCCATGGACTGACTGTAGCCTACTAGGCTCCTCTGTCCATGAGATTTTCCAGGCAAGAATACTGGAGTGGGTTGCCATTTCCTTCTCCAGGGGATCTTCCCAACCCAGGGATTGAACCCAGATCTCCCACATTGTAGGCAGATGCTTTACCATCTGAGCCACCAGGGAAGTCTGCCTTCACTGTTTGCTGCTCTGCTGTCCTCTCCTGAACCCTGAGATCCTCAAGGGCCAGGACGTTGTCTGGGCCCCGGAATCCACTAAGTGCCTTGGACGTAGTTCAGAGGAGGCAGAGCAGACCTTCACACTCACGTGGAACTCTGAAGCTCACTCTGTTCCCATTAATCCCTGGAACAAGAGTCTTACCCTAAGACAACAGCGAGGCAAATGGCTTCATGACGAGGCTTGTTCAGGGCCCCTGCACACTCTTCCTCCTGCAGCTGCCTCACCTGCTGAGCATGACTAAACCCCTTTCTTGACACATGTGAATCCACCCACCAAGCTTTCCTCAGTGCCGCACCTTTCTTTTGCTCCTTTACAAGGGTCTACTGAGTTTGAACAAACTCTGGGAGAGAGTGAAGGACAGGGAAGCCTGGTGCGCTGCAGTCCATGGGGTCTCAAAGTGCAGGACACGACTGAGTGACTGAACAACAGTAAGAACCATTGTATTGGTGTTGGTCTTATTCTCCTAATGTCTGTGCGGCCTCATCCAGGATAAGCTAAGGAAAGATGTGAGATGTGGACTTAATCCATATGTATCTGCTTGAATACTTGCTCTGTAAAGGGCACTGAATGCAGAGCAGCAGGCATGACACAAAGAACCCAGGTCTGATCTCAAGGCACATGCAATTCATGAGGAAAACAGACTCACACAGGTAAAAAGGGTAGAAGGCAGAATGTGAGGAATGCTGTAGCAAGAGTAAAAAGTCTCAAGGGAATTCCAAGAGCTGTCCCTCCTAACAGGGATCCTGATGCAAGGTCACTATCCTCCAGGCAACATCCTGTGGACTGAGTATGAGAACTTCCTGGAGGTCACAGACACCATTGCCCTCGTTACCACTATATCTTGGAGAAGACATGAACTTCTGCAAAGCACTGCTCTTCCACTGCAAATAGCCTGGTGTTTCCCTCTCCCATCCCTCAGCCCCAGCCCTAAACAGAGTAAAGAGGAAGGGTTGTGTCTGTGCCCCGCCAATGCCACACCCAGCTGTTAATCCATAGACTTGGATGAAAACAGGGAGCTTTTTTCCAGTTGTCTGAGAGATATGAAATTTGACTTGGTCTTCATTGCTGCTTCCTATACCAAGAACTCTGGTATTGATAGTGTCTGGGGGAAAAAAATCTGAGCATCTCTGCCATGTGATCGATGTGATTGTCCCTAATCTCTGAGGTCTTCAAAGTGTCTCATCCAGGGATGAATCCCATCTGCTCAACTGGTAGATGGAGGGAAGGTCCTTTCTTCCCAGTAACTGAAGGTGTGTCACTTTGTCATTCAATTCACGGCCTCGGGTTCGTAATTCCAATGGATCTCCACCGACTAGCGCTCTGTCAGATCCATGCAAGTCTGAATGTGCAACTTCTTGCCCCAAACTACTTTAAAGGCTAAGGAAACACAGTGGAGAAAGAATGTTTATCTACGTGGATAAATCTAAATGTATCGAAATGCAGTTATTGGGTAGTTACCTGCAGAAATTTCAGTTTCTCTGTAATTTCAGATGAAGAAAGACAGTTTAAATCACAGATGTCTGGTGGAACATAACACGTTTGCTCTACTAAATAATTTAAAGCCTACAGTTGAGGTAACAATCTGCAAGATTCTGAAGCAATCCAATCTTCCCGAACACCTGAGTTTGCACGATGAAAGCATGATTCTTTGCTTAGGTAATATAGATCAGCATGCTTCAAAGTGTGGGCCATGGAAAATTCCCCTAGGATCTGTAGTCAGATAACTTTGGCAAATGTTGGGTTAAAATTAAATAGATTTTCTTTAAAGCAGAACTAATCAGAGAGTTTAATAAGCTAAGATACCTTATGAATGTCTACAGTGGGATAATAGTGGCATCATGGAAATCATTATTTTCCAAATGTATTGGACCATAGAACCCTTTTTTGAAAGATGCATCTTATAGTACTGGTGTTCCATAAGACAAACTTTGGGAAATGCTTATCTAAATGCATATAATGCATATCAAGCCTCTACTTTAATGTAGACCAGGCTTTAAGAAAAATCCATATCTTCCTCCTACTAAACTCATTACTTTATCTGTATTTTTGCTGACAATGTAAAACCTAGCTAATTTGATTTCTTCCTGAAAAATGTAAATCCACACCCGAGAGTGCTGAGAATAGCAGCATTCCCATATCTGTCTCTTATCAAATGTGGCCTTTTAAAGTACTAATGCTTTTCTCATCCAGCTCTCTCTGGAAATGTCACATCTTTAGAGTTAACAGTGCTGTCTATTCTTTGCATTTTATTTTTTAATTGAAGTACAGTTGATTTACAATGTTATGCTAGTTTCAGGAATACAGCAAAGTGATTCAGTAATACACAAACATACACACAAATTCTTTTTTAGATTCTTTCCCCTTATTGGCCATAACAAAATATTGAATACAGTTCCCTGTGCTATACAGTAGGTTCCGGTTGGTTATCTCTTATATATATGGTAGTCAGTGTATATTAGTCCCAAACTCCTAATTTACCCCTCCCCCACAACCTTTCCCCTTTGGTAACCATAAGTTCTTTCTCTATGTCTGTGGGTCTATTTCTGTTTTATATACAAGTTCATTTGTATCTTTTTTTTTTTAAAGATTCTACATTTAAGCAATATCATATGATATGTCTTTGTCTGGCTTACTACACTAAGTATGATAATCTCTAGGTCTATCTATGCTTATTCTTAATAGCCTGAGACACAATCCTTGAAAATTTTTAGTTAAATCTTCAGAATTTAAATAGTTAAATACCAATAACAGCTAACCTCTCCTGGGCACTTGTTTATTACCTCATAAAATCATTACAGCAACCATATAAAATGGGCAGTATTATTGTTCCCATTTTATAGGTAAGCAAACAGAGAGGTTAAGTAAAATGTTCAAGGCCACACAAGTAGGAAGTGGATGAGCTGAGGCTGGAATCTGGTTCCAGGGGCCACGCCCTCACCCACCGCACTGCTGTCACATAAAGGGAAAGCTAATGAGGTTTGTGGGAACAATGGCAGCCCACTCCAGTAGTCTTGCCTGGAAAATCCCATGGACGGAGGAGCCTGGTGGGCTGCAGTCCATGGGGTCACTGAGGGTCGGACACGACTGAGCAGCTTCACTTTCACTTTTCACTTGCATGCGTTGGGGCAGGAAATGGCACCCCACTCCAGTGTTCTTGCCTGGAGAATCCCAGGGACGGGGGAGCCTGGTGGGCTGCCGTCTGTGGGGTCACACAGAGTCGGACACGACTGAAGCGACCTAGCAGAATGAGGTTTGTGGGAACACAAGTGAACACAGAAAACTGTTGGCGCAGGTTCCGTCACCCGAATCTCCACCACGCAGGTATTGCTGGCTGGGGATGGACAGTCCTCATTCACTGGCACCAAGAGCCTGCTCATCCCTCAGACAGACCTGAGCACAGCAGGGTGACCTGAGGCTTGTTAAGATAATACCGGAGGAGGCCTAGTTCAACCACATGTTCTCAGCCCATACCCTGAACTGCTGAGTCCCATGTTTAGAGTTTGGCAGGACTCAGAGCACACTGAGCCAAGTTTTCTTCTCTTTAATTGCTAAACCCATGTTTATTTGAAAGCAGAGTTAATCCATGTATTTCTGATTACCCATCAGAACTCATCAAAATGAGGTCTTGAAAAAAAGTCTGTTTGATGTTCAAAAACTAATCTGAAGCCATTGCTCTTGTGAACAGGAAACTGGACTTTGCCAAAAGTAAACTGTCCCAAATTTTGAAAGACCAGTTTGGTTTGATCCCGTATAAGATATTTGAACCTCTTCACTGCAGACTTGGCCCAAACTTCATCCCTCTGTCTTTTTTTAATCCACAGCCCATGCTTTTGTTTAGCATGTGATGGTGATTTCTGTCATCTGGGATGAGAACACTGCTAAAAATTTTACTGTGTAACTAGTAGCAATAAAAACATATTATTTCCTTCATACTCCAAGCCATGGTTTCCACTTTCATGATAGATATTTTTTTTAGTCCCTTTTAACTTCTCTTGCTTAATATTATTTTTCATCATGGCTAAAATATATCATCTAGTTAATTGGCAAATATGAATATAACAGGGCATGGAATTATAGGATATTTTAAGATGTGAAGAAAAACCCAGTAACTTCGGTTAGGTTTCGAGTCATATATATGTAATGGGTATGCGAATATATTTATTTATGGACTTTGGTGTTTCTTTTTTTCATATAAAAAAAGAACTATATGATCTCAACCTTGAGATTTAACTCCAGAATTCTCTGATTTAGTAACAAATTTTTATAAAGTTCTGCTATAAAGTAACTATATACAAGCCACACTTGAAATTTGTTCTCACATGTAACTTCTCTCAAAAGCTCCATGGCTAAAATGTGCAGAACGGATTCAGCACACTTACATATGACAGGTTTGGGAATGAGAAGTTTTGCAGTAAACCCTTGCAATGCTTACAACATCCATAAATATCATGTAAGTGCATTTTTATCCTTCTGTCATTAAGAAAGTTACATCAAATACTCTTGAGTAAAGTATTGTGTTTGTTCCTTTAATAAGGAGGGCCTGTTTGATGGTTTAAGAAACATGAGACCCGACAGAAAATAACGCAGGTGTCTTCATTTTCTTCCTTCAGAGAATAAATGTTTCTTTTAGCTCAGTCATCTATTCCATGGCACCGCCAACGACTTAATTCTCTCTCACATCTGGATATCTTTATCCTGATGAAAACTGCAATTAACTTTGCAACCCAAACTCCCACTTTCATGGAGACCCAGAATTTTCTATCTACTTCCTGGCACTGCCCTTCCTTTGGCAGTCCCCATCCTTGCGGGGAGACAACTCAGAGCAGGAAAAAGGAACCCACCGAGTGGATGTCCTCCGTCGGCCAGGCTCAGTGACTTGGAGTCCCGTGAGTGCCACACGGGCATGAGGACGCAGGTGTGGGGTGGCAAGGTTTACAGGAATAGTCTGGACTTGGCTTCCCTGGGCCTCCTCACTCACCAGCAGAGTGCAGATCCCAGGTCCTACAGAAACACTTAGGGGCACGTGAGGTACAAAGTCTGGGGGCTGAGTACGACCCCTAAAGTGCCCAGATCAAGGCACCTGATAAATGGAACAGAAAGGGAAAAGCAGTGCCAGCCCAAATGTCTGCAGTCAAAACAAAATCTCCTCCAAGTCGAGACCCCTGACAGCTCTGGGATGTTGTTCTCCGGGGCAAGTACCCTTTTGTCTTGCTGGGAGAGCGATTATCCACGATGATGCAGAGCCGGGCTCTGACTCACACAAACACTGAGGCTTGTATAACTCTCCCTGGGTTTGTTGTTTTCTTTCTTTCTTTCTTTCTTTTTTAATCAGAGAACAGGCAGAAAACTACCTGACAAGGTCACTAGTTTTGTTTACTTTTTTTTTTAACATAACTTTTATTTTTCTTTCAGTTTTGAAAATAACATGCTCCTTGTAGAAAAGTCTGCACATTCAGAAAAAATGTGAAGAACAAAATAAAAACTAATTTAGAATCCCACCACCACCCAGGGATAAAAATTGTAATATCTTGTATTATTTTCCTCCACATTTCTTTCCCATGCATTAATTTCACCAAACTGAGATTATATATAGAGTCTGGGGTCCTGCTTGTTCCCTGACTGTAATTTGAGCATTTCCCCCAGATCATTAAATGGTCTTCAAAACAGGATTTGGGATGGCTGCATAGTCATTTTCTTTAAATGGACCAATGTTGAAATGTTTTTGGCTGGAGAAGATCATAGACCTTTTCTAATAAGCACAAAGAGTTCCCAGGTTTTGTTCTATGTATTACATGTTCCATTTTCCATTAGGAGTTTTCACGGGGTGGTGTGGGGCCGGGTGGAAGGAGTGATTCAGCTCTCTGTGGAGGAGTGCAAGCAGGTAACCCGCAGCCTTTTGGAGATCTGAGCTCACCAAGTGTGGAGTTCACACTCAAGTCCTTTACCTCTGAAGGTAAGAAACAGTTAAGTGCCATACACTGCCTCTTCTCCTTCCCTACAACATTTCTGAATTTCTGCTTTCTTTTCATGAAGTTAGGGGATGATGGGATGTAATGACAAAATGAAGTAATGAGTAAAATAAAAAGGCAAGCAGAGAATTCACAAGAAATAAGTGTACACCGCTATGGTAGAGAGTGAACTTTGATTAAACTGATGAATAAATATGCACAATGCAAAGATTAAGCAGTGTTTCTGTCCTGGAAATGTGAAGGTGACCAGAACAACATAAGGCATCTTAGAGAAGATGAAGAAATGAGGAAAGCAATGAGGATCCCATTGGTCAAAGTAAACTCAGTATATGCATATGTAGTTGATAAAACTACTTATTAAAAAAAATCCAAGGAATAAACAACACAACACTGAGATGGAGGTTACCTTTTGGGAGGTGGGAGTTCATAATGAAGGAGCATGCACAAAGGGCTTCTGAGTGCTGGCAATGTTTGATTTCTTGACCAGGGTGGCTTTATCGTATGGTAATCTGTCAAGGAACTTATGTGTATGCACTTTTCTGTATGATAAATTCACAAGTAAGACAAAAAAAAAAAAAAAAACCAGAATCAACTGCTAGATGTACTTGGAAGAGATTAAGATTTTGTGTTTGGACTGAAGGAGAGTTTAATTGATTAACAAGGGAATATACAGATGAGAAATACCCTTTTGTTGAAAGGGGGAAAAATGGAAAAAATTCACATGTATGAATTGGGATTGGGAAGGACAAAAAGATGCTCCTAGTTTGCAAAGTTACTTATGTTGTGCAAAATTCTTAAGGATGAGAAAATTAAACTCATGGCAAAGGTCTTTAGGAAGATACAAAATGTATGGCAAGGTGACTATAATTAAGAATGTACAGCAAGGTGACTATAATTAAGAATGTTGTATACTTCAAAAATTTGCTAAGGCAGTAGATCTTAAGTGTTCTTACCACACACACATATAAAATATAACAATGTGATGTGATGGATGTACTCATTAACCTGATTGTGTAACCATCTCTGAATGTACATGTGTATCAAATCCTCACATTGTACACTTTAAATGCATACAATTTTCTTTGTTATTTATATCTCAATAAGTCTGGAAAAATAAAGAAATATACAGGAAATGAGAAAGAGGCAAGACAATGAAGGACAGCTGATTATACGTGTGTGTGTGTATAACATATGAATGAATGTAATTAAAACCAAAGGCTATAACTATTGCTCAATCAAATCACTAATAGAAAAAGGCTGGGAAGCAGACAACCTGGGTTGCAGTTGTACTAATTTGCCATGTAATATTTTCCAAGGCTGCTGCTGCTGCTGCTGCTAAATCGCTTCAGTCGTGTCCGACTCTGTGTGACCCCATAGACGGCAGCCCACCAGGCTCCCCATCCCTGGGATTCTCCAGGCAAGAGTACTGGAGTGGGGTGCCATGCCTTCTCTGATTTTCCAAGGCACTTGATTGTAAAAATAGAGATGGCAGTATAGTCTGAGAGTTCAGTTTTTGCCTTTGCAACCAGATTACTGAGATCAAAGTTCACTTTAGCTCTTTTGACTTGTGTGACTCTAAACCTGTCTGTGCTTCACTGTTCTTGCAGTGAGACTCCTTGTGAGGATTACATGAAATTGTGTGTCATTTGCTTAGCACAATGCCCATAAATGCTATTACTGCTGTCCTTGGTATGAGTAACTTGTATGAGTCTTAGCTCTAAAGTAAAGGTAATGCTTTAAACAATGACTAAGCCCCCTTCCTATTAAAAAAATAACAGGATTCCATCCCAATGGCAGTGCTTCTGATGTGTTAAACTATCTTAGGCTGTCATGCAGCCAAGAGTAATCAGTAAAATTGTGCCAAAGCCCAAAAAGTTGAAGAAATATGAGGTGAAAATCACTCTGATTATTCCAAGTCCATGATGACATATGCATCAAGAATAACCAGAGATAGTGAAAGTCAGTGCCTTCCCCTGCTGACACCTCCAACTACCTGAGTGAACTAATCTTTCCCCAAATCCCTGAGATAACACTTGATGTTGTTTCCTCAAAGGGTCTGCCCAATAATTCTTTACAAACATATTACTCAAAAGAAAGAAAGCATATATATTTTCCCCTGTTTTAGTTTATGAAAAATGCTGTTTGGAATATTGACTTTGCTTTTATTTGCTGATGGCTTTTAACCCACTCTACTATGCAGAGTACCTCATGAGAAACGCTGGGCTGGAAGAAGCACAAGCTGGAATCAAGATTGCCAGGAGAAATATCATTAACCTCAGATATGCAGATGACACCACCCTTATGGCAGAAAGTGAAGAGGAGCTAAAAGTCTCTTGATGAAAGTGAAAGAGGAGAGTGAAAAAGTTGGCTTAAAGCTCAACATTCAGAAAATGAAGATCATGGCATCCTGTCCCATCACTTCATGGGAAACAGATGGGGAAACAGTGGAAACAGTGGCAGACTTTATTTTGTTGGGCTCCCAAATCACTGCAGATGGTGACTGCAGCCATGAAATTAAAAGACGCTTATTCCTTGGAAGAAAAGTTATGACCAACCTAGATAGCATATTCAAAAGCAGAGACATTACTTTGCCAATAAAGGTCCGTTTAGTCAAGGCTATGGTTTTTCCTGTGGTCATGTATGGATGTGGGAGTTGGACTGTGAAGAAAGCTGAGCACCGAAGAATTGATGCTTTTAAACTGTGGTGTTGGAGAAGACTCTTGACAGTCCCTTGGACTGCAAGGAGATCCAACCAGTCCATTCTGAAGGAGATCAGTCCTGGGATTTCTTTGGAGGGAATAATGCTAAAGCTGAAACTCCAGTACTTTGGTCACCTCATGTGACGAGTTGACTCATTGGAAAAGACTATGATGCTGGGAGGGATTGGGGGCAGGAGGAGAAGGGGATGACAGAGGATGAGATGGCTGGATGGCATCACTGACTCCATGGATGTGAGTCTGAGTGAACTCCGGGAGTTGGTGATGGACAAGGAGGTGGGGCGTGCTGCGATTCATGGGGTCGCAAAGAGTTGGACATGATTGAATGACTGAACTGAGATGTCCCAAGCCCTCTGTACTACTTACTGCCATGTTATCCCACATGTGGCTGTGAGACTTTTTTAAGGGCGACTCAAAGACTAAACAAGAAATGTTTTTCTGTTCCTGAAAATATTGTTGAATATTTCTTTGATGGTTCAGTTCAGTTCAGTTCAGTCACTCAGTCATGTCCGACTCTTTGTGACCCCATGAATCACAGCATGCCAGGCCTCCCTGTCCATCACCATCTCCCGGAGTTCACCCAGACTCATGTCCATTGAGTCGGTGATGCCATCCAGTCATCTCATCCTCTGTCATCCCCTTTTCCTCCTGCCCCCAATCCTTCCCAACATCAGAGTCTTTTACAATGAGTCCACTCTTCACATGAGGTGGCCAAAGTACTGGAGTTTCAGCTTTAGCATCATTCTTTCCAAAGAACACCCAGGGCTGATCTCCTTTAGAATGGATTGGTGGGATCTCCTTGCAGTCGAATCGACGCTCAAGAGTCTTCTCCAACACGACAGTTCAAAAGCATCAGTTCTTTGGTGCTCAGCTTTCTTCACAGTCCAACTCCCACATCCATACATGACCACTGGAAAAACCATAGCCTTGACTAAACAGACCTTTGTTGGCAAAGTAATGTCTCTGCTTTTGAATATGCTATCTAGGTTGATCATAACTTTTCTTCCAAGGAGTAAGCATCTTTTAATTTCATGGCTGCAGTCACTATCTGCAGTGATTTGGGAGCCCAACAAAATAAAGTCTGCCACTGTTTCCACTGTTTCTCCATCTATTTCCCATGAAGTGATGGGACTGGATGCCATGATCTTCATTTTCTGAATGTTGAGCTTTAAGCCAACTTTTTCATTCTCCTCTTTCACTTTCATCAAGAGACTTTTTAGTTCCTCTTCACTTTCTGCCATAAGGGTGGTGTCATCTGCATATCTGAGGTTATTGATATTTCTCCCAGAAATCTTGATTCCAGCTTGTGCTTCTTCCAACCTTCATTTCTCATGATGTACTCTGTACATAAGTTAAATAAGCAGGATCACAATATACAGCCTTGACATACTCCTTTTCCTATTTGGAACCAGTCTGTTGTTCCATGTCCAGTTCTAACTGTTGCTTCCTGACCTGCATACAGGTTTCTCAAGAGGCAGGTCAGGTGGTCTGGTATTCTCATCTCTCTCAGAATTTTCCACACTTTATTGTGATCCACACAGTCAAAGGCTTTGGCAGAGTCAATAAAGCAGAAATAGATGTTTTTCTGGAACTCTCTTGCTTTTTCCATGATCCAGTGAATGTTGGCAATTTGATCTCTGGTTCCTCTGCCTTTTCTAAAACTAGCTTGAACATCTGGACGTTCACGGTTCACGTATTGCTGAAGCCTGGCTTGGAGAATTTTGAGCATTACTTTACTAGTGTGTGAGATGAGTGCAATTGTGTGGTAGTTGGAGCATTCTTTGGCATTGCCTTTGACTGTTAGTTTATCTTATGTCTTAAATCATCTAAAGCTAGACTACATTCAAATAGCCTTCCATCTGTTTCCTGGGGTCATAGAGGAAGGAAAGTGTTCATATCTTTACCTGTGGTCACCCTGAAGTCACTTACCTCTAACCCATCCCCTCCAGCCCACAACACTCACTGCTGCTGCTAAGTCGCTTCAGTCCTGTCCAACTCTGCACGACCCCATAGTCGGCAGCCCACCAGGCTCTGCCGTTCCTGGGATTCTCCAGGCAAGAACACTGGAGTGGGTTGCCATTTCCTTCTCTAATGCACAAAAGTGATAAGTGAAAGTGAAGTCACTCAGTCGTGTCTGACTCTTAGCAACCCCATGGACTGCAGCCCACCCGGCTCCTCCGTCCATGGGATTTTCCAGCAAAAGAGTACTGGAGTGGGGTACTATTGCCTTCTCCACAACTCTCACTACCACAGCCTTATATCTGCAGTTCATTTCTGTCAAGAGCATCACCTGATTTTGGTTTGTGTCCAGTAGACCACATAGAATACAGAGCTAGTTTTAAAATTTTATCATGTATTACCTGATTCTTTGAGGGTCAAAAATATGTCAAATTTTGTTAGTACTATTTATATTCCTTTTGTCATCCTCATAGCATATGAGAAAAAGTAAAATAAGCTATCAAATGAAATATGACACAGTATATTTTCATGAGTATTTGAGCTTCTTGTTTTTCCAGAATATATTGTACAGTTTTCTTCAATGAGACAAACTAAGAATTTTTTAAATGGTAATATGCTTTTTCAAATGAAGATCATTTCTACTAAGTTTCTATTCTTTCAGATAATTTTAAATTGAATCTTGATCATTATCCAAAACCCCAAACACTGTGATTTCATAATTGGAAAGGCTCAGGAAATACAGTATTCTCTGTGAAAATGGTTGTTTCAGTGAAAACATTTGTAGAGACTAATTCAGGGAGGCAGAACTGATATTTTGTAGGTGTTGGATAGAGATCTTAAAGGCTATTGGGCAAGAAGGTTGGTAAATCTCTATAAGGATCCCGAATTTATTTTGAAACTTAATAGTGTGAAATGAGATGATCCTGACAAATGGCAAGTGACAGGAAAGGGCAAAGAGAGACCGGGGAAGTAAAATTCCCATGAGACATGAGAATAAAGGCTGACTGTTCACCCCCATATAGGGTGTGGGACCACTCCATCAAAGCAGGATGGAGACCACATATTTATAAACTCCTAGCCCCTAGATCATGTTCCAACATCTAAGAGAGGGCCAGCAAGAATGTAGGCATGTTATCAAATAAAAAGAGCTACCCCATTGCTCAAGCCCAACATCGTGTCCTTGAACCACCGTCACAGGGGAAGGTGTTTACACCAACCTCAGCAGCAACCACTGAAGCAGAAAGCTCAGCCCCTGTGTCAGCACTCTGGGCCTAACTGGAGGCAGTGGTAAGTCATCTCAGTGGTGACTACCTGAGTTTGACCTGATATCTCCTTCTGAAGCTACTATCTCTAGAGATAATTGTGAAGTTCAGTTGCCTCCTACGTTCCCTGGCCTAGGGGAGTTTGGATACAGCACCAAGAAAAGGGTGACCCTTTCTAAGACCTGAGCCAGCACCCTGAGGGATTCTTGGACATCCAAGGGGTGAGGTGTGAGGGAAGGAGATGAACTTTGTAATAAAGGTGACATGCAGAATACCACAAAAAAAGGAACACAATATTACATAACATTCAAAGAACACTTAAAAAAATAAAAAAATAATTTGTGGATTTACAGCACATTTAGCACCATATTGGGAGTCATATTGATTGAGACAGTTTTGCTGAAATTTGTTTTTTTAACTCCCTATGTTCAAGCCAATATAAATGATATCCAGATTCTAAGTACAAATATGAATACCTGTTTTCATTTGAAGTGAAAATTTAAACACAAAATTCTTCAGATTAAAGCACTAATCAGCCATCAAGATGACATAAATATTTTAAATTTGTTTCATACTCCAGGATAAACATGTTTCTGATGCAAAAAAGAAATTTTTTTTTTACTAAAATTCAGTTTAGTAGATATAGTTTATAAACATAGTTTTTTCCATAATATTACACCAAAAATATTAATGTTAAAGGGAATGGTAATGAAACTTTAGTTAATTACTGTTACAGTTTAATATTAGATTCTACTACCACCAAAATCAATCTATTCCATTATATCCCATTTTGTATTTGATTTTTTTGAAAATAAACATGGCTAGATATTAGAGTTACATTTTATTCCACTTGAATCTTTGAGTGGGGTTTCTGATTTCTAAATTCCAAAATGAAGGTTATATTCTTCTTTAGCTCATGAATTCATTTCTCTTAAGGTTAACCTTGATTTCTGCTTTCAAATAAAATATCTCTTCTTTATATACTTTTAAAAAGCCAGGAACTGTCCCTGTATGACTGTCCAACAAACATACGTTTTACATCAAAACCTTACGCAGTGATGATTCATGAGTCGGTAGTGAAAGTTGTACAGAATGGAAGTTAGACCAGGATGAGTTTGTATAATGCATATAAAGATGGAAAATGGGTTAGAAGGGCTCATTTAGTTCCAGTTCATGAAGTTCATAATAACCAATTAAATATCTGTAATTAAATCTCAATTTACTCAGCAGACCAGAACAGCATGCTCAAATCCAGTCTTCAGGGTAAGTAAGCAATAAGCTTTATGAAAACTACATTCATTAATTCTGATAATAAAGAACGTAACAAAAACAATAAAAAATAAATGTGTGTTTAAGAGCTCTGGTGGCATTTAAGGTCTAGACAGGCTTAACTGGACTCCAAAATTAATACGCACCTGCAGAAATAAAATAAACAACCCTAAAAATTAATATGCATTTATTTCAGTACTGAGTAAGACTGGCAATTCATGCGGGCAAGAAAGGAGTTTAAGAATGAAACACCTGTGGGTATTAAAAATAGTAACATGCCCCTTTAAAATGATTTCTGTTTCTATGAACAATATTTAAGACATGTGGAAGGGGGAGATTTATAATATAATAAAGGTATGATTGTTGGACTCATGGCATTCTTGGGTCTCAATAATACCCTTCTTCTATATAAGACAAATTGGATTATATAGTTTTCCATCCAAAATAATAAATATGAAATAAGTTTCTCATTTGAGTAAAAGTGCTGCAGATAAATGGTGGTAAGAATTACTGAATTAGGGTTTATTATGGACTTTATGTTGTCAGAGATCTGAATTAGAAACACAGGTCTAGAAGAAATGAAAATATGACTCGTTTTTCAGAAGCTTATATTGCGACTGGAGACCCAGGACATACTCATAGAAACAGAACAATCACAAAAGTGTGCATACACATCCATTCACAAGCCACTTTCCTCTCATTATTTCACCAGGACACAAATAATTTTATAATATGAGAAAAGAGGAGAGTCATTATTGTTATGTGTGAGTTTGAAAAACTCCACGTCTGTCATAAAATAATAATAATGTAACTAAAGAATTAAACATAGGCACTGAGATAAACAGTTGAATGCGATCTTAATTACACAACAACCCCAGGAGAAAAGAGTGATTATATTCCCACTTCAGAAATGAGAAAAATAAAGCTAACTTCAATAATTTTCCTGAGAATACACAGCCAATAAGCACTAAAACTAGCTTAGAAGATTTGAACCCCTGTCTGACTGACTCAGAGCCTGTGTCCTTAACCTTTACCTTAACCCCACCCTCCAATTAACATTTTCCTCACCCTAAGAAGGTGACAGGTTGCAACCTCTCCGAGCTCAGTGTCTCCATGGAGAGCATATAGCTAACACCACCTGTGTCTGGGGCTGTTTTGTGGATTAAATGGCATAACTTTGGACAAGTTCTTGCCCCAGTAAATGCATTAAAGGCAGGGTCCTTCCTCTTGCCTCTCCCTTAAGTTGCATGCCCAGGGCACACAACCGGTAGCGGGCAGACAGAGTGCTGAGACGCACCCTCTGTCTCCGTGCTCCCTGATTGCCCTGTCTCCTTCCACAGTGCGCCTGCGCTGTGCCGCGTCCATGGTAGACCTCTCACCCCGTTCCGTGTTACAGCAGTTCCAGGACCTGTGCGTCCACAGTCTGTAACAGACAAGAGCAAGCAGCTGGTGTGCCTCCACATTCACCAGGCACTCACTGCAAACACTAATTTCTGTGTGAGCTTCATAATCATCGCTGACCATTCCACTGTTTCATTGTGTTTTTTTTTTTTTTTTTTGTGGGGTAGGGGTGTATGGGGGTTGGGTACCAGGCGAGATGTGTTAACCAAAGTAAAACAAAGTGTTCTACAAGCAAAGGAAGTCAGGGAGATTAGTTCTATGTACTTCGATTTGGAAACAATACTGCAAACACAACATTAAAATCATAAAGGCGACCAGCTGACAAAATGGTATTTTTAAAAAGAACTGCAGACTTCAATTGACTTGCCTTAGTCATTGGGCTTCCCTTTTGGGGTATTCCTTACTCTGCTCTCAGAAGTGTTTTAGTATTTTCCATGATTTGAAAGAGATTGTTTAAGAAAGTGTGACTTCTATACAAGAGCACAAGGAAAGTCAGTCAGTAATGGTAGCCCAGCTTCACAAGCTAACAGACATTAAGATGCACTGAGCTAAGTTTTAAAATGCATGAGTTGCATCCTGTTGTTTAGAGACCAGATAATTCAGGATTTTAATAATTACTTGTAAGAATAATCACTTGTAATCACAATAATCACTTGTAATAATGTTAATAACAATAATATTGCACAGTGACAATTCTTCCAGTTCTGACAGTAATGGAAAGCTGACCTCCTATGCTGAGGAACAATGAAAATCAGAGGTGAGAACTCACAGTGGATCTCTGAATTATTCATGAGCTCATACATGTCACTTGCATCTGTATATTAAACAAAACAACAACTGAAAAAACCAGTGTAATAGCACATTAGTGATGCAAATTACAAAAAAAGCAGGCTTTATTCTGGTTTAGTGAAGATTTTCATAATTTGGGCCAACTAGCATTTTTACCAACAGTGAAGTGTCTGCTTTTGTTCTTTACAGTTGCTAGGATTCATTTGCTTGGCCAGGTCAACATTTTGGGCATCTTTTATTTCACTCAGCTCTGACTTATCCATTTTGTCAGCTTCTAATGCACACCAATGACATTAATTAAATCACTCTCATAATTTCTCTGAGGTGCAATTTGAGTGGGGTTGTATTATGTGTACAGTTAAAATATGTGAAGTTAACAACATATGTACAAAGAAGAGGAAATGATTTTTAAAATCTACTGCAAAAACACGAAAGAAAGGAAAAAAGGTATAACAAATGTGGTTGAAATGTTAACCTTGGGGGATTCTTTGGACTGTTACAGCTTTTTGGTAAATCTGAAATTATGCCAAGATAAAATATTGAAAGAGAAAAATTACATCGCAACTCAGTCTGCCACTAAATGAGCATGGGCCATAGAATGAGAGAAGATGGGATAGGATGTGAAAGTCTCAGATGTAGTTAGCACTTCCCTCCACGCATGCCATGCTGAGTGTGAATCTAGGGTTTTAATATACATTTTTTTTTGTATGTAAGAGACTATTTTTTTTAAAAGATTACAAATACATTTTATTATATACTATATATTACATATTTAGGCATACAAATTGTTAAAAGAATTATAAAACTCTACTACATTTCAAGGGTGATGTAAGGTTTTCAAGGGTGATTTCAGCTGATTTTTGCTTTATGTAACAACTTTAGGTCTTGTCCCTAAGATGTGAAAATACCAAACCCTCATTTACAGGTAAGGAAAGAAGTTACACGAATGAATGGGTTAACAGTCTTGTCTGGAAGGCAACTCTGTCCTCCCAAAACCAGAGAACGAAGTCTGTCTGGTTCAGCGTTCCGTTCCCTTTTCTGTGTTCTTTGCCCTCTTTTTCCATCTGCCATCTAAGAGGCCACACCCTTAAAGTGCTCCGGTGGCCCTGGCCAATGAGTGAAAACATCCTATAAACTTAACGTGCAATGTGTCCCAGGAATATTTTGCGGGGAAAAAATGCTGTCTGAGAAAAGTAACAAACAAAAGGAAATCTGACAAATCTGAGTCATTTAGTTGGAAGAAGTATTTGGTCTGGGGCAGTTCCTGTAGCTCTTTGATTATTAATTATTCTGACATACTTATTTCATTTGTTCCTTGCCATTTTAACCTCTACTACTGCTGAGTTCAAGCTACATTTATTCTAATATGTCAAGCTATTATAGGTACACTATGTATAACATAGGACGAGCTTACCCAAGGAAATTTTTATTTTACCTATCAGAATACACATCTTTTGGAAATTTGGTTGTTCTTGGTTTAGACTTTGAAATAAATGTAAAATGTAGTCAAAAGACCTAGGATTAAGATTTGGAAGATCTGTTACAAACTGTATGTTTGCCAAGTTACACAACTTTCCTATTCTTCCTTTTCATAATTTGTAACAGGCATGATAATCATTCAGTGTCTTAATAATCACTATTGGTCACAGGCATCACCTGTGAAAAGGTTAATGGCAACATGTCCTACCTAGCTCACAGGTTTGTGGGAAGGACCACAAGAGATGCTTATGAAAGCACTTTATAATCTCGAAAGCACAGTTACAGCACAGACTAGCTGTGATGACTGGTTTCATGTATTAACTTGATTGGGCATGGCTCATTGTTCAGTCACTAAGTTGTGTCTGACTCTCCTGTAATGCCATGCACTGTCGTCTGCCAGGCTCCTCTGTCCATGGGGTTCTCCAGGCAAGAATGCTGGAGTGGGTTGCCATTTCCTTCTCCGGGGGATCTTCCTGACCCAGGGATTGTACTTGCATCTCCCGTATTGGCAGGCAGATTCTTTACCACTGAGCCACCAAGGAGACTCTTCAATTGGGCATTGGATGCCCACATATTTGGTTAAACATTATTCTGGAAGTGGGTTTCCCTTGTGGCTCAGCTCATAAAGAATCTGCCTGTGGTGCGGGAGACCTGGATTTGATGCCTGGGTTGGGAAGATCCCCTGGAGAAGGGAAAGCCTACCCACTCCAGTATTCTGGCCTGGAGAATTCCATGGACTGAAAAGTTCATGGGGTCGCAAAGAGCAGGACAAGACTGAGCGACTTTCACTTCACTTTATTCTGGGAGTATCTGCTGAGGGTGTTTCTGGATGAGTAACTAGAGCTGGAAGTATACCATCAGCTCTCCAGCTTGCTGACTGAAGATCTTGGGACTTTGCTGCCTTTATAATAACATGAGTCAGTTCTCCTTATAATCACCCAGAGAAATAAGAAGATGACAGATAGATAGATTTATCCTATTTAATAATAGGTTACCCTATTATTATATATCATACATGTACATTAACATATGCTATATGTATCTCTTATTGGTTGTTTCTCTGGACAACCCTAATGTACTAGCTATGAAAAATATTTCTTTCTTATACCTGTTTAATTGGGTAAATTGAAAGAATCACTAGCGAACAGTTGTATCAATTAAACAGTTTCATCATGATATCTCTGCACCCTTCTCCCCTGTATCTTAAAACTATGATAAGGGCTGAAGGGTCTAAGGTGGTATAGGACCATCTGAGCTTATTTCTGGGACTATCCATTTCCACTCAACTTGTTTTCTTTGTCCCTAGACTGTTTCACAGTCATGTAAAACAAAAGGAAATGAGATTTCATGGTTTAAAAAATGAGAAATCACAAAGCACCATATTAGACATAAATTAGCATTATAAATCCAATTTATCTCACTGGGATAACGTCTCGTGTGCTCCCTCCTCCTCTGGAAAAGGTTTCTGTTTGTACCCGGTTATTACCTCCTTCTCTCAGTGGAATTTGTTTTCCAGTAAGTGGTAGAGAATCCGCCTGCAGTGCAGGAGACATGGGTTCAACCCTTAGGTCAGGAAGATCCCTTCAGAAGGAAATGGTAACCTGCTCCAGTATTCTTGCCTGGGGAATCCCACGGACAAAGAATCCTGGCGGATTACAGTCCATGGGATCACAAAGAGTTGGACATGACTTACTGAACAGCAACAAAAAACAACAGCATAGCCTGTAATAATTATATGCCAGCCACTGTCTTCACAGGCAGTGTGAAGTGTTTTTATTGTCCTTAAATCTTATCTAGATTAGGCATTTAAAATATTAAGTGCCCCAATACAAAGTTAAATAAGGAAATACCAGCAGCGGCACAATCTCCATCAGTAGTAAGGAAACACAGCCACAGTTTGATTCACTTACAGGACTACATTTCTGTAACGGTTCTTGTCAAACACAATAGATGAAACTAGAAGGGGAAAAAAGGTCTAGGTTAGTCTGCCCTCTAGTGTAGTTTACTGGTTCCTGGAATAAACTGGAGGAACGTGTCCTGGAAGCCAATTAGAGCAGTTCTGTCAAGATGGCAAGTTGCCATCTTCGCCAGCACCAGACTGTCGCAGTTCCCTCCTCTCTGGGAGCTACAGACTTTTCTAGCATTAGGTCACATTTCTAACCTAGTTTTCAAAAGAAACGCGTATGAGCCACACCCTTTTGGACCTGCGCCTGCTTGAAGTCAGCGTTACATGGATATCTTTGACCGGGTTTTTGCCATTAGCTACCATTTCAGGAGAGCAAGGATGCAAATAAATAAAAAGACATTTCTGAGTTCAGACATGAGGGCTTTAGGATTGGCTTCTGGAATGGAGCTATCCAATCTAAGCACTATTATTAGTGTGAGCTAATCTCTTTGGGACAGTCTGAGCTGTCTACAAAATAAAGCACTGGGTCCCTGGCTGGCTCTCTGAACGTGAGCTTGCTGCAGTATGGATCCCAAGCTGGACTCCAGGGGCCAAGTGAGCCACACAGAAACATCTTTGTGTTCTCTGTTTTATATCTTCCCTCAATTTCTGCTTTAGAGTTGGGAACAAAAATGCCTTGGGGGAGAGATTTTTGAAAAAAAATCTGTAGTTTATACTCTACCATATAAACACTCCCCTCCTTTTTTTTAAAAAAACAGAAAGTCTAATTCTTGTAATTGGTGTACTAGGGTAGGTGAAAGCTTTCCTGTGACACATCAATTTCTAAGTGATTTCAAAGAAATAAATACAATGTCAAGTTACCCTTTTAAAAACAATTTCAAGGCCCCATGTACCTATTTACCAGGAAAACCTGAATTAACTAGTTGATGAATTAACTAGTTGATCACGATCTAGCCTGTACTTCCTTGCTCTTTCCACATTCTCTTAGTCCATCTCCCAAAGATATTTAGCTAAGTAGCAATATTTTGTTTCCAGATACCTCCAAATCACTACCAATTTCAGGAAATAGCAGTTCCTGACTTCCACAAATAAAAGCAATAAGAAAATACTTTTTATATGTAAATGATATATACACACACACACAAATATTCTAAAGTCTACAAAATATAAGAATATTCTTCCGTTTATATTTCTGTTATCACAGCTAACAGTTCTGTTGGGCTAATGATGATCCAGTGGGCCACCAAGCCCCCAATCCCATTGCACTGTGATGCACTGACATCTCATTGACATAAGGGCTTCCTTAAACCGTCACATTTCACTTCACAGTAGAAGTGAAAAGACAACGTTGATCTGTTTTCTAATTGTTCATCTTTGACAGTAAGTTAACCATAGGATCTCAGACTCTAGCATTACTTTTTTTGGTAAATTCTACATTTTCTTACATTTAGTGTTTATATTTTTACATTTAACATTTATATATTTTTTATGTTTAATATGTAGGCCTTTTACATTTCTTACATATAATTGTCACCAGCCTATGTATACTAACCTGGGTATTTTAAAACAACTGTGGATAGTAAATACCTAATAGCTATAAATCCTAAGAATTACTTTTATTGGAGTATAGTTGCTTTACAGTACTGTGTCAGTTTCTGCTGTACCACAATGTGAATCAGCTATATGCATCATATATACCCTGCCTCTTGAACCTCCCTCCTAGCCGCCCCCCATCCCACCCTCCTAGGTCATCGCAGAGAACCGAGCTGAGCTCCCTGTGCAATACAGCAGCTTCCCACCAGCTATCTATTTTACACATGGTGCTGATAGGACAATCCCAATCTCCCAATCACCCCCCTCCCTTCCACACCCACTCTTCCACTCTTGTGTCCACACTTCCATTCTCTGTGTCTGCATCTCTATTCTTGCCCTGCAGATAGGTTTATCTGTACCATTTCTTCAGAGAAGGCAATGGCACCCCACTCCAGTACTCTTGCCTGGAAAATCCCATGGACAGAGGAGCCTGGTGGGCTGCGGTCCATGGGGTCGTGAAGAGTCGGACACGACTGAGCGACTTCACTTTCACTTTTCACTTTCATGCATTGGAGAAGGAAATGGCAACCCACTCCAGTGTTCTTGCCTGGAGAATCCCAGGGACGGGGAGCCTGGTGGGCTGCCATCTATGGGGTCACACAGAGTCAGACATGACTGAAGTGACTTAGCAGTACCATTTCTTAGATTCCACATATATGTGTTCATGTATTTTTCTCTCTCAGTGGAGTTTAATGAAAAAGGAGAGGCAATGTGAAAAACAGAGTGCTAAGAATCAAGAGACCTGAATTCTAAGTGTGTTCCTGTCACCAGTTAACCTGTTCACTTGAGTGGTTACTTCGCTACTCTGCAGTCTTCCTCTTCTCCTCTGTGAGAGGTGGGCTGGACCCAGGAAAAATTGAAGGTATCTGAACTTTCATCACCAAACTGCCTGTTCTAATCACATCTTGTTCTAAACACATCCACATCTGTGTTTCAATGTGTTTCAGACAAAAAATATAACAGATCTGAGTTTACCAATCCAGGGATAGTGTTATCCAAATACCATATTCTCACTGAGGCAGGTTCTCAATCTGACCCACACCCATGGCATGTTTGCCATTTGCTGTGCTGATTTTCCGTCTTTTTTTCCCTTTGCCCAAGTCTCTGAAAGACATTATGAGCTTAATCGTTGTCATAAAGGGAAGATGAAAGATTGAAGTCTCTCTGATTAGCATTTTGCATATTTTTTTCCTTAGAATTTCAAGCGCACATAAAACTCACTCACTCCCTATCAGCATTCCCCCTTGTCCCTTTAGTGGGCTGATATGTGATTTTTGGAAATCTGAAACCTGTTAGAGATCACAGATGCCAAGATCGGCATGATTGCTATAGTTTTGGCAGAATATGCTTTCTTAAGACAACAAAGGCAGTAAAAAAAAAGAAAAGAAAGCTGTTTTTCTCCTTCTCTATTCTTTACCAAATGAAGAAAAAAAAAATGTGGATGCATGGCATTTAATAAGATTTTTAGACCATCTTGGTTTAGACTGTTTTTGTTCTCAGTTTTTACTCGAAATAGCATTTAGGCTTTTCATCTTGAGAACTGCAAGCTTATTCCTGTTACCAGCTTCCACTTAAGAACAAGCTTCATATTTTCTCTAATGTCTGTGAATCTCTTTAATAAAGCTAACCATGTAAGTGCCAGTAGTTGGCAGCAGTAAAACTATGTTTCTGCCAATATGAACAAGTATATGACTAATTTGAACCCTAACCCTGGCCAAGCCTCCTAGTCTTCATGCATTTAAGCTTCTAAAGAGGCCCCCCAAAATCTACAAATGTATAGTTTTGTAAATAAGCATAGTAGATGGAGAAAAAAAAGAGAGAGAGATGACATCTGACTTCAGGCTTGAGGAAAAGGAGACATTTGAGGTCTTCAAGACTGGATGTAATTTTAACGGATAAAATTGAGAGAGATGAAAGTGGAGAAGGAATATTAAAAGTGAAGAGATAAGAAAGGAATAGACATGGAAGAAGAGCCAGAAGCTCAGTTTTGTTACAATATGTGCTAATACCGGAGAGGTGGCCTTGGAAAGGTGATCTATAGTTAGACTAGAGAGGATGTAGGAGTGGAAAGTGGTCTGTACTTTCTCAGTGAACGATGGAGGGTGACCCCAAAGGGAGAAACAGGGACCACCCAAGACCCTTACCAGGTTTGGGACACTGTCCAGGTTGGCAACAGTAGTCCCAGCCAGCTCCAGGAACCAGAGGCAGGGAATCTGTGGTGTGGGACCCAGAAGAGGGGCCCAGGACTAAGGGCAGAGCCTTGGGGGACACCGCAGGGAAGAAGCAGGAAGTTCCAAAGACAGCATACAAAGTGGAGGAGGCGGCATTGAAGACGGCTTCAACATTCTGAGGACCAAGTCATCTGTTACGTCATGTGCCGGGCACTGCCCTTCCCTTCTTAACATTGTTTTAGGCCATTTTCTGGAGAAGACAATGGCACCCCACTCCAGTACTCTTGCCTGGAAAATCCTATGGACAGAGGAGCCTGGTAGGCTGCAGCCCATGGGGTCACACAGAGTCGGACACGACTGAAGTGACTTAGCAGCAGCAGGCCATTTTCACCTCTGAGAACTTTCAGTGAGATGAAGTCAACTGCATGTGACTGTGGCAAATTATTTAACCTTTCTGTGCCTCCATTTTTTTTTTTTTAATTTGTGAAACAGGATGTTTATTTGTAAAATAGGATAATGTTTTATCTGTAAAATGGGATAATGTTTATTACATGTTTATGAAAAGCATCGAGTTACTCTTTGTAAATCAGAATAGTACCTGGCACAGAGTCAGAGCTATTTAAGTGGCTGTTAAATACATAATGTCTTACTTTTTCAGAATCCTCCTTCATATATAAACAGCACAAACAGGAGAGCTGAAGAATCTCACAGGTGACCACTCCATTAAAGCCCCAAAGGCAACCAAACTACCTTATCCTTCTAGAAGCTCCTCTTCCTTCCCTTGGGAAAGGAGACAAGGGGAAATGGAATTTCACCCTGCCTTACATGTGAAGTCTTCATGTAAATTTGCGTCAGCTCTTAATTCAAATTTTAGCTGATAGCGAAATTCAGAAGCGGACTGTTTCTTCCCTTCCAAGGCTTTCTGCTGTTACAACTCACATCTCAAGATTTGCTGTGCTATTTGTGTCTGCAGTGCGACATGGTAAGCTAAGACTTCTTTCCCCAAGCCCCACCACAGCACTGACCCCATTTCACACCCTTCTATGTCGGTCTGCCCTTGTTAGATGGGGAGTTCCTTGCGATCTGGGGCTCTGTCATTTTCATCTTTCTGTTCCTCAGCAGCGGTCAGCATGGGGTTTATACCAAGCACATATTTGACAGTTCTTTCCTGGGCAACACTGATAGAAAAAGCACACAAATGACATGTGTGTATACAAACACTTTCAAGGAGATGAACAACTAGTTTTCTTGTAAAAACCAGAAACAGTCTGTGTGAGAGTATCTGGCTGGGCCCTTCATGGGTGACACCAACTGAATCACCTGTTTTGTCTGAAGACTAAACTTTTAACCCCAGCCCAACATTATAGCCCATTGGAATGATGTAAATGAAGCCATGTGGTCGAGCAGGCCTAACAAATAGCAGTCTCATTTCTCCTGTTGCTTTAAACTCTTGAAGTTTCACATGACTGCAGACTGTTAGAATTATTTGGAATCTGTTTCCAAAGCCTTGCCTCTGCCCTTCTTGGAAATAAGTCCCATCCAGCTGCAATTCCTGCCACATCACAGTATAGATGAAACACATGCAACTTTGTTTTCTATTAACATAAAAAATCGGAGTCCTGGATCCCAAGCCAGCATCTGTAATATCGCAGGGAGTTAAAGCAGAAAAGACTTCAGAAATCAGCTGATACAGTTCCTTACTTTTCCTGACAAAGGTCTATAAACAGAGGTGGGGGAAGATAGCTGACCTACTTATCCATAGGGCTCAGTAGGTCACATTGTGAGGAATATGTAGATGATTGAGGAAATGAATTTTTAGTTCAGATACTATATAAGGGATTTTCATCCAGGAATCAAAGTGTTAATATTAAACTTTATGGATTGTTGTTAAAATCCCCACCCCACTTTTCCTTAAAAAAATTGGTTTCTGCTATCTCATTCTCTCCTGGTTTTCCTCCAAACCTTTGGCTTCTTTTTCTAAACCTGTATCCTTTTCCTTCTAGTGTCCTATAAATGTTGATGATCTCCAGGGATCACACTAATATCTTTGTCTCTTCCTGCTCTCACTCCCTCTTCTCTTGTGAGCCCAGCCACTCCCATGGCTTCAATGACTGCTCTACTTTGATGGTTCCTAAAAGTCAATTTCCAGCCCAACACTAGCTTCCTGAGCCACACTCACTTATGCATTGAAGAATACCTACACTTGACTATCTTTCAGAAATGTCACATTCAGGGTACAATGAAAAGGTCTTCAACATGGCATGGAATATGCTAGTAATCTGATCCCAGCTGCTCCCTGGGCTCCTGTTTCACCTCATTTCCTGCTCATCTCCCCCCAACCATTCATAAGAAACCAACTTGCATAGTCTTAACCAAGCATTTGAGCTTGAATCATTCCTTAGTATCTGTGTCCCTTCTGCCTGGAAGCCTCCTATGCCTGGTTAACCACCACTCAACGTCCACGTGCAGCTCAGAGCTCATTTCCCCCGATATCCCCCTGCCTCCCAAATCTGTGTCAGCGCCTCTCTAATGTCTCACATGTTGTCCTAGACCAGTTCTGCTGTGTCACTTAGCCCAGTTCTATATTTGTTAGGCAGTGCACTTCCCCACATTAGAAACAGCTTATTGAGGTTTGTGTCTGCAGCGCTGACAGAGCTTAGATCCATTCCCGGCACATGGCAGGTTTTCAGTTGTTGGCCGTCAAGTTAACAGAATGAAAGACGAATCTAAAAGAAACCCAGACCCTTTTAAGCCAGGTTATTATTATTTTTACAACATTTTATTTTGACATAATTTACAGCTTACAGGAAAGTTGTAACATACTATTACAAAGAACTTCCACAGATCTCTTACCCAGATTCACAAATTGTTTATATTGCTTTATGATTCTCTCCATGTGTAACCAAACTATTTCTAAACCATTTGGGAGTAGTTTGAAAACATCATGCCCCTTTACCTCTAAATACTTTAATATATATTTTCTCAAAGCAAAGATATTCTCTTATATAATCACAGTGAGGTTGTCAAAATCAGGAATTTTAATGTTCAAATAACACTGTTATCTAAGTCATCGTCCATTTTCAAATTGTGCCCATAATGTCATTTGTTTATAGCTATTTTATAGCTACTATTTTGTCAATATTGTCTTTTATAGCTAGTTTTTTTCCTGATCCAATCCAAAATCAGCACATTTTACTGTATATTTCTCCATCTCCTTTAACTGGGGAGTTCTAGTTGCTGAGCCTTTTGTTTTGTTTTTGACTTTGACATTTTTGACGAATACATCCTAGTTTTTGTAAGAGACTGTCCTTTAATCTGGGTTTTTCTGGTATTGCCTAATGATTAGATTTGGGTTATGCAGTTTTGCAAAGTGTTGCTACGTCTTCTCAGAAGATGCTGTCAGTATCTTCTGTCCCAGGATTGACCATGGTAGATTTGACCACTTAGTTCAGGTGGTGTCTATCAGTTTTCTCCACTCTGAAGTTACTTATTTTTCCCTTTATAATTAAGAACAATTAGGAGGGCTGGGACACTTTGAGCCACATTAGTATCCTGTTTTAAAACTTTAACTATCAATTTTACTTTCCATTGATGACTTTCTAATACCACCATTCTGCCTTTACTTGCATGACATTTAGCTATAAAGAAGAATGTTCTGTTTACTCCTCCTATTGAGGTGGTTTTTTTTTTTTTCATTAATTTATTTGTAACATTGTTGATTGGTTGACTCTGGCTTTATGCAGTAAGGTATAATCCACTGTATCATGACTTGTTGTGATGTTCAAGTTGTCCCTGACCTGCTCAATGGGAGTCCCTTCCTTTGGACTGGTTCTTTTGTCCCTTGGACATCCCTCCAGTATTCGCCGCACACTTCTTTACTGTCAACTACCAGAAGATTTTCTAGAGGAAGCTATTTTCCCTTGTGTAACTTGGGAATTAACCAGTTTTTTTTGGTTATCAAAAATAATCTTTATTGAAGCATAATTTATATATATTCATATATACAATATATACATATATACACCTGCAATTCAGTAATTTTGACTATATGGTCCAGTTGCCATAACCATAACCTTTTCATCACCTCAAACTTTCCTCTGCCTTGTTGCTATTAGTATTCTCCTCTTCTCGGTACCTGGCACCAACTGGTCCGCTTTCTCTCACTGTAGATTCATCATTTATCGAATTTTAGGTAAATAGTATCATACAGTGCCCACTATTTTATATCTAGCTTCTTTCACTCAGCAAAATGCTTTTGAGATTTATCCATGGTGTTTTTTGCACCACCTGTCAGTCACCTAGGTCACAAAACTTTCTACTTTTTTCTAAAGGTTTTATATTTATCACTGTTATGTTTATAACCATGATATATTAAATTAATAATTATACATGGCATTAGGATCTTTTCCTTCCATTTAATTTCCAACTGTTCCAATCCCATTTATTGAAAAGATTATTCTTTCTCCATTAAATTATCTTAGCAATTTTTGTCAAAAATCATCTATATATGTCTATATCTGTACCTGGACTCTCTATTTTATCCTATATTGCCTTTGTCTCGTTTTTTTAAATCAGTAATTCTATCCTCTTAAGATGAGTTAGAAAATGCTCTGTAGCTGGCAGAATTCACCAATGAAATCATTTGAGCTTGGGAATATTTTGATTGGGAAGTTTTGAACTATAACATCAATTTTATTTATTGATAATAGGACTATTTACGTTATTTATTGCTTTTAAGTAAGCTCTGATGATTAGTATATTTTTAAAAATTGTTTCTTTCCTTCTAAGTTGTCACATTTATTGACATAAGTTTTTTCAAGTATTCCTTTATTATCCTTTTAATTAAATTTATAGAATCACTAGTGATGTTCTCTTCTCATTCTTGATACAGGTAATTTGTGTCTTCTAAATTTTTTCAATCTGTATAGAAATGAATCAAGTTTATTAATTTTATTGACTTTTCAAAGAACCAGCTTTTTGTGGTTTCTACTTCAATTAATCAATTCTTTATTACTTCCATCCTTCTGCTTATTTTACATTTAATTTACACTCTAGTTTCTAGAAGTGAAATCTTAAATCAATTTTGTTTTTCCTTTTCTAATAAAATTATTTAATCCTATAAATCCCTTTCTAAATACTTCTTTAGCTCTATCCCACAAATTTTGATACACTGGCCTTTTATTGTTAGTTATAAATTCTCTGTGACTGACTTTCAACCCATGAGTTGTTTAGAAATGTTTTGCTTAATTTCCAAATATTTGGGGATTTTTTTTTCATACATTTTTCTGCTAGCAATTTCTACTAAATTCCACTGTAGTTACAGAATATACTCTGTACAATTTAAATCCTCTTCAATTTGTTGAGATTTGGTTTATGAATCAGCATATGATCTATCTTGATGAATGTTCCATGTGTACTAGAAAATAATGTGTGTTTTTCTTTTTCAGGGTGGAGTATTCCATAAATGACCGGTCAAATTGTTTCATAGTTTTGTTCAAGTCTTCCATTGCCTGACTTAATTTTTCTTTGTTTTATGAAATCACTTAGAAAAGAATGTTGAATTTCAACTATAATTAGGATCTATTTGTGTTTTCAGTAGTTTCAGATTCTGGTTCATGAAATTTAATGTTCTTTCATTATGTGTACATAAATTTAAGATTATTTCTTCCTGATGTCTTGATTTGTTTGTTATTTTGAAATGTCCCCATTTATCCTTGGTAATATTTCCTGTTCTGAAGTTTATTGTCTTATACTGACATAGCCATCTTTCTATGATACTTCATATGCACTATAGTTGGTTTACTCCCCAAAATTTAGGTTGCATTTGTCATCATACAGCTGGTCTCTTTTACCCATTTGCCCCCACCCTGCTCCGCCACTCTCTCCTCTTTAGCAACACTACCCTGTTCTATCTGCAAGTTATGCCATATTTTCTTCATCCATTGATGGACACTAAGGTTGTTTTCACATCTTGGCTATTTTAATTTGTCTGCATTTCTGAAAGAAATTTTTTGTTGGTATAAAATTCAAGGTTGAAATAGTTTATAAAAGCTGTTCCATTATCTTCTCACCTGTACATTTTCTGACAAGAAGCCCTGTAATTCTTCTATGTAATTCATTATTGGATTTATTTGACTTGGTTATCAAGAATAGTCATGGAGAACAGCTCAGAAATGGATGATGGCTTCATTTCTGAAATAACATAGTAAATTTAGAAGTGAGTGGAAATTGGCTTATGAGGCTGGAGGCAGTGGAGTGGTTGAAATATACAATGAGTTCTTTCAGCTGCAGCTTCAAACCTTAAAAATTCTCTCTCTAAGGACCAGTCTTTTCATTTACTGACGGACTATAAGTATATATGATAAGAATAAGCTATATGTGATACCAAGAAAAACAGCTTATGTTGAGGCTTCCATATAGACACTGGAGAATTACTAAAGAAAGAAAAAAAAGGCTAAAATTGAAAAGTAAAGCTAATTTTTATCAATTATGAGAATTACTTATATACAATGATTTCTATGCATGTATATGCATCAAATTAATATTTTTGAAAATTCAGTTTGTAGTCAGCTCTTTTCATGACTGCATTCTAATGTTTTATTTCATACAAATATTAAAACAAATGGGAAAAGACTGTATCTGTCTTCAAAAAAACAGTTTGGTGAATATAATGGCTCTTCTTTTGTGATAAATATGTTTTTGCCAGTAGCCATTCTCACTAAAGTAGTTTAAATCCAGGTGGCTTAAGGCAGTGGTCCTCAGACTTCAATGTATGTAACAATTACCTGGAGAATTTGTTTTAAATGCAGATTTCCTGCCCCTTGCCAAACATGCTGATTCAATAAGAGTAAAAGCCAAGAGCAAGTGGCACAGGTACCCTTCTGAAGACTTTTATACAGGTAATCTGGAGAATACACTTTGAGAAACACTTTTGAGTTTGAACTCACCAAAGAGTATATGCAGAGATTCAAGAGGTAAGCTTTTTTTTTTTTTTTTTTTTGTCCACTCATTTCTTTCCTCTAAAAGGAATTTGAGGAAAATATTTAAGTAAAGTTTAGTTTTGTCATCTTTTTTTCATCTTTTACTCAGAGTAGTGTTGCAGATGATTGTTTATACCAGCGACTGGATGAAGTATCAGACTTTTTATGTACATTATCTTTGAGGCAGGTAATATTGTCTCATTTTTGCCAGTTACAACCAAGAAATGTGAAGTGACTTGTCCAAGGTAACACAGCTAATAAATGTGAGAGCTGGAATTCAACTTGGGGCTATGTAATCTAAACCCCATGTCCTTTCTGCAGCCTCTGCCTACCCCTCCTCATCCTTCCTCTGTGCTGTTTCCAGAGACTGCAAGCTTAGAAGTAAATAAAATATTTAGAAGGTTTCTTATTCTTATCTTGGAAAATGTATATTATTGAAATAAATGAAACCAAGAAAAATAAATGTTCCAAAGAAAAACAGCCATAAGAAGGAAAGAAATCTTTATAAAACTGACCAGAATATAGTGATTAATACTTTTCTACCCATACTTATTAAATGGTTTGATCTTCTTGCTGCCCAGGGGATTTTCAAGAGTCTGCTTTAGCACCACAATTTGAAATCATCAGTTCTTTGGTACTCAGCCTTCTTTATGGTCCAACTCTAACATCCATACATGACTACTAGAAAAACCATAGCTTTGACTATATGGACTTCTGTTGGCAAAGTGATGCAAACCAGTTAATACTAAAGGAAATCAACCCTGAATATTCATTGGAAGGACTGACACTGAAGCTGAAGCTCCAATACTTTGGCCACCTGATGAGAAGAGTCATTGGAAAGATCCTGATGCTGGGAAAGATTGAGGGCAGGAGGAAAAGGAGGTGATAGAGGATGAGTTGGTTGGATGGCATCACTGACTCAGTGGACATGAGTTTGAGCAAATTCTGGGATGAAGACACGGAAGCCTGGCATGCTAGTCTTTGGGGTTGCAAAGAGTCAGACACAGCTTAGTGACCGAACAACAACCCACACATATTACTTCATATTTATGTTTACTGTACCACATATCTTTTTTTTAACACTAGAAAGTGAATTTCTCTACTTCAAAGTACATGTCTTATTTATCTCTGTAACTAGCTACCACTGACAAGTTACATTGACAAGTTGCCTTGTGGTAGATGACAATAATGACAAGAAACGTCTATAAATGTCACTATTTATATGGACTAAGAGATATGGTTGAGGATGTTGTTCATTATGACTTAGCGAACATATTCTCTAAATGATATTCCAAAAAAAAAAACCATTTTTTTTTCCAAATTGAAGTATCAAGAAATTTTTTGCTTTGCCTCAGAAATTTGTATGCTCTCTTCTTATGGACAGTATGAATCATATAACTTTAAGAATTTATTTTTAGTATTGCTTTGGTTTCCAGGAATTCAAGAGCCAAATTTGTGGCTCAGCTAAATTATTTCTGTTCTAAATTACCACTGATTTTGGCCTTATAATCGAATTTATATATTCCCATTTTATTCTTTATTTTCTATTCAAATCTTTGTATTCTTATAGGTTATTTCAAATATTTTGTGAAGCAAATTATAAATGAAGTCCCAGTGCCTAGCTTTGTTACTTAAGATTATACCAGCTTTTCTAACAGATAACCTCTCAAATCTTAACACAGTATAATTATATTTTTCATATTAATTTCCTTGGCTTAGTTGCTTTCCACATGGTTATTCAGGGTCCAGGCTCTTTTTGCCTTCTGGACCCTCCCCTCCCTCCTCCAGGATTTTAGAGACATTGGGATTCAACCAGTATAGGATGATAAGACTGGAAGAAGGTACCACCACTTCATTCATGTTTTATTGTTAAGAACTGGAAGCTAGTTTCCATGTATGTCAGGTGTGCTAGAAATCTAAGAGCTAGAAATTCTGAATGTGCAGCAGCCTTCCAGCACCTACCTGTATTCACAGAAGGAAGAACACAAGGCTGTGATGATCACTCAACTAACCCCCCTCTCAACTTAAAAGATGTTCCAAAATATTTGTTGGATGATTTAATGCGATACTTCCATACTTAGAAAATCCTTATTTGGCAAAAGAGCTATTCTGTGTATATGTTCCCCATGGACCTTGCATTATTTACATGTAATAAACGTGTATTAATATATAATACTTACATGGTCATGCCTGTGAATCAATTTTCTTACATAAAACATACTAAATATCAAGTATCCTGTGTGACCTCAAACTGCCAGTCAAAGTGTCTTGGTCATGTTCATGTAAGCCAGCAGAAGGTCTTTGTTAATGACTGGCCTCCAGTTGCTTACTAGAGAACTATGGCCAGTAGGCTGAGCAGATGGCTGGGTGAGGTGAGGGAGGGTGGACTACATGGACCATGAACACAGTTGTCAGAGTGGTAACAGGAGGTCTACAAAAGGCATCTTGATTCCTTCTAATCTTGCAAACTAACACAATGGGGTAGAGGACCTGAAGCTGATCATCAAAGTCAGACCAAAAAGCATCAAATTATGACATGAGAAGGACCAACAGTCCTTGAGTTGTTCTCACCAGGGCTGCAACAACAGCAAAGTTAATTCTCCAAAATGTCAGACCTTTATCTTTTAGGTCAGGTTCTGCATATCCAGAAAAACAAGCTTTTCTGACTTTGTTATCAGGATCTTCAACACTTTCTTACACTTCCCTCAACACAGTCCTCTTCTCACACTGGGTCCTGCTTTTTCTTAAAAGTTATAGTGGTTTAAAAGAAAGAAAAAACTATCAAAATAGCAAATCCTACTTTGGTTCCTTCAGTGTTCCTTTAGAAACCTAGAAACTATCTTATCTGGGTTTATTTCACAATTGCTGCTCTCAAGTCTCTGCTCCTATCCAAGGAGAAATACCTAGAAATTTCTTTGAGAGTGTTCTCCAGCTATGACTGATATTAATATAATCATGATTTCACCTGCACTGGATATGATTTCATAGCTCACAAAACAGTTGCACACATTAGTGACATATTATTTCACTATATCCTTACAATAATCTTATAAAATAGGATTGTTTCCATTTTAACAGATGAGGGAACTGGGTTAGTTTGCCCAAACACATTGTAAGTAATAGAATGACCATACATCCCAGTTTCCCCAAGACAGTCTTATTTTATGCCTGTCATCCTAGCATATTAACAGTAGCCCCTCTCACTCGCAAAGCATCCCAGTTTTGACGACAGTCAGTTATTGTCAGTGGTGAATTCAGGACTAGATCATAGTTCCTTTGACACAAAGATCATGGTATAGTGTTCTTTCCACAACATCAAGTTGCTTCCAATTATAACCAAACATCAACATCAAGGGAGTGGGGATCACAACACTCCCTCTCTTCTGGGTTACTAGAAATTTAGAGAGCAGAATGTATAGTCATAGTAGAATAGAACCATGATTCTCCCTTTCTAAGAACTGGGTAAAAGTAAGCAAATTGGGATCAAGAACGAAGGCTCTTCTTCCTTTAACCTCAAGGTAAGCTCCAACATTCATCCTGAGTTTGGAAATCATGTCAGTTCAGTTTACAACTAAATTGAAAGAAAATTCAGAGATTTTCCCAAGACTCATGGATCCATAGTTAGTATTTAACCCAGGTCTTTTTCTGCAGAGCTATGTCAACTGCTAGTCTCATATTCTAACATCCACCGAGAAGGTCCATTAGTGACACAGTTTCTTCATTGTTCCCAATACCTTTGGGTAAGGCCAGAGTGCAATGTATTTTTCTTTCCTCAAACATTTAGTCATAGTATGCAATTTAATGTCAATTAATAACCAAGTCATTTGCTGCCTGGAGGGCTTCAAGGGTGGCCCAGAAGGTAAAGCAATGAGGGAGACCCAGTTCAATCCCTGGGTCAGGATGATCCCTTGGAGAAGGGAATGGCAACCCACTCCAGGATTCTTGCCTGGAAAATCCCATGTACAGAGGAGACTGGCAGACTACAGTATAGTATAGGGTTGCTGAGAGTCAGACACAACTAAGCAACTAACACTTTCACTTTCATTTGCTGCCATATGTAAGAAAGAACGCAGCTACCTGAGAATAAATGTGAAAATCAGACTGTAACAGTCTGGAAGCTGAGCCCAGGGAGAGATGAGACAAGCAGAAGAAATGTGCTCTACCTTGCAACGTGTTTTCCTTTCATTTCTTTGTGCTCATCACTGGTTAAATGCCTCAGAGCCCAATTCCCCTCTCCATCTGTACACCTTCAGGAGGAAGTGGCTCCCCATGAAGCAGGGAGAGAGAGCATCTTAAACAAATGGCAATAAAAAGCCATTTCACAAAGCCAGAATAGACTTCTGTCTGAAGGAAATGGCAGCACTGCAGGTTTTTATGAAAAGTACCTTTGTTCCAACAGTTTTTCAAGAACAAAAATGTATCTTCACACTTTTGTCATTATATTTATGAACTGTAAATCTCATTTTATGGAAACACTCCAGGATTTCAAACTCCTAAATCAACCTGGTAAATCTCCAACCTCAGGAGTTCAATTCAAGGAGAACCCCTTCAAAGATACTGACATTTTATAGGGAACTTCAGGAAAAACAAACAATGAGAGTTTTCAATGTACTTTTTTTTTTGTTGTTACCCTAAAGCCTTGTCATGGGAGACAGCTAACATGTAGACAGAATAAAGACTGCTGCTGAGATTGCATTTTTTGAGCCCCAGGTCAATATGACTTAAACAATAACAGTAAAATGGTCTCTCGGGAAATTTGGTCTGGGGCCCCTAACAAACCACCATTGTTTCCTTAGAGGACTATTTTACTTTTATATCAGGGTATCATGATGTTGGATATACAAGTAAACTTTTGAAAGGGAGAAAAATGACTCTTTAGAAAATCCAATTGCGATTGCAAAGCACTTTATAAATATTGCAAGCTTGAGGTTTCACCTCTCTTACAATATTTCCCATTCTCTGCTGGACACAGTCCTATTATAGTGGTTGTATCTCCACAAACTGTATGCCAACCCCTACTAATGACGCCATTTCAACACACCCAGTCTCACCAATGTTTAGCCAGCTGGTAGCCCACGTCAGCCAATCCAAATATTTCACTGTTGGATGAAATAGTTTCACAGGCAACCGCAGGTCTTGGGCATGTGAGTTTTATTAAGGCTTATTCCACAGAGTAGGACAAAACAGAACGCAGAGCAGTTTGCCCTGAGTTGCTGAGTGAGACTCTTTGCAAACAATTTCCACCCACTCACTGAACAATGTCCAAAAAATTATGGTCCTCACAGAATTTTGAGTTATGGAGGTATGTAGAAATGCTTAGAGTCTCAAGAGCCATTCAAAATCCTGTCTTTGTCTGGTAGTGGGAAGGCCTTAGTTCATTAAGTGCTTAACAGAGCTGGAGGCAAGTGTCTGTTAATCCCTGAAATAAAAAGGATACATAGAAACTATATAATGAAATGTCTTTCTCTCTCCAATGTACAGTGGTGGCGATGCCAAGAAGTAATGCTCTATTTCTGCAAGTCTATACCAAGCTTATTTAATGACATTGTCAGCAGGATGTCCTATACTCATTCCTACATGGATAATTTTATGTGCTCTTGAATGAAAGACTCCCCTTTCCTAGGCCACTATGGAAACACATTGCTTCCCACAGCTTGTGCTTCTCCATGCTGTCATAACCACTTTGGGGAATGTCTTTATCAGCCACTAGAGACTCAGTGGTGGAAAAAAAATTCCCAGGATGTCCTTAGGTCTACTTACCAAGAGGGCTTCAATGTGCTCAGGGGCGTCATCAACACATTTAAAAAGTCAGACACTTCTCCCAATTCCTTTGGAAAGGGAGTGAAAAATGTTACAAGGAAACTGGGCTTGGACTCAGGCAATTCAGGCTCAAAAGGATCACAGACCGCAAAAAAATGAAACATCAGTGTCAGCCAAGAGGGGAACAGTCACAGTAAGGATGCCCAAATGACAAAACTGGTTAAGAAGAATCAGTGAGGTATTGGCTACACAGAGGAACCGGGGGCAAGGGTCAACCATAGGAGACTGGTTCCCCGTGCTGCTACCGACCTGTGTGTGATGTGTCCGGGCAGCCTTAGCAGAGTTTAGCATCCCCCATACCCAGTCAAGGTGATGTCTCAGATTTGGAATCATCTATTAATGGGGACATAGTCTACTTTTCTTTGATTTATGTGTTTATGAATCTTGTCCCTTCATTCTAAATTATAATCACTTTAAGTTCACAAACTATTCAAAATATGGCCTTTGGACCCACATAAATACTGCATATGCTGAAGGAAACAGATAGTAAAAGAAAGTAATAGTTGCTCAGATCTTGTCCAACTCTTTGTGACCCCATGGACTGTAGCCCGCCAGGCTCCCCTATCTATGGGATTTCCCAGGCAAGAATACTAGAGTGGGTTGCCATTCCCTTCTCTGGAGGATCTTTCTGCAGCAGGGATCGAACCTGGGTCTCCTGCATTGAGGGCAGATTCTTTACTGTCTGAGCCACCAGGGAAATCCTACCCCAAAGGATTAAGTTCTATGAGGGCAGATGCCCTGAGAGATTTTCTGCTCACTGTTCAATACTAAATACCTGGCATCGGATGTTTGGTGTACTTTTTTGGGGAATATGCAAGAAGCTCCAATACTTTGGCCACCTGATGCGAAGAGCTGACTCATTTGAAAAGACCCTGATGCTGGGAAAGACTGAAGGCAGGAGGAGAAGGGGATGACAGTGGATGAGATGGTTGGATGGCATCACCAACTCGATGGACATGAGTTTGGGTAAACTCCGGGGGTTGGTGATGGACAGGGAGGCCTGGCATGCTACAGTCCACAGGGTTGCAGAGTCGGACACAACTGAGCTACTGAACTTAACTGAACTGAAGATTTTTCAAATGAATTCATGACTATTAATATATATTTGACCACATTTATATACTTCTACCTGTGCTTTAACATATTAATACGTGCACATCCATTTTCCCATTTAGTAATAGGAAACTCTCTTCTAAAACTGATTCAGCAATTTGTCCTTTATTGCATAACAACCATGTAAAAATGCTACACATGCTTTCCATCTTTTTTCATCCCCTTCATCTTGCTTTCTCTTTCTTTTGATGGCCAGTCTCTTTAAAAATTCACATAGAAACAAATTTTGGCTAGACAAATTGTAAAAAGTCCAATACCTTATGAGGACAGTTGTGGGGTTTTTGTAAAGAAAAATTTGTAAAATTTTAATTATTTATTTTGCTATTGTTCAGTCACTAAGTCATGTCTGAGACTTTGTGACCCCATGGACTGCAGCACACTAGTCTTCCCTGTCCTTCACCATCTCCTGGAGCTTGCTCAAACTCATGTCCATTGAGTCAGTGATGCCATCCAAACATCTCATCCTGTCATCCCCTTCTCCTGCCTTCAATCATTCCCAGCATCAGGGTCTTTTCCAATGAGCCAACTCTTCACACTGGGTGGCCAACTATTAGAGTTTCAGCTTCAGCATCAGTCCTTCCAGTGAATATTCAGGGTTGACATTCTTTAGGATTGACTGGTTTTGATCTCTTGCTGTCCAAGCGACTCTCAAGAGTATTCTCCAGCACCACAATCTGAAAGCTTATTTTGACATAATTATAGATTCACCTGCAGTTTTAATGGTAGAGAGATCGTCTGTACACTATTCCTAGCTCCTCCTATCCCTGTCACCCTAAGACCACCACCTTGCGAAACTATAGTACAGGATCACAACTGGATACTGGCACTGATAACACTCAATATTCTGAACATTTCTGTCAATTCCTCCTGTGGTACTTTTACAGCCACACCCTCTTCCCTCAAGCCCCACTCCCTCCTTAAACTCTGGCAACCTCTAATTTGTTTTCCATGTCTATGTTCTGTCCTTTCATTCCTGCTATATAAGCAGAACTATACACAGTGTAAACATTTGGAAGGTAGGCTTTTTCACAGTATAATTCTCTGAATATTCACCCAGGCTGCTACTTGTATCAACAGTTTGTTCTGAGTTCTCTTACTGACCAGTATTCCGTGGTATGTATCTGCCACAGCTTACCTATCTATTCAGCCACCGAAGAGCACCTGAGTTGTTTCAGTTTGGGGCTGTTATGAATAAGCTGGTGTAAACACTTGTGTACAGGTTTTTGTGTGAATGTAAGTCTTTATTTCTCTGGTATAAACATCCAACAGGGCAAAGGACAACTATTGGACTGTATGGTAGTTGCATGTTTATTTAGCAACTGCCAGATTGTTATTCTGAATGGCTGTATCATTTTACTTTCCCATCAGCAATGTACAAATGATTCAGTTTCTCCACATTCTTGCCAGCTTGTAGAATTATCAGTATTTATTTTAGCCCTTCTGATAGATGCGTAGAGAGAGCTTACTGGTTTCTTTTTAAATTAGTAAAGACTTTTTAAAAAGCAGTTTGAGGTTCACAGCAAAATTAAGTGCAACATCTGGCATTCCTGCATGCCCGCTCTCCCTACATATACACAGCTTCCTCTGTTAGCAGCATTCCACGTCACATTGGTCTACTTATTGTAACTGAAGATCCTACACTGAAAACATCATTATCACCTGAACACCTGAACAACTCTTGCTGTTGTACATTCTATGGTTTTGACAAATGTATAATGATATGTATCCTCTACTATAGAATCGTACAAAATAATTTCACTGCCATAAAAATCCTCTGTGCCCCGCCTTTTCATTCCTTTCTTTCTCTAACCCTTGGCAACCAATAATCTTCTTACTGCCTCCACAGTTTTGCCTTTTCTAGAATGTCATACAATTGGAATTATAGTGTATGTAGCCTTTTCAGTTTGGCTGCTTTCACTTAGAAATATACATTTTAAGTTTCCTCCATGTCTTTATATGGCTTGATAGCCTTTTTTAGCGCTGAGGAATATTCTGTTATCTAGATGTACCCAGTTTATTTATCCACTCACCTACTGAAGGACTTCTTGCTTGCTTCCAAGTTTTGCCAATTACAGATAAAGTTGCTATAAATATTTATGTGAGGTTTTTGTGTGGACATAAGTTTTTAATGCATTTTGGAAAATACCAGTGAGTGAGATTGCTGGATCATATGGTAAGAAACTGCCCATTGTCTTCCAAAGCAGCTGTATACCACTTGGCATTTCCATCAGCAATGATGAGAGTTCCTGTTGCTTCACGTCCTCACCAGCATTTGTTTGTCATTGGTTTGGATTTGGGCCATTCTAATAGGTATGTAGTGGTATCTCATTATTATTTTAATTTGAATTTCCTTATGATATACGAAGTGGAGCATCTTTTCATATGCTTATTTGCCATCTACATAGCTCCTCTGGTGAGGTGTCTGTTAAGGGGTTTTGCACCTTTATTTAAACCTGGTTGTCTGTTTTCTTATTGTTGAATTGAAAGAGTTTTAGGTACACTCTGGATAAAAATCCTTCGTCAAGTATATCTCTTGAAAATATTTTTCCCCAGTCTGCAGCTTATTTTCTCATTCCCTGACACTGTCTTTAACAGAGCAGACTTTAATTTGTTAAAGTCTAGCTTATCAGTTCTTTCATGGATCATGTTTTCGTATTGTGTCTAAAATGTCATTGTGTGTGTGTGTGCTCAGGGCTACAATTATGTCCAACTCTGCGAAGCCATGAACTGTAGCTTCTAGGCTCCTCCGTCCATGGGATTCTCCAGGCAAGAATACTGGAGTGGGTTGCCATGCCCTCCTCCAGGGGATCATCCCGACCCAGGGATCGAACTCATATCTCCTGTGCTGCAAGGAAATTCCTTACCCACTGAGCCAGCAGGGAAGCCCAAAATGTCATCGCCATATGCCATATCATCTAGCTTTTCTCCTATATTATCCTCTGGGAGTTTTATAGGTTCCGATAAAACCCCAGCAGTTTAAATACTCTGATAGCACAGTTTCTCCTGAGGAAAGGCCTTGTTAAGAACAGAATACTCTGGCTATTACAAAATGGTGACTTTTCCCCTTTTCCTGCCAGGAACATGCAGAGATCTTTGGTATCCACTGTAAAAACACGGCAGTAGGGTTCCGGGAAGTAAAACGCACAAAAGCGCTGGAGCCCTCCTCTAACTGCGGCACCCGGGAGTTTTTAACTCTCACACTTGTCCACACTGAGCTCCAGCAATTTGTGAATTACAGTTCAGGTTTTCCTACACAGGAACTGATTCCCAGGCAGATTTCTGCTTATGGATACCTGTGTCAATAAGTTCCTCTTTGTATCTGCCTGTCTGTCTCTCCAGTATTGGGGGCTGCAGTTTTCCCTGTGATCTCACTTCTCTGGCAGATCTAACAGGACTTGCTGATTTTTCAGTTTGTTCAACTTTTTACCTCTTGTTAGGAGGAAAAGACTTCTAAGCTCCTTTTGTGCCAGATCAAAAACCAGAAGTCTCTTGTTGTGGATTTAATTTGCATTTTCTTAATGGCTAATGAGAAGACTCTTGAGAGTCCCTTGGACAGCAAGGAGAGCAAAACGGTCAATCGTAGAGGAAATCAACCCTAAACATTCGTTGAAAGGACTGATACTGAAGCTTCAATACTTTGGCCACCTGATGCGAAGAGCCTACTCATTAGAAAATATCCTGATGCTGGGAAAGATTGAAGGCAAAAGGAGAAGGGGGCAGCAGAGGATGAGATGATTACATAGTATCATAGACTCAATGGATGTGAATTTAAGCAAACTCCAGGAGATAGTGGAGGGCAAAGGAGCCTGGCACACTACAGTCCATGAGGTCTCAAAGAGTTGGACATGACTTACGGACTGCACAACAACAATGATGCTGAGCGTCTTTTCATGTGCTCAGGTCATTTAAAAACACATTAATTTTTAATGACAACTAACCTTTCTAACTCTAAAGAATAGCTGCATTCTCAAAAAATTTTCACCTAAAGAGATTAGACCACTCAGATCTATAGTCATGAGTCTGCTGGAAAGACAACCCATGCCATTTACTCACTGAATGCTTCTTGTCAGCAAGAATGGCATCTTCTTCTGTAAGCACAATGCTGTTTATGGAGCTGCATTATTCCTTGAATAGATGACTGACAGCTCAATAACAGAATTCTAGGTAGGAAAAAGCACCACTTTCTTATTTTATGGAAGTAATAGACATCCAAAGGCCAACCAGTGAAAGGTGGAGCTAGGGAAACTCAGTTTTAAATTTCTAAAATCTCCCATAAAGTCTAGAATTGTAAGCCACATTGTGGTATGGTTTATTGTTACATGTATCAGGCCATTGCCAGGGAAACAAGAGCTTCAACTACTACAGATTTTAAAAGCTACAAAATTATTGTGTGAGGGAGGAGATTTCCCTGTTATAGCCTCAGCCTTACACATAGCTCTCATAGTGTGTATAAAGCCAGTGTGGCCAATACCACATCTAATTACAACCCAGTAGTTCCTGATTCTAATGATCTATTTCCCATTTTACCTGGACTTCCCAAATTCACATTTTAATAGTGAATTTTCAAGTATGTGGTTATTCTCTGACACTTTGAAATTGTTTAAATATCGTTGTTGTCGCTTTGGGATTGGTTTTGGCTAATGGAGACCACACACACATACACACACACACTTGAATTTAACAACACAAGATAGATCCAGTCACTCTTTGGAGCTCAGGAATGATAGGCTGTTTTACCAGACACACAGAAGCCCAACTAACCCATATACATATAAGTGAAGTCGCTCAGTCGTGTCCGACTCTTTGCGACCCCGTGGACTGTAGCCCGCCAGGCTCCTCTGTCCGTGGGATTCTCCAGGCAAGAATACTGGAGTGGGTTGCCATTTCCTTCTCCAGGGGATCTTCCCAACCCAGGGATCGAACCCGGGTCTCCCGCATTGCAGGCAGACGCTTTATCCTCTGAGCCACCCGGGAATCCCAATATAATGCAGGGTCAGATCAGAAGCAGCAGGAAAGCCAAGAGATGTAAACAGTTGCAACTGTCCCCCCCCCGCCCCGAGTCCTGAGGAAAGTGTTGAGATCTCTAGCAGAACAATCTGTTGTTTATCCCTGTTAGTCACTCATGTCCCCCTGTGCACACATTATCCAATACAGGGAATGCGTGTGGTTCCCTTGCCAACTTATTTTTCATTTGTGACTCAGCAACATGTTTGGTCCTTCTCTTTATCTACTGGAATTCTACCCTGTTTGATTTTGTTTTGTTTTTGAAGATGTTGAGGAGAAAATAAGCTTATAAAAATGAGCAGTAGATTTTAGAAAGAAAAGATGTAAGAATAATTGTAAAATATGGTAGTAATTTTAAGTAAGGACTCTTGTAGAATTCTAATTTTCTAGAAGAGTGTCAACAGAAAAATTAACATCACCTGAGACTAAATGGGGTGGCAGGAACACAAGTTGACAATCTAACATATATTCTTCCCTTCTTTTTTTCTTATGAGTTTATTTCCCTGCCTCCTCACAAATGAAGGTGGCAAATGAGATATAACTAGAAATTGAGTGGCCTTTCTGATAAAGCATTTTTGCCAGGAAGTGAAAATGATCTCCGTGTCTTCAGCATCCATATTGGACCCAAAAGAGTGTCTTTGACATCTGCGCCAAGATATCCTAGAGGTGTCAAACCAAGCCAACAAATACCTACCAGAACATTTAGGAAAAATAAACTTCTGTGTGATGAAGCCACTTTTGTTTGAATATTCTGTTATTAGTATTAGAACATAATCCTTTTTGATACCATTGGTAATGGAAAAAATCCAAAACCCATTGGCTGAATTTGAAAAGAAAGTTTAACTGCTATTTGAAAGCAATCGATGCTTACCCTCATTGGAGAAGAGTATTTCTAATGTGTGAATATATAATAAAGATGCTACATGCTGACATGTACGAATCTTGAAATAGAAATAAAGATAAAGTTAGGACTGAAAAAGAACTTAATGGGAGATTCCTAAGAAGTCTCTAGAATGATGAACTGACTTGTTGATTTGACCAACTAGAAGTGGCCATCTGAAGTTACATATGTAACTTCTAGGAGCTCAAATTAAAATTGTTCATGATGAAAGCAACATCAACCAAAAGAAATTAAAACGTATAGTATTCATGGTGCTTATGAAATAGTCTTCATTGATCATTCTAACAAATGAAAGTATCACTTATATTTTTAAAAAGGGATCTCAAAAGTGATTCTTTGAACTTCCATGGTAACTGGTAATTACTGAGAAATTATCTTTGTAATGTCTTTCATTGTGTTAGGTATGTCTTCTGTTGGGATTATGTAGTTTGGTTAAAGTGCAAAAACTAAATCATTATGTTGAACATTTACCAAAAAAAGTCAAAACTTTTATTCAGTTTTCTGGATATAATGGGAAGAGAGAAAGAAAATAATCTGATTTATGAAATTCTGGACTTCAACCTTCCAGGCCACTATTTACCTTGCTGGATAATTTTCTTATTAGCCTTTAAAGCTTTTAATACAAGATAAAATAAGCCACAGACTTAGTTTCAGGCCGAAAAAAAAAAAAAGAAAATCTCCCATAGCCACATGGAAGTCAAAGGTAATTTCCTATGGATAACATTTTCAACGGACCCTTTGTTTTTTCATATGATTTTTCAAAAAATGTTAAATTTAGTCAGACAACTTTGCTCTTTAATACTACTATTACTTGTGTAGAAGTATGAAATTTAGGCTAAATTATTAGCAGTTAATCCTCTGAGCTAGATACCATCTCTGTAATGAAATACAGTTTATGCAACAAAGGTTTTGCTTTTTTTTATTAACTTGGAAATTGTGAGAAGAGAGAAGCTTGTAGTTATAAATAACTATTCTCACTAATAATAACTACTCTACATCATACATGTACTATACCCCAAGCACTCTATTAAGGACTTTACTTTAAAAAATTCTAATTTCAACATCCCCCAAAGCTAGGTACTATTATTATCATCCCATCTGACTGCCAAAGCCAGAGAGACTCTGTATTTTCCTGAAATCACATGGTTAGTAGAATGTCAGAGGGGCACCTAAATGTGGGCTGTCTGATTCCAAACCCATGAACTAATCACTATATGATATTGCTTAGACTTTGAGGAGTCATGTATTATAATGGAAAATAAGTTTAACATTTCTGTAAATGAACATGAAAACTCAGATGAATGAAAATAAAATTTTTTATGGCTTTACCTCTTCAATAAGTGGTGCTGGGGAAACTGGACAGCTACATGTAAAAGTGAAATTAGAACACTTCCTAACACTATACACAAAAATAAACTCTAAATGGATTAAAGACCTAAATGTAATATAAGAAACTATAAAATTCCTAGGAAAAACACTCTTTGACATAAATCACAGCAAGATTCTCTATGACTCACTTCCTAGAGTTATAGAAATAAAAACAAAAATAAACAAATGGGACTTAATTAAACTTAAAAGCTTTTGCACAGTAAAGGAAACCATAAACAAGGTGAAAAGACAACCTTCAGAATGGGAGAAAATAATAGCAAATGAAACAGCTGACAAAGGGTTAATTTCCAAAATAAACAAGCAACTCATGCAGCTCAGTGCCTGAGAAACAAACAACCCAGCCAAAAAGTGGGGAGAAGACGTAATCAGACATTTCTCCAAAGAAGACATACAGGTGGCTAATGTACACATGGAAAGATGCTCAGCATCTCCCATTATCAGAGAAATGCAGATCAAAACCACAATGAGGCATCTCCTCACACCAGTCAGAATGGCCCTCATCAAAAAATCTACAAACAATAAATGTTGGAGAGGGTGTGGAGAAAAAGGAACCCTCTTGCACTGTTGGTGGGAATGCAAGTTGATACAACTATGGAGAACAGTATGAAAGTGAAAGTGAAGTCGCTCAGTGTCCAACTCTTTGTGACCCCATGGACTGTAGCCTACCAGGCTCCTCCCTCCATGGGATTCTCCAGGCAAGAGTACTGGAGTGGGCTGCCTTTCCCGTCTCCAGGGGATCTTCCCAACCCAGGGATCAAACCCGGGTCTCCTGCATTCCAGGCAGACGCTTTAACCTCTGAGCCACCAGGGAAGTTGGAGAACAGTATGGAGATTCCTTAAAAAAAAAAAACTAGGAATAAAACTACCACATGGCCCAACAATCCCACTACTGGGTATATACCTTGAAAAAAATGTAATTGAAAAAGATGCACACATACCTCAATGTTCATCACAGCACTGTTTACAATAGCTAGGACATGGAAGCAACCTAGATGTCCATCAACAGATGAGGGATAAAGAAGTTGTGGTACATATACACAATGGAATATTACTCAGGCTTAAAAAGGAATGCATTTGACTCAGTTCTAATGAAGTAGTTGAACCTAGAGCCTATTATACAGAGTGAAGTTAAGTCAGAAAGAGAAAAAAATACTCTATACTAATGCATGTATATATATATATATATATATATATATAATGGCTCAATTGGTAAAGAATCCACCTGCAATAGAGGAGAACCAGTTTTGATTCCTGGGTCAGAAAGATCCCCTGGAGAAAGGAATGGCTATCCACTATGATATATGGCAGAAACCAACACAATATTGTAAAGCAATTATCCTTCAATTAGAAATAAATTAATGTAAAAAAATTATGGCTTTAGACTAAAGGATGACTGAAAAATTAGTTTGCATTTTGAAGTCATATTGAATGAGCCAGGACTTTCCTCATCTTATAGAGAAAACTCAGCTTGTTTTATCACTGATGAGTGACAGTGTCTACCTGGAAGATGAGATAATATACACGAGATGTAGACATTAGATTTCTCAGGAATTTTAGCCTTAAGTAAACTAGCTCCTCCTCCCCCTTCCTTTCTTATTTCTTTCCTCAATATAAGCCATCTTAAAATACACTAAGACTATATTTTTTCATCTTCTGTCACATGGCAATTCTCACATCCAAAAATTGAAATAAAAATCAATTCTTAATTGCTTTTCTCCTTGATCATTTTAAATTGTTTTGCAGCACTCTTTGACACACTGCTTTATCCACTCCACAGACCATGAGCATATAAGATCACAATAAGATCTTATTGAACAAAAGATGCTATGTAGAGACTGCTGGAGTGCTAGCCCTGTTCATGTACTAAGTCACTTAATCTCTCTAACCCTCAGTTTTCTTACCTATAAAGTCAAGTCGTTGGACTGCATTAATTCTATCCCCCACCCCTAGAAATAAGATTCTATAGTCTCTGAAGTGTCACTTAAACTTTTAGTGTGGGTTAAAAAAAAGATTTTATCACACACTTTTCTCAACTTGGGCAGTCTATCACCACCCCTTCTCATGATGCCTCCTGTAACAATGCCCTTCCTACTCCTCCAGACAACCGTCGCCCAACCATCTTGTGCCCAAGATCAGTTCCAGAGCAAGATTTGCCTGTGGTTTGCTGCCCTGGGCAGCACTATGACTAGATGGAATTGACCAAAGGCATTTTGAAGATGTCAGTAATGGTGAGTCAGGGTGAAGCTTAAGGAGTAGAATGCATCAGACCTGCAGTGGGTTATTTCCAGTCAACAAGCACATTTCCTTACACAACTGAAGCCAACAGGCAGGAGTGTGAGCAAGGAGGGTTAGGATGTGAACTCAGGTACCTTGATGCTGCAGGAGTAAGTTTACCTCTGAGGACTCAGAGGAAAACCATATCACTGAATTTCCATGGAGAAAAAGAGTCCAACTCACATGATGAAGGAGATTTTCATTAGAGACATTTAGAGAGGTATAGGTTGGGTGAAGAGAGACCAAGAACTACGTTGCAATCTCTCAGGAACTAGCAACACAGGAAGGCATTATCATGGCTAGACCTGAAGGAACAGGAGAGACAGTAGCCCTGAGAAGCACAGTGAGAGAAAGGGCCAGGGAGCAGGGCCCATAGTGGTGGAGAGGTGCACCCAATGCCAGAAAACAGCCCAAAGCTGGCAGATGCACAAAGGAAATGCCCTATCCTCTGTCACGCTGCCTTCATACCTCCTGTCAGTGCCTGTCATTGACCAAGGCTTCCCAAATGGCACTACTAGTAAAGAACCTGCCTGCCAGTGCAGGAGATGTAAGAGATGCAGTTTTGATCCCTGGGTCAGGGAGATCCCCTGGAGGAGGGCATGGCAACCCACTCCAGTATTTTTGTCTGGAGAATCCCATGGAAAAAAGAGCCTGTCTGGCTACAGTCCATGAGGTTGCAAAGAGTCAGATACAATTAAAGTGACTTAGCACAGCACATTCATCAAGGAGCCCTGGTAATACAGTGCTTAGATTAGAGGTCAGTGTTTTGCAGCTCAAAGTAGGGCAGGGAACAGCAGGGAATGGATCTGTCTCATGTAGGGGATTAGTGGGCAAAAAAACCAGCATGGGTACTAAGCTTTTCCAACATCAGTTTTAGTACAATTGGACTATTTTCCATTCCTAGTGGAGAGCTGAATATAAAGAAATGAAAGTATGATTTAGTAGATGGTCCATTTTCTCCCAGTGATTTTTTTATAGGCAGACAGTTTCCTCTTGATTCATTTTCATTTTGACTTTTCACTTTTATTGGCACTTAGATAGTAAGGAAGAGTTGCTCCATTTCCCTCTAATTCTTGCTTTGTCTTGATTGATACTTCTCCACATTAGGATCTTGTCAAACACTGTCTAGCACCGGCACCACTCTGTTAAAGCTCAGCATGTAAAACAAAGTAGCCTGACCTGTGTCCTAATATTCTGAGATGTTCTAAAAGTTAATAATTCTGATTTTTAGATTAAGGAAAAGTGAATTTGGTATAGGAGAATATGTACTTAACATTAATTGTGGGCACTATTTTGGGGATTCTATTTGTTGTCCCTGAAGTATTTGTCATGCCTTGAGAAGAAAAGGTAATTAAAACATGGAGACGCTATTTCCCAGTGAACCGCTACACAGACTGTATTGCTCTTTCTAAGCACGACGTTTTGGATTACTCTAAAATATGACATTGACGTGTGAACAGATTAAGAAAAAAACTGATAGAAGAAGAAGAAGAAGAAAACTGAGTCTAGTGTATGCCAAATTTGGGCAGTTCCTAAACCCAGTAGAGCTTGCTGTTAAAGTATAGCTTGGCAAACCGGCTCATGGTCTGAGCTGCAAGTTGGGCTGTTTTCTATCTCTTTGTATCCTTTAAGATTCTGGGATTGAACCAGAGATGTCAGCTTGGTTTAGTGAAACAGAATCCAGCTCCCTCTTTGATGCATTCAGTTTCTTAGGGGAAAATTAACTATAATTTAAACTACATATATTTACACACACACACACACATATATGTATGTGTGTGTGTGTGTATAGATGTGTGTGTGTGTATAAAATTGTTAAAGGAAAAGAAACTTTCAGGGTATAGTGAGACTTTAAAGTCACTCTTGGATCATATAGTAGACTTACTTGGTTTTATATTTTACCATTATTTCCTCCTTTGCTCTCTTACAATGTAAACTAATTTACAGGAATTTGGGATTTTGGATAAGTAATCCAATGACAAAGACAATTTGAAGAGACAGAAAAATATTTAGTCCATTTAATTTATAATTTTGTCACTTGGCCTTCTTTGTATTACTCGAGCTAAATGTTTCCTAACATAGTAGTCCAGGAAGACATACAAACTTATAAGCAAACATACAAACATATGAGTGTCTGCTTTATAATCGTTGAGGAAATATTCAGAATAAATACAGAATTCCAGTGTTTATCATTCAGAAGGAGAGAGATAAAAGATTTAAAATACCATGGGAAAGGGCTATAATATATACATATCCATGGAGGTTTGAGGATGAAGCCTGGGAAGTCACAGTCTTCACTGAGATAACACATTTGAGGAAGGGCTTTAAAAGATAAATAGAAGTTTGTTTAGTAAACAGGGGAGAAAAGACATTCCAGACAGGAGGGAATGGCAACTTTAGGAAATAGATTTGCTCTCCAGAACAGGGTCTTTGCAGAGGAATGATGAGAGATAAGATCAGGGTAGGTAGGAGCCAGAACAGGTAGTGTGTTGTGTGCCTGGATGAGGAGGCTGATATTTATCTCTTCAATAATGTTTAAACAACTGTGATATATTTTAACTATATATTTGTCTTGATTACATGAGTAATTCAGAATTTACAAAAATTTCAAAATTTTCAGAAGAGCTGAGGAAAAGGTGAAAATCCACATGATCATAACCTCCACTGTTTGTACATTAGTATCTTCAGAGTTTTTCAGTGCTGAGGACTGAACTAAATTACACCTGTTTTCTGACTTACGGAAATGGAGATAACAAATGCTGCAGTTTCAAGCACTAAATTTGGGAGTCATTTGTAGATAGTCATATAGAACTCTGCATATAAGATAATCTGATAATCACAATTGTATGATCACTCACCTGGAGCCAGACATCCTGGAATGTGAAGTCAAGTGGGCCTTAGGAAGCATCACTATGAACAAAGCTAGTGGAGGTGATGGAATTGCAGTTGAGCTATTTCAAATCCTAAAAGATGATGCTATGAAAGTGCTGCACTCAATATGCCAGCAAATTTGGAAAACTCAGCAGTGGCCACAGGACTGGAAAAGGTCAGTTTTCAATCCAGTCCCTAAGAAAGGCAATGCTAAAGAATGCTCAAACTACCACACAATTGCACTCATCTCACACGCTAGCAAAGTAATGCTCAAAATACTCCAAGCTAGGCTTCAGCAATAGGTGAACCGTGAACTTCCAGATGTTCAAGCTGGTTTTAGAAAAGGCAGAGGAACCAGAGATCAAATTGCCAACATCTGCTGGATCATCGAAAAAGCAAGAGAGTTCCAGAAGAAAACATCTATTTCTGCTTTATTGACTATGCCAAAGCCTTTGACTGTGTGGATCACAATAAACTGTGGAAAATTCTGAAAGAGATGGAATATCAGACCACTTGACCTGCCTCTTGAGAAATCTGTATGCAGGTCAGGAAGCAACAATTATAACTGGACATGGAACAACAGACTGGTTCCAAATAGGAAAAGGAGTATGTCAAGGCTGTATATTGTCACCCTGCTTATTTAACTTATATACAGAGTACATGATGAGAAACGCTGGACTGGATGAAGCACAGCTGGAATCAAGATTGACAGGAGAAATATCAATAACCTTGGATATGCAGATGACACCACCCTTATGGAAGAAAGTGAAGAACTAAAGAGCCTCTAGAGGAAAATGAAAGAGGAGAGTGAAAAAGTTGGCTTAAAGCTCAATATTCAGAAAACTAAGATCATGGCATCTGGTCCCATCACTTCATGGCAAATAGACAGAGAAACAGTGGAAACAGTGGCTGACTTTATTTTTGGGAGACTCCAAAATCACTGCAGATGGTGATTGCAGCCATGAAATAAAAAATGCTTAGTCCTTGGAAGAATAGTTATGACCAATCTAGACAGCATATTACATAGCAGAGACATTACTTTGCCAACAAAGGTCCATCTAGTCAAGGCTACGGTTTTTCCTGTAGTCATGTATGGGTGTGAGAGTTGGACTCTAAAGAAAGCTGAGCACTGAAGAATTGATGCTTTTGAACTGTGGTGTTGGAGAAGACTCTTGAGAGTTCCGTGGGCTGCAAGGAGATCCAACCAGTCCATTCTAAAGGAAATCAATCCTGAATGTCCGTTGGAAGGACTGATGCTGAAGCTGAAACTCCAATACTTTGGCCACCTGATGCGAAAAGCTGACTCATCTGAAAAATCCCTGATGCTAGGAAATATTAAAGGCAGAAGGAGAAGGGGATGACAGATGGTTGGATGGCATCACTAACTCAACGGACATGGGTTTGGGTAAACTCCGGGAGTTGGTGATGGACAAGGAGGCCTGGCTTGCTGCAGTCCATGGGGTCACAAAGAGTCGGACATGACTGAGCGACTGAACTGAACTGATACAGAATTCTAACATACACTTCTACTTCCTGCCTATTATTTTCACAGCAAACCTTGATTCCCCCTGTGGCTGTGGCAGCTGGCTTCTCACAGGGATAAACTGACAGCACCTCCCCTTAGCTGTCCTGTTTATTTTGGACTGTGGGCCCCAAACCTTCTGATACTACAGGTATAAGACTCCCGTGGGAACTTGCTCACCGTCACACAGGTACAACACTGTGTTGCTCAGTCAGTCAGTCTCATCCAACTCTTTGCAACCCTATGAACTGCAGCATGCTAGGCTTCCCTGTCCTTCACCTTTTTCTGGGGTTTGCTCAAAGTCATGTCCATTGAGTTAGTGATGCCATCCAACCATCTCACCCTCTGTCATCCCCTTCTCCTCCTGCCTTCAATATTTCCCAGCATCAGGCTCTTTTCCAAACAGTCGGCTCTTCACATTAGGTGGCCAAAGTATTGGAGTTTCAGCTTCAGCATCAGTTCTTCCAATGAATATTCAGGGTTGATTTCCTTCAGAATGGACTGGATGAATCTCTTTGCAGTCCAAAGGACTCTCAAGAGTCTTTTCCAACACCACAGTTCAAAAGCATCAATTCTTTGGCATTCAGCCTTCTTTGTGGTCCAACTCTCACAACCATACATGGAAAAACCATAGCTTTGACTAGATGGACCTTTGTTGGCAAAGTAATGTCTCTGTTTTTTAATATGCTGTGTAGGTTTGTCATAGCTTTTCTTCCAAGGAGCAAGTGTCTTTTAATTTCACGGCTGCAGTCCCCATCCACAGGGATTTTGGAGCCCAAGAAAATAAAGTCTACAATGCTGTGTAGGAGAGGAAAAATAATTTTCCCAGTAGTCTTCTAAGTTCTGTGGCTGAGGTCTCACCGTACCCTCCACAGCCCACAGTAAAAGACAGATTAACAGGAAAAAAAGAAAAATAATGTGGATTATGGATACCCCACAAAGATATGAGACTCCAAATGAGTGAGGTTTATATGAATTAAGGAGAAGGATAGGATCTAGGGGTTCAACTTGGGAAGGCAATTCATGCAAAGGTGAAAAGAGGCAAAGTTTGATAACTGAAGTAGCCCTGCCCAGCAGGTAAGTCTCTCAGGGGAAAAAGTAATCTCTGGTAATATATTCTTTCCTGGTATAGGTCCCCATTCTAATGTAAATTTCCCTTATAAAAGGGGTATTATTACTCTTGTTTTCAGAGCTTTTCTTGGGTCTGCAATTCCTCAAATTAATCAGCTCAAAGTTTCCTTATGCCAAAGAAACCTATTTTGGGAATGGTCAGTTCTGCTATTTTCATCTAGAAGGAAAGGGAGTCAGTCCTTAAGGGGCAACTCTAAGCCCGTGTAGGACAGGAGCCTGTCGAATCATCTTCCCTCCACTGTTGCACAGAGGACGGTTCTGCCAGTCTATGCAGACTCGCGGAGGCCCCAGGCCATCAAGCACCATGTGCTCACAGTGGTAACCAAGTCACTTAGGCATCCTCCACTGGCTTTCCCTCCCACGCATTAACCTCTTCTAAGAGAGAAATTATTTCCCACTGCCTGCACTGATGTTCTTGTCTCAGGCTCTGTTTTTGGTTGGGGAGTGGGAATGCAAGCTAAGGTACTTTGTCTTCTCTTGGCACGGTGTTACCAGGTCAAGGACTTACTAAATATTGATGGTTCTGTTTCTCATAGATTGAAGAAGCAAATGTCTAGAATAACCCAGTAAACATATACTTTTCTTTGGCTTCTTATTACATACATCTCTTGCCTTTTTTTCCACAGCTTTTTTACCTCACAGGCACAAAACCTACTCAGCCCAACACTCTCTTTGCTACAACAGCACATAACACTGTTACAACTCAGATACACTGTCTTCCTGGATCAAAATGTTTTGGCCCAGCTTGAAATGTTAGCAGTCCATCTGCCTATCATGTACAGCAACTGAGAACCCCTAGCAAATATATTTAAGTTAATTTCATAGTGTGGGTTTGGCTCCCAGTTAATTCTTTTGTTATTGTTATAGAAATATGAGTAAAAGAACATCTCTGATTACTGCTAGAATCATATCTGGACAACTGCACGTAAACTCTAAGATACCTAGTCTACCTCAGATAGTTTCCAAAAACATCACTGGTTCCAGTACAGTTTGTATAATGCCTGAAAACCCTCTGCAGAAGTAAGATCCAATCCCAGATCCTAACCCCATGGTCTGTGCCCCAGAATCCAGACAATATTTTTGCAAAAGTTGTCTGTGTCTCTGTGTGTAAGACAGAGCATTTTACAACTGACCTTTCAAGAAATGCCACAGATCTATTTTTTAAGAAAAATGCAATGCCTCCCTTAGCATTTCCTAATTTAGAAAGAAAATTAGTTTTCATTTAAAATCATTGGCAAAATTTCCAAGAACAATAAAAGACTCCTAAATAAAATGTATTTATTCTTGGATTACATAGCTCCCTTCCTGATCTCATGCTGAGATAAAACTTTTAATTCTCTCTCTCAATCCTGCTTAGTTTTTATCCCCTAAAGCAAGTTGATTGGCTCTCAGCTCTACTCAGTTTTTTATCCCAAGACTAATGAGGAATGAAAGCAGAAGGGAGAATTGGAGAGATTTTCCAAACTAGTCTAAAGAGACTATTGAAATTTCCTTTGGTTCTCTCAGGGCAACTTGGGGGCTTCTAAAGAATTTAAGTATAAATAAGCAATTTTCACATAGCAACAACTTTGCTGTGGAAACTAAATGAATCGCACAACAGCTTGTGGTCTTGTATAAATTTATTCTTTTCTTATCTTTCTTTGTCCTTTGTCTAAAACAGCAAATTTGTTCTTAAAGGGCCAGATACTAAATATGGCTTGTGAGCCATACAGTTTTTGTCACAACTGCTCAACTCTGTCTTGTAGATTGAAAATAGCTGGAAACAATATGCAAACAAATGAGTATAGTTGTGTTCTAATAAAACTTTATTTATAAAAAGAGGCCAGCCTTCCAACTACATTTTCCCAGCCCATGGTCTAGAACAAGAAAATTATTCTATAGGGTGAAGTTACATTGTTTTGTTTCTATGCCATCCTTTCATCCCCAGTGATCCAACCACTTATATTTTAGTTTATTAAAATATATTGAAAGAGGAGAGATACCTTTGTGGTACATGTGTAAATAAGCATATAACTTGGAAAAATTTCCAGAATATGAAACACAACTGAAAATAATAAGGAGCTGTTTACACTGATGGGTCACCCAAGTTCAGCTTCACAGTGTGTCTGCTGTACTTTGGAAGTTCAAGAAAAATGCTGCTCCTCGTAATGGACAGTGGTGTCAAACACAGAAATACATAAAAATGCAAATGGATCACTGGCTCATGCAGATAATGGCTAAATAAAACTATTTCTAAAATAAGTATCTCCTTGACCAAAATAGATATGTTCCAGTCTCACAGTAATCAGTATGCTGTAATCCATTCCATAATACATAGCACAGCCTGGTATGTCTGACGTGACATCAATAGGCTGAGGTAACATTCAATATTTCTTCCCTCTTTGCCTTATTTAAGGTTTTGTAAAAGATCTTTACAGTGATGTGAATCTCTGAAATCAGAAGTAGAAAGTGTTGTACAAATTTTTCTCAGGAACGTTACACAAAATTTTCTCAGGAGAATATTCATAAGGTGGCTCAGTGGTAAAGAATCTGCATGTCGCTGCAAGAGATGTGGGTTCGATCCCTGGGTCAGGAAGATCCCCTGGAGGAGGAAATGGCAACTCACTCCAGTATTCTTGCCTGGGAAATCCCGTGGACAGAGGAGCCTGCTGGGCTATAGTTCTTGGGGTCACAAGAGTCGGACACGGCTTAGTGACTAAACAACAACACAACAGTCAACAGCTTTTCAAGAGACTCTCCATGATTCCAAAGTACAAAGAATCACATCATTAATGAACAAGTGAGAAAAAAGTAAACTCTTCACTAAACCCGAATTTTAGTCCACTTATAGGGTATGACTGGAAAGGCAGCAGAAAAACCCAAGTAAAAATATTCTCACCATTGAACCTCAAATGTCACTATGACTTGATAAATGTGTGTTCATTATTACACTTTATTTCAGTTTCATCTTTAAAATGTCTTTTATTTTAAAACATTCTTTAAATATGGAATGTGCTTTTAGCAAATAAAAATATTTGGTAAATCATTCAGTTAAATTTGATTTTTGTATGGGGTATATTTATACTAAAAGGTTAATCATTGTTTATCTTAAATTCAAGTTTAACTGGGTGTTTTATATTTTATCTGTTGAAACTAGCTGGAAGCAATATTACTCACAGCATTGCAATGAAAAGGAGATAAACTACTTCAAATTCATGACATTTTTTGAACATATCATAAAACTGGAGTTGCAGAACAAATAACTTGTTCAAAATTTCAAGAGAAACGGGCACCTACTGGGAGAGAGGAGACATAAGCATTCACTAACCCAGGTTAAAAGCAACCACACACCAGTAAAGCTTCAGCTAAAATAACTGATGAACTGTTGAAACCAGGATAGGGCTGGGCAGACAGCATGAAACAATTAGGAGCCATAGAAATTGGAATAGCTTGTATGCTCAGTTCTTTTTTCTCTCTATAAACCCCACTGGATGCTCCCACACAAAAAGAAAGTGCCTTAAAAATATCAATTTTAATGCAAACCTTGGAGAGGAGAAGAACAGCCACATGGGAGAAGCAGCACACCTTGTCTATTTCTCCAATCTCCCTACAGAACAAAAGCCTTAATCTTTGGGGAAAGGGGCAATAACAATGATGCTGTCCGTAGGACACAGATGAAAACTTGCAGCAGGAGGCGGGAAACAGAAGACAAAAGGTTAGTCCTATGTTATGGGCAGGAATATACACTGGATCCCAAATTACAACCAGGACAGGGGTAGGAAAATTGAGAAGGACCTATTTCTAAGATCCTCCTAAGACTGGGATTTAGTCATAGCAACTGACAGTGTTCCGTTCCACTGTCCTCCACCACCAAGGAAAACGTTCAAATAACAAGTAACAAGAAGACTGTGGTGAAATGGACATCAGAGGGATAAGAATATACAAAGAAACCCTCCTGAGGCAAAGTAGAAAGGGAAGACTTGGAGTGCAGGACCAAACTGACACGATAACTCTCAGATTAAACACAAGGCATCCACATTTGCAGCCTGTGGGGCATGGAAGGTAACCATAGCAACAACAAACTTCAAACCCAACCTAACAGAACAGAACCCTACGGAAGACATTCAGCTTTCAAAAAATACTATGAAGTATACAAAAAGGAAAGAAAGATGACACAAAGCAAAGCAATCACTGGAACCAGATTTGGGTATGACACATATGTGGAAACCATCTGATAGGTAATTTTAAAATAATGGTGATTAATATGTTAAAAGTGCTAAAGGAAAAAATAGGCAACATGTAAGATCAGATGAGTAATTCCATCAGGAGAGAGAAACAATCAAATGAAAATGCTGAAAAGGAAAAGAACAGAAGCAAAATTAAAGAATGACTTTGACAGGTGCATCAGTACATTTAACTCTACCAGTGAAACCATCAATTAACTTGAAGATAAGACAATAGAAATCACCCAAAATGAAACCCAAAAAGAGTGAAAAATAAACTAAAATAATTAAGAGCTGTGGGACAATATCACACACTTATAACACTCACATAATTAGAAACTCAAAAAGAGAAGAGAGTGAAAACGAGGCAGGAAAAATATTTGAAGAAAAAAATGGCCAAGAATTTTCCAATATTAATTACAGATGCCAAACAGCCAACCAAGCAGGAAAAATACTAATACACACACAGACACACCCACATCTTCAAATGTCGTATTCAAATTGTTGAAAACAAAAGGCAAATGTGAAATTTTTAAAGCAACTAGAATAAAAAGAAACATTACACACAGAGGAAGAAGGAGAACTGTAACAACAGATTTCTTATCAGAAACCAGTAAATTGGAAGACAGTGACAGACATCTTTAAAGCGATGATATTGGGGCTGGGAGGAAATCATCAAACTAGGAATCTATAGTCTGTGAAAATAACTTTCAAAACTAAAGGAAAAAGACTCTCCTCAAACAAATAAAAACTGATGAAATTCATTGCCAACAAATCTGTTCTAGAAGAAATGCTAAAGCAGGTTTATCAGGCAGAATGAATATGAAGTCAGACTAAAACTTGAATATGCAAAAAGAAATAAAGAACACCAAAGACTAGGAGAGAATATCTGCAGATGATACACAGATAATTATGCCCAGAATAAACAGCTCTCAAACCCACCCCCCAGAAGAGAAAACACACAAGCGCAATATTTTTAAATGGATATGTTTCTGAGCAGATGCTCAAAGAAGACGTATGGGTGGAAATAAACATGAAAAGTTGTTCAACATCCACTGGCAATCATTCGTTGTTGTTCAGTAGCTAAGTCATGTCCACGTCTTTGCAACCTCATGGACTATCTTGCTAGGCTCTTCTGTCCTCTACTATCTCCTGGAGTTTGCTCAGATTGATGTCCATTGAGCTGGTGATGCTATCTAAACATCTTATCCTCTGACGCCTCTTTCTCCTTTTGCCTTCAATCTTTCTCAGCATCAGGGTCTTCTCCAATGAGTCAACTCTTCACATCAGATGGCCAAAGTATTGGAGCTTAAGCTGCAGCAGTCCATTTAATGAATATTCAGGGTTGATCTCCTTTAGGGTTGACTGGTTTGACTTCCTTGCGGTCTAACAGATTCTCAAGAGTCTTCTCCAGCACCACAATATGAAAGCATCAATTCTTTGGTGTTCAGCCTTCTTTATGGTCCAGCTTTCACATCCATACATGACTACTGGAAAAACCATAACTTTAATTATATGGACCTTTGTCAGCAAAGCGATGTCTCTGCTTTTTAACACACTATCTAGATTTGATAGTTATTAAAGAAGTGTAAATTCAGGCACAATAAGGTAGTGATACGGAGAAGGCAATGGCACCCCGCTCCAGTAGTCTTGCCTGGAAAATCCCATGGATGGGGGAGCAGGGTAGGTTGCAGACCATGGGGTCGCTAAGAGTTGGAAATGACTGAGCAACTTCACTTTCACTTTTCACTTTCATGCACTGGAGAAGGAAATGGCAACCCATTCCAGTGTTCTTGCCTGGAGAATCCCAGGGATGGGGCAGCCTGGTGGGCTGCCGTCTATGGGGTCACACAGAGTTGGACACTGTGTTGGACTCTGTGTTGAAGCAACTTAGCAGCAGCAAGGTAGTGATATACAGAATGGTTAACATTAGGGAAAGCTGAGTTAAGAGCAGAGACTCTGGATATCTTTGTAAATTTTCTGTAAGAACAATATAATTTCAACATAAAAAAGGCAAGGGACATTTTCCACTGTTGAGACTTCAGTAACAGAAATCACAGATACTAGTAGGGAGGACACCAGAAGAAAGAGGACATCTTTAGGAGGGCTAAAGGTACGCTTTGGCTAAGAAAGTCCCTTGTTAAGTTCTCCTTAAAAGGAAACCAAATATATTACCTCAAAATATCCCTCTTTGACATAAAGATGATTTTGAACTGATGGTAATTAAGAAGTAGCAGAAGCAGAGAAAACCTCTCTCCCTTTTCTGCTTAAAGGCAGGATATAAATTCTCCTTTCAGACTCCTTTCAGACTCTTATCAGAGGTGACACTAGAGAAATCTACAAACTTTAACTCATCAGTTTCCACCCATATATTTACCTTCCTGGTTTGCTGCCCTTGGAAGCCAAAAGCTACCTTCCTAAGCCTGTCACTTCTCTACAAGTTTAATGGTTTTGGTTGAATATGCTCTATAAGCTGGGACTCAAGCTGCCATTTTGAGTTACTTTTGGTTTAAGTTTCTCCCATTACATGTGCTGGAGCATTAATAAAGTAGTTTTCTCTTGTCAATCTTTTTGTTAAAAGAGTCCCAGCTGAAAACCTAAGATGGTCAGAGGTGAAGTTTTGCCTCCCCTTCATCAACAGGGTCTCAAAAATATCCGAGTGACTCAGATAGTACAAGTATTAATATATTCTGGTATAAGCCTGTGAGCTTTGGCAATTACATCTTACTCCCCATATCTGATCATGTCTCTGGTGAGGAGTTTTCCTTAGTTGTTTCTGTAGTATCTGCCATATGTATCAGGTATTGTAGTATTGACAGACTAGAGGAAAAGGCAAGGAGTTTCTCAGAAAGTGAACTGCCTGGTAAATGTAAGTGATCTTACTATTACTCAGTGCAGGTTTATTATAGTGTCCAATAATGAAACACATTTAAGTTGAAAAGTGGTCTATTTTGGTGGTGATTGAGCTTGTCTTAATGACTACTTCCACTTGCAGTTATGGACAATTTTCCTTTTCATTTAAGACAATTCTAAGACCCCACCAAGGCAGAAGCTGATTTGGAGCTTCATGCCAATCTGGCTTCACTGATTGGGCCTTGGTAAGCTCACCTCTTAAACATTATTATTCTTCAGTCTTAAGAGTCTTTTTAAGAAAAAATTAAAATGTTAAAGAATAGTTTTGGATCCAAGACTTTTAGTGTTCAAAATCCTTTTCAGGTGTGCTCACACGTAACTATATAACATCTGGTGAATTTCTCAGAAAGCGTTGGTCTACATAGCCTTTGACTGCAGTTCATGATTCTATCAATTAAATTTAAAATAACCAAAAATACGACTTAATTTCCTCCACTCATCTCCACACACAACCACCTTTTAGGAAGCCAAGTACAACCTTCTTTTTGGCCAATGAACCATACACCAAAAACCACATTTCTGCAAATGTATCAAATAGACCTCTGTGAAGAAGTTCTAGCAAGTGCACCAAATAATACTTCTCTATATGGCATAAATATGTAGAAAATCACTCTTCGCTTTGTTGAACTAGTTAGACTTTGTTGGAGGCAGGGGCAAAAACTGGCTTTCTTTTACTCTTCTTTATAAATTACTTACTCTGGCTCAAAAATTGAAAATTATACCCTGAGAACAATGCTGCTCCTTTCATCGCCCGTCATTCTCTGCACTCAGTGAACAGAGAAACCATGGCAACCCTAAGTTCTCCAGAGGTGTTCCTTGTCCTTCTTACCCTAATCAGCTCCACCTGTGTATTGGTCTGGGCTCTCTCTACCAGCTTTGCTGTTCCAGAGAAGGCAAAGAGCCTCCCTCCAGGAAAAGTCATCCTCTGTTTGAGTGTAGGCTCCTGGGCTCAGGCCCCGCCTCAAGGCTGGAAGAATGTCTTGCATGTCAAGTTAGTGCCCTCCTGACCCCCAAGTTATCTCTTGATTTCCTTTCCCATAAGAATCGCAGGGTATGTCATTTGTGTGTGAACTAGACGCTATCGGGGGGATGGAGGAGAAGCAGCAGTCGACCAGGGGCAGGGCCATAACTACTTAGCTTACTGCGTGGCACCTATCAGTTTATTTTCCTGTTTCTTCCTTTTGCTTTAAGAATCTTGAGGGCAGGGACTATGCCTTGGTATTGTATCTGACAAAGAATAAAGGTTCAGTACATTTAAAAACTACTTAATAACAGTTTTGTTTAATCTGCGCAATAAACAGAAATAAATACCCAACCGAAAAAAAAAATAAACTAATTGGGGATTTTTATCTCTACCAAGGATAGTGACTGTTTTGGTTCTTTAATAAAATTTTCGTTTAGGTTTATGAGATATATTATCTATAAATAAAAATCTAATACTCAGCAATGGGGGGGGGAGGCAAGAAATTTAAGACTGTAGAAGTTCTAAATGCTTTTCATGTGTTACATAACCTTTTTTTAAGCCTAAACTTGGGTCACAATGAGCTTGTTTTAGCCTTGAAATGATGCTGAATTAAATCTTTAAAAAGTAGTTACCTACTTAAACTTGGACATCCTGGTTTTTGCAAATGGGAAATGAACTCACAAGTGGAGGTGAACCATAATTTGATTTTGTGTTGGGGAGTCAGAAAAATAGAACCTGCATGCTAAAGCTCTCCATCCATAATTGCATATCATTGGCTTTATCTGGAAAGCTACTATCCACTACCAAAAACCTAGTCAACAAGTTAATATCTTTGGCTCCATGCAGTTCCTTAAACTGCCTATCATCCTGGAGCGTACATTTTCACTTGGCTTCCTTAACAGACAGAGAAGAAAGAATAATACCAAGAACTCCACAGCTGCTTCTGCATAAGGCAAGGGTTTACCATCCATACTGTAGTATTTGGCCATCAAATCACTTTTTACACTCCACAGTGCATGTCTGCACAGCAAGGAAGGAAAGGGAGTTGGAACCACACGGGGCCACATGAGAAATGGAATTGCTTCTCTTGGCATGAAGTGCTAGGCAATCTATAAAACCATTCCCTGGGATACACCCGTCTTTATTGACTTCAAATGATCTTAAGGCTGGAACAGCCAAAGTCGAGGTGGACGTTCTCCACATCTTGACACCCATGGTCCAGTCCAAGAGTTGCCAACAGGCCTTTGAGGGAACTGCTAAGGCACCCTGATTTCCCTTCCCCTTAAGAGACACTGGGAGGACCATATATTATAGTGATTAATAGATTTGAGGTCAGCAGGCTTCAATTTAAACAGCTTTGCTACTGTCTAACCTGTACTGAATCTTCTCTGAGTCTCAGGTCCTTTATCTGTAAAATGAAGATATTAATACTTACCTCGTAGGCTTTCTCAGGGAGAGAGGAGAGGATGAAATGAGAATAAAAGAACTAAAAAGCAAAGCCAGCACACAGTAAGCACTATTGAATAGTTACTATGAGTACAATTTTCTCTTCTTTCTCTCTCAATGTTTCTCCCCGTTCCTTTCCCTCTCTCCTGCCTCTCCCTTTATGCATCTATGCTGCCTCTGCTTCAGGCATGCAGAGACATCTAAGAAGACCCACAGTCCCTACACAGGTGGCACCTCTGCTTAGAGACCCCACTGGCTCTCATTCAAGACTTTATCACAGGATGGCTTTTGCCAGCTCTTAAACACCACTCAAGTGCTTTTGCTTGTTTAAAGCATCCTTCTTCCAACTGTTAGTTGAAGTTTGCTTTCCACCTGTTACGTTTTCTTAAACAATTTACTTACTTCAGTGAAGTGCATTGTGCCACCTCTTAGTCCAAATGATAGGATGCTAAAATTAGAAAGCTTTAATTTTTGGTTGATAGTGAATATTTTCCTAAGGGTGAGAACTCCTGGGATTTACTCTCTCAACTTTCATAGGTAATACATAGCAGCGTCAACTGTATTTTCCATACTGTATACTACAAACCTGGTACTTACAACTGGACTTCTGTATCTTTTGACTGCCTTCATTCACTCCCCCCTCCCCTCTCCTCTGCCTTTTGCAGCCACAAAACTAATCACTTTTTCTTTGGGCTTGTTGGTTGGTTGGTTGGTTTTTGAAGTATAATTGATCTACAACCCCGTATTAGTTCCTATTATACAGCATAATGATTTCTATACTTTTCAAAATGATGACCACAATAAGTCTAGTTACTATATGGCACCATACAAAGTTATTACATTAGTATAAATGTTATTCTCCACACTGTACATTTCATGCACGTGATTCATTTGTTTTGTACTTGTACAAAACAGACGTTTGTATTTGTTAATCTCCCTCACTGTTTCCTCCCCTCTCCCCACCACCTCCCCTTTGGCAGTCCTCACCACTGCAATTTGAAATAAACTGTCAGTGTTCCTAAAGAAGTTTCCTAAATGAACTAAAAGAAAAATCACTACGATTGGAGAGGAAGAATAGAAAAATAAAAAAACTTATAATGGAGACTTATATTGCTCTTAATGTCTTAACTATTGGAGTCAGTGCTTCTTATAATGCCTTGCGTTTTTCTTTAATTTTTTTGAAGTCTGCAATTTGTGGGATCAAAAGTTTTCTACTTATAAAAGTAGCAGTTTCTTTTTAACACCTACAGTCATAGCCAATAAACTGAGCACTGACTGGAATAGAAATGGAGACTTCAAACTTACAGCCTAGATATGCCCAAGAGCATGCTTCTTCAGTTTTCAGGGTTTTTTCCTCAAAACTTGAATCATTATCAAACATCAGCAATTTTGCACATAAAGCCTAGATTTCTATTCTCTTATTTAAAAGCCAGACTATGACAATTCTAGAGCAACATTATCCTGTGGTGACAGTCCACTTTAGCAGAGTAATGGCTGTGTCCATTAAAAACAAAACTAAAAAGGCCAGCACTGCTGCTGAGCTGGGTGTGGGAGGTATAAAAGGAAGGGAAACACAAGGGCGGCAGTCAGGCCTGTGTGGTGTCACTGACCTGGGCAGTGGACTTGGGGGTGAAGGAGCTTCCAAGAGGAGGGAATAAAAACAAAAAACCACTCATCACAAGAAAAAAGAGAAAGGTTTTCTATTTCTTTCATGCTATAATTATATGAGATCATGGATAATCACTAAACTTATTGTGATAATCATTTCATGATGTGTAAATGTTAAATCATGATGCTATATACTTTGTGAACCTTTTAGAAACCTGTACAAGGCTGTATGTCAATCATATCTCAATAAAACAAAGAAAAAAACAGCAATCCAAAGAACATCTCAAACAAAACTTATGAAGTGTTCTCATATATGGAAAAGATAATAAAAGGTAAGAAAGACAAATAAAGGGCATTTATGATAGTGTGAAGATTTTTTCTTTTCAAGGCAAATTGCAATCAAGTCAGATCTCTCACCTACAAATGAGACTAAAAGTAGATTGGAGAGGAATAAAGAAACTGATAATGTGTTTAGAGCCCCTGAACAGTACTTGATCCACAGTAAGTACTCAATAATTGTTGGCAATCATCAGCATCTAACAAGAAAACAAGGAAAAATAAACAAACTGGATATTCTACCATGCAGCTGGATATAAGTATATATAAGCGTGACCTATGTGTTTGGAAATGTTGCCACTTTGTATTTAGAAGGCTTACAAATTCCTAGCTTAATAATGCAATCTCCTATGAGTGTTTGGCAACCCAAACAGTATGTTTTGGTTATTTACATATAACTTATGCTATTGACCTTGCAATCTTTTTCCAGTCTACTAATTCTCCCCACTTACCATCCAAAAAAAAAAAAATCACAAAGACCTAATAATCCAATGAGAAACTTTTTTTCATGTGACATAAAGTATCCATTGTAACTCTGCTGTTCTGGTGGTTCCCTTCAGTAAATAGTACTTATTAACTGTGGAAACCATATTTACATGCCTTGGTAAACAATGGATTACTCTGAGAACCTGATTTAGTAAATACTGTGGTCTGTGGGATTTCAGTACAAAATTATAACAGCAAATGTAGAAGGAATTCTCTATAGCTTTTATCTACATTTCAAAAAGAAAAGAGATTTAAAAGTCCTTTCACAGTATACTTGATCAAGTTTCAGAAAATGGAAAAACATTTGTAAATGATATTTAAGGAAAGTAAAACAACTTGCAAGATTTATTGTTTTAAAAATAGATTTAAACTAAGTAAGAGGAAAATTGAATCAGAGATTCCAGGCAGGCATCTGACCACACACTTAACTTCATATTAATGATTAAAAATAATAAAATTATGTATGTATGCAATAGTAATAACACTTATTTTTGAAACAAAACTCAATTCAAATGCATCAATTCATATACAGTAAAATAGAACTGTATACTGATTCAAATATAAACATTTATAGTTTTCTAACATCAATCTCTTTTCTTAAAAATTGAGATGAAATTTGGAAGATGTTCACTTTCAAACAGATTAAGATTTCAGCTTGGTCTCTGTAAGAGTTACAGATTTTCAGACCTGGAGATAGTCTTAAACAATTAAGCAAGCTTTAATCAAAATGAACAACCTTGAAAGAGAACTAAGTGTTAAATCCACAAGTGTAAATTTAACATAACTGAGTATTTTACCCTTTTTTTCCTTCTCCAAAGTAATTACAGAGGGAATTATGGGAAATAATGGAAGTATGTGTGTGTTCAGGCATATACACTGTGGGCATTCACAAAGACAAAAACTGTATTTGTGGGGAAGACAGCTAGAATGTACATCACTCCAAAGCTTAATCATGAAAACCTCCAAGACACTTCACAGAGGTCTCTTCTCAGATAATTTCCCTGGTTATTTAAAATTGATAAGGACCTGTTCTCATCTGAATATGAATTTCCTATTTCTGTGAAAAGTTGTTGTGTTTCCTCCTTCATATTCCTATAAAGAGGGAGAGGAAAAACCCTTAATCTGCTGAAAGAACACTGTCAGAATATGATTACCAAATGATCCCTGAGTATTTTCCATTTCCCAACACATCATTACAGTGAGTAGCATTTTAAGGTAATTGTCAGATATACGCAAAACCTCTTAGAATATCCTTGCAGAATTAATAGCAAAACACTACCTGTGGTCAATCCACTCCACCCGTCATCTTCCAGCATAATCACAGGTAGCTGGCCCCAGAGCCACAAGCGCAGCTCCCAGACCAGCTTCCCCAGGCTTCCTGGGGAAGTTTATTCACCTGTGACCGTGGATTACATGGACTTAGGGTAAGTTCTCATCCTGGTTAATAAGGATTTCTTATGGCCACCTGATACAAAGAGCCAACTCACTGGACTAGACCCTGATGCTGGGTCTTTTCCAATGAAAAGAAAGTTTGAGGGCAGGAAGAAAATGGGGTGATAGAGGATGAGATGGTTGGATGGCATCACCAACTCAATGATCATGAGTTTGAGCAAGCTCCAGGAGATAGTGAGGGATAGTGAAGCCTGGCATGCTTCAGTCCACGGAGTGGCAAAGAGATAGACAGGACTAGGCGAATGAACAACAACATATGAGGTGAGGAGGTAAGAGGAAGGGTAGCATCTCCTGGGTGTGAAGGAGAAATAAACTCCTCCATATCCCGGCCTTTGCATGGAGAGAAATTCAGCCTTTATCCTATATCAGCTACCAGAGAAGAGGGCTACCCCTGCTCTGGAGGGTGCAGGAAAGCAGGCTATCCAAGGTCAAATGTTTCCACCTCCAGCCCTTGGGGCCAGGAGCTGTATAAAATGTACCTATACCATGGTGAGAAGGGAGGACGAAACTTTCATCAGTAAGCAAGCATCCAAAAGACTTCTTGCACATGTGGCAGCTAGCTTTCCCTAGGGAGAGTACCAGGCATTGTGAAGTTTCCATCAAGTCCTACAAAGATATATTAGTGAAACCCAGACAAATTATTTAATCTGGTCACTGTGTCTGATGGCTCCAATATACAGCACATAGGGACAATTTTCCACCTTTGTATAACACAAAATAAGAGAAAGAGAAAAAAAGAAATTTAGGTCAAGTCCATGACATATCTTGCACATGACTTATCAGACTGATCACTTTCATGAAAGCAATATTCTGCTCACAAATGAGCATATAAAACACACTGCTCTATTTCTAACCTAATGGCCCCTGCTAACCAATTAGTGGATTATCTAATAGCATGATTTCTTAGCTTAATGAGGTATAAATTCTAAAAGATGCTGTTGTTAAAGTGCCGCACTCAATACACCAGCAAATTTGGAAACTCAGCAGTGGCCACGGGACTGGAAAAGGCGAGTTTTCATTACAATCCTAAAGAAAGGCAATGCCAAAGAATGTCCACACTAGCACACAATTGCACTCATCTCATGCTAGCAAAGTAATGCTTAAAGTTCTCCAAGCCAGGCTTCAACAGTATGTGAACTTCTAGATGGTCAAGCTGGATTTAGAAAAGGCAGAGGAACCAGAAATCATACTGCTGACATCCACTGGATCATCGAAAAAGCAAGAGAGTTTCAGGAAAAAAACATCTATTTCTGCTTTATTGACTATGCCAAAGCCTTTGACTGTGTGGATCACAAGAAACTGTGGAAAATTCTTCAAGAGATGGGAATACCAGATCACCTGACCTGTCCCTGAGAAATCTGTATGCAGGTCAAGAAGCAACAGTTAGAACTGCAAATGGAACAACAGACTGGTTCCAAATAGGAAAGGGAGTATCAAGGTTGTATATTGTCACCCTGCTTATTTAACTTCTATGCAGAGTACATCATGAGAAACACTGGGCTGGAAGAGGCACAAGCTGGAATCAAGATTGACAGGAGAAATTCAATAACCTCGGATATGCAGATGACACCACTCTTATGGCAGAAAGCGAAGAAGAACAACTAAAGAGCCTCTTGATGAAAGTGAAAGAGGAGAATGAAAAAGTTGGCTTAAAGCTCAATATTCAAAAAGCTAAGATCTCGACATCTAGTCCCATCACTTCATGGGAAATAGATGGGGAAACAATGTTAACAGTGACAGACTTTATTTTGGGGGGCTCCAAAATCACTGCAGATGGTGACTGCAGCCATGAAATTAAAAGATGCTTGCTTCTTGGAAGAAAAACTATGACAAAGCTAGACAGCATATTAAAAAGCAGAGACATTACTTTGCCAACAAAGGTGCATCTAGTCAAAGCTATGGTTTTTCCAGTAGTCATGTATGGATGTGAGAGTTGGACTGTGAAGAAAGCTGAGTGCTGATGAATTGATGCTTTTGAACTGTGGTGTTGGAGAAGACTCTTGAGAGTTCCATGGACTGCAAGGAGATCCAATCAGTCCATCCTAAAGGAAATCAGTCCTGAATATTCATTGGAAGGACTGATGCTGAAGCTGAAACTCCAATACTTTGGCTATCTGTTGGGAAGAACTGACTCATTTGAAGATACCCTAATGCTGGGAGGGATTGGGGGCAGGAGGAGAAGGGGACAACAGAGGATGAGATGGTTGGATGGCATCACTGACTCGATGGACATGAGTCTGAGTAAACTCCAGGAGTTGGTGATAGACAGGGAGACCTGGTGTGCTGTAGTCCATGGGGTCGCAAAGAGCTGGACACGACTGAGCGACTGAACTGAACAGAATAGCCTGATTTCTTAGCCTAATGAGGTACTTTAACTGAGGTTCAGACCTCCTCTTATTCACTGATCTTTTATAGTGACCTTAACAAATTCAATGGCAATTTATCCCAGAGTCCTTTCAAGTGTTCAAAATATTTATAAATCCTTTCTAAAGTCTGACAACATTCTACAATGTAAACATAATCTCTATACTGAAAGCCTCAAAGTGATTCCATAATAATACAATACTAAGTAGAGGCATCTGACCTTCAGACAAGCTAGTTCTGCAGTCTTCAGTTAAAATATTACATGACCCTATGAAGGGACATAGAACTCCTGTTAGAAAGATATAATTTCCCACAGCCTCAAAATCCATTCAACTGTGATGGTGGTGTTCATAGTTCCTATGGCAAATAAGGAAAAATGGGTTTCCATGAAATTTAGCTAACTGCCTTCAGTCTATATGGTTGCCTTCTCCTTTTCAGGAAGGAGAAAAAATCCATTTTATCCCACTATAGTTAAGATATCCTTTTGTGTGAAGAATTTAAACCTATCAGAACTATCATTATCATATATTAATAGTTAAAGGAACCAAAATGTTTAAGAGGCCACAATATTTGTCCTCTTGTATTTGGTTGGGCAAGAAAGATTAGATTTTTCTATCCTTGATCCTAGGGGCTTGAACAAAGGTTAATTGGCAAATGTTATAAAGAGAGAGATTTGATCTTTAAAAAAAAATTCTTACAACACTACAAAAGGAAAGTGAGTTCCTTTTGGAGGTGGTGAGTCCCTCTGTGTATGTGAGTGTGTGTGTGTTTGGGTATAACTGAAAATATATTTGGGATTGAGAGACAGGGCCATTGTAGTATTTATCTATTCATTGATCTTTTCTTGAGAACCTGCTATGGGTCAGTTATTGCTTCAACAAGGTGAGTTGTGTGCTGACAGAGTTCCTTAGAAAAAATGCTAAGAATTTCAGGAATACTTTCTCTCTCTATCATTTCTATCAAAGTTTACCCCAAATGTCAGTAGATGACTTAACAGTTAAGTCTTTATTTTATTGATTTTTTATTGGAGTATAGTTGATTTAAAATGTTATGTTAATATCTGATATACAGCAAAGTGAATCAGTTATGCATACACATATACTCAACTCTTTTTAGATTCTATTCCCATACAGGTCATTACAGCATATTAAATGGAGTTCTGTGTACTATACAGTAGGTTCTTATTAATTATCTACTTTATCTATATGTGTGTATATGTCAATCCCAGTCTCCTAAATATCCCTCTCCAACCCTGTTCCCTTGGTAACCATGTTTGTTTTCTACATCTGTGACTCAATTTCTGTTTTGTAAATAAGTTCATTTGTAACCTTTTTCTTTGTTTTAGATTCCACATGTAAGTGATATCATGTGATACTTGCTTTGCATCTGACTTACTGTATGGAAACACAAAAAACCCCAAATAGTCCAAGGAAATCTTAAGAAAGAAAAATGGAGCTGGAGGAATCAGGCTCCCTGATCTCATATCATAATACAAAGCTATAGTAATCAAAACAGTATGGTACTGGCACAAAAACAGAAATACAGATCAATGGAACAGGACAGAAAACTGAGAGATAAACCCATGCACCTGTTATCACTAATCTATGACAAAGGAGACAATAACATCTGATGGAAGAAAGACAGTCTCTTCAATAAGTGGTTCTGAGAAAACTGGACAACTACATGAAAAGAATGAAATTAGGAATTCTCTAACACCATACACAAAAATAAACTCAAAATGGATTAAAGACCTAAATGTAAGATCAGATACTATAAAACTCTTAGAGGAAAACATAGGCAGAACATGCTCTGACATAAATAGCAGCAAGATCTTTTGATCCACCTCATATAATAATGAAAATAAAAACAAAAACAAACAAATTGGACCTAATCAAACTTAAAAGGTTTTGTACAGCAAAGGAAACCATCAACAAAATGAAAAGAAAAGCCACAGAGTGGGAGAAAAATATTTGCAAATGAAGAGACCGATAAGGGATTAATGTCCAAAATAAATAAACAGCTCATGAAGCCCAATATCAGAAAACCAAACAGCCCAATCAAACACTGGACAGAAGATCTAAATACAGTCCCCTATATATGAATCTTCAAGCTGTGAACTTTCAAAGATACAAATATGTGTTCTATCAATATTGGACGTGGGTAAAATTGTAGCTTATCCTCCATCTCTATTGCTGATGATCCATCTCCCACCTCCTTTTCCTTCTCTAGTCAGTAACTCTTCCTTTCTGTTCACTTGATGCCAGTCCCTGTGTGTAGCCGTTGTACTGTACTACTGTACTTTTCAAGATACTGTACTATAAGATTAAAAATGTTTTCTTTTTTGTGTGTTTGTTATGTATTTATTTGTGTGAAAAGCATTGTAAACCTATTACCACACAGTACTAAATAGCCTATTGTGTTTGTTGGGTACTTAGGCTAACTTTGTTGGACTTAACAAACAAATTAGACTTACAAATATTTTCTCATATGTAGAGACTGTACTGTAGACATTCTCCACAGAAGAAATACAGATGGCCAAGAGGCACACTAAAAGATGTTCAATATCACGAATTAATAGAGAAATGCAAATTAAAACTACAATAAAGTATCACTTCACACAGGTTAGAATGTCCATCATCAAAATAATCTACAAACAATAAATACTGGGGAGGGTATGGAGAAAAGGGAACCCTCATATACTGCCAGTGGTAATGTAAATTGGATTAACCACATAGAATGAAAATTGGCATTGCAATTTAAAAATCTGTAGACAATGACACTGTTTAATGCACTGACCGTCTGTCCTTGGAAAGATGAAAATAGAGAATAACCTGAGCAGTGTAATCTCTTCTCTCAGTGACACCACTGACAAAATGTGATCTCAGATGTTTATTAAACTCAGTTTCCCCATGTGCAAACTCTTCACCTAAGTAATACACTACATTGTCATAGGACAGTGGAATAGAAAATATGTTGGAAAGAAACTAATGCATCACAGAGTCCTGATTTAGACATCTGTGAAAATAATTCTTTAGTTTTTTCATCTTGAGTTTTACTTATTAAAGAGTTGGAAAAAAATATTGAAACAAAGAAACAATGGGAAATAACACTACAATAATAGAGATGAGCAAAAAGCCAACTCATTGGAAAAGACCCTCATGCTGGGAAAGATTGAGGGCAGGAGGAGAAGGGGATGACAGAGGATGAAATGATTGGAGGGCATCATTTATTCAATGAACATGAGCTTGAATAAACTCCAGGAGATAGTGAAGGACAAGGAAGCCTGGTGTACTGCAATCCATGGGTTGCAAAGAGTTGAAAGAGTTGGATACAACTTAGTGACTGAAGGACAACAACAAAATGTAAGGAGCATGGGAGAGATCAGATGTGGTTGGCAATTTCTAGAACTAGTCACAAAAGGCAAAATCTGGAAACAAGTCAAGCAATCATCAACTGATAAGCAAAATGGTCTAGCCAATTAATGGAGTATTAGCCATGAATTGGGAGTGAAGTAATGTTACCTGCTACCACATGGATGAACCTTGAAAACATGCTAAGTGAAAGAAGACAAAAACAAAAGACCATGTGTTGTATGATTCTATTTATATGAAATATCCAGAACAGGTGACGATCTAAAGACAGAAAGTTTATTAATGGTTCAGTTCAGTTGCTCAGTTGTGTCTGACTCTTTGCAACCCCATGGATGGCAGCACACCAGGCCTCCCTGTCCATCACCAACTTTTAGAGCTTGCTCAAACTCGTGTCCATCAAGTCGGTGATGCCATCCAACCATCTCATCCTCTGTCGTCTCCCTCTCCTCCTGCCTTCTATCTTTCCCAGTCAGGTCTTTTCCAATGAGTCAGTTCTTCGTATCAGGTCTCCAAAGTACTGGAGTTTCAGCATCAGTCCTTCCAATGAACATTCAGGACTGATTTCCTTTAGGATTGGCTGGTTTGACCTCCTTGCAGTTCAAGGGACTCTCAAGAGTCTTCTCCAACCACAGTTCAATGGCATCAGTTCTTCAGCACTCAGTTTTCTTTATATTCCAACTCTCACAACCATACATGACTACTGGAAAAACCATAGCTTTGACTAGATGGACCTTTGTTGGCAAAGAAATGTCTCTGCTTTTTTACTGGTTGCCAAGAACTATAGGGATGGGAGAATGGGGAGTGATTGCTTAATAGGCGTAGTGTTTCCTTCTGGGAAATGAAAATGTTCCAAAACTAGATCATAGTGATATAGTGATGATTGTACAATATATATATTTAAATCATTAAACTGGTAATTTTTATATTATGCATGCTTTATTCTTAAAATTATATATGCATGGTTGCATAGGCAGGAGCCAGATGGTGGCCAGAAGGACAGTTTGGGAGGCTCTTGTATAGCCTAGTGTGGTAGGCAGACAGAAGAGTACCTCTTCCTCCTCTGCAAAGATGTCCACATTCTAATCCAGTTCAGTTCAGTTGCTCAGTCATGTCCGACTCTTTGCAACCCCATAATTTGCAGCACGCCAGGCCTCTCTGTCCATCCATAGAACCTATAGATATGTTATCTTAATAGGAAAGGGGGATTAAAGTTGCAAACAGAATTAAATTTTCTAACAAGTTGATTTTAAAATAGAGAGAAAGGGAAATATACAACCAACTGAATGCAGAGTTTCAGAGCATAGCAAAGATAGATAGGAAGGCTTTCTTAAATGAACAATGCAAGGAAGTAGAGGAAAACAATAGAATGGGAAAGACAAGCGATCTCTTCAAGAAAATTGGAGCTATCAATGGAGCATTTCATGCAAGTATGGGCATGATAAAGGACAGACGCAATAAGGACCTAACAGAGGCAGAAGAAATTGAGAAGAAGTGATAAGAACACACAGAAGAACTATACCAAAAAGCTCTTAATGACTCAGATAACCACGATGGTGTGATCACTCACCTAGAGCCAGGCATCCTGGAGTCCAAAGTCAAGCGGGCCTTAGGATGCATTATGACAAACAAAGCTAGTGAAGGTGATGGAATTCCAGTTAAGCTACTTAAAGTCCTAAAAGATGATGCTGTTAAAGAGCTGGATTCAATATGTCAACAAATCTAGAAAACTCAGCAGTGGCCATAGGACTGGAAAAGGTCAGTTTTCATTCCAATTCCAAAGAAGGGCAGTGCCAAAGAATATTCAAATTACCATATAATTGTGCTAATTTTACACATTACCAAGGTAATGTTCAAAATCCTTCAAACTAGGCCTCAGCAGTACATGAACCAAGAACTTCCAGATGTACAAGCTAGATTCAGAAAAGACAGAGAAACCAGAGATCAAACTGACAACATCTGTTGGATCATCAAATAAGCAAGAGAGTTCCAGAAAAACATCTACTTCTGTTTTATTGACTATACCAAAGCTTTTGACTGTGTAGATCAAAACAAACTGCAAAAAATTCTTAGAGATGGGAATACCAGACCACCTTACCTGTCTTCTGAGAAACCTGTATGCAGGTTAAGAAGCAGCAGTTAGAACCTTACATGGAACAACTGACTGGTTCAAAATTGGGGAAGAAGTACATCAAGGCTGTATATTGTTACCCTGCTAATTTAGCTTACATACAGAATACATTGTGCACAATGCCAGGCTGGATGAATCACAAGCTGGAATCAAGATTGCCAGGAGAAATGTCAATAACCTCAGATATTCAGATGATACCATTCTAAAGGCAGAAATTAATAAGGAACTAAAGAGCCTCTTGATTAGGGTGAAAGAGAAGAGTGAAAAAGCTGGCTTAAAACTCAACATTCAAAAAGCTAAGATCATGGCATCTAGTTCCATCACTTCATGGCAAATAGAAGGGGAAAACATGGAAGCAGTGATAGATTTTATTTTCTTTGGCTCCAAAATCATCATGAATGATGATTGCAGCCAAGAAATTAAAAGACCCTTGCTCCTTGGAAGAAAAGCTATGACAAACTTAGACAGTGTATTTCAAAAAGCAGAGACATCACTTTGCCAACAAAGGTCTGTACAGTCACAGCTATGGTTTTTCCAGTAGTCATGTACAGATGTGAGAGTTTGACCATAAAGATGGCTAAGCACTAAAAAATTGATGCTTTTGAATTGCAGTGCTGGAGAAGACTCTTGACAGTCCCTTCAAGTGAGGAGATCAAACCAGTTAATCCTAAAGGAAATCAACCCTGAATATTCACTGGAAGGACTGATGCTGAAGCTCCAATACTTTGACTACCTGTTGCAAGGAGCCAACTCACTGGAAAAGAGCTGATGCTGGGAAAGATTGAAGGCAAGGGGATAAGAAAGTGGCAGAGGAAGAGATGGTTAGATAGAATCACTGACTCAATGGACATGAATCTGAACAAACTCTCAGAGATAGTGAAAGACAGAGAAGCCTCTCATGCTGTAGTCCGTGGGGTCCCAAAGAGTTGGATATGACTTAGTGACTAAACAATACAATCCTGAATTATCTGGGTGGGTTTGATGCAATCATGAGTTCTTAAAAGTGAAAGAGGGAGGCAGAAGAAAGTCAATGTTAGAGTGAGGCACCGTGAGCAAAGCTTGATTGCCACTCCTGGCTTTGAAGGTGAGAATGAGGGCAACTGAGCCAAGTAATGTGAGCAATCTCTAGAAGAAAAAAAGGGCAAGATAAAATATTGTCTCCTATAGCATCCAGAAGGAACACAGCCTACAGCTTCATTTTAGACTTCTGATTTATAGAACTGTAAGGTAAAAAATTTGTGTTGCTTTGAACCACTGTTTGTAGTAATTTGTTTACAGCAGCAATAGGAAACTCATACATTATTCTACTACCAATCTGGATTATTGAATTTCACTATTTCTTGGTTTATCAGTTTTTAGAATGGAACTTGATTTTAGCTCCTTTGAAACCCATTTTTGATCCTGACCTTCAGAACTTGTAAATTTATTTTGTTTTAAGCCACCCAATTCACAGTAACTTGTTATAACTGCAATTGGAAACTAATTCACCTACTAAGATATGACAGTGGACTAAAGCGGATGCAGTTGTATGAAGAGAAGTGAATATATCCAAGAGATTTTTTTACAGTACAACTGATCAGGCTTGGTTGCTCTTTTAAGACAGAGATTGAGAAGACAGAAAGGGGGCATGAGAAGAGATTAGATGGTTCCAAGATTTCAGACTAAGCAAGTGGATTGATACTGGTATTGCTCCCTGCCATAAGAATTGCTGCAGGAGAATTAAGTCTGGGAGAAGAGTCCCGTAAGTATAATTGTACTCTTGTGACATCACTACCATGAGACCAAATAGAGATGTCCACCATGCAGGTGAGAATCAGAAGAAATCAGAAAGAACATAGATTTGGCAGCTGAAAGAATATAAATAGCAAATGATTCCACGGGGGCAGAGGAGATTGACTAGTGTGTGTATGTAAAATGAGAAAAGAAGAGGATCCATGAAAAGCCCGGAGGAAGTCAATTTTAGGTCCACATAGAGAAGGCGATACTGAGCAGGGAGACTAAGAATAGTCATCTGAGGGGAGACTATCATCCCTTGGAAAGAGCCACTTAGACCTTGGAATTCACGGCAAGAGTAGTTGTGATAAGTGGTGGGAATAGAAGCTCTATCCAGTTGATTGGGTAATGAGTGGGAGGTGAGGAACTGGTGAAGTGAAGATAACTGTTCCAAGAAAACTGAAGAGAAATGGAGAAAAGGGCTGGGGTTTTCCAAGTCCCAGGAATAGCACTGGCTAAGCTCTGGAATAAACCATAAGACCAGTGTGTGAGTTGTGCCATGAAAAATGGGGCAGGTTAGAACACTGACTACTTCAGAGATGAGTTGAAAGGATGGAGTGTGAATGTCTTTGAATACCACAAATTCAATCCACACTGCCCGGCTTAAGCTAGCTCTGGGCTGTGTCGTTATACTTTACGAATCTAGAAGTGTGCTGATAATTGACTGATTTATTTGAAGGTAACACTATTGTTAATAATCCGTCTGTCAAATCAGTGAATTATTAACTAGAATTGCTTAATGCATCTATTTGCTTTCTACACCTAGGGAGTGTAGAAAGCACAGTCTCCAAGGTTTTCTCATGCCAGAGATGAAACAACCTCAGAACTAACACAGAAACTCACAGTAACATGAAAAATTCTGTTGGTTTCCATCCAAATAAATAGGAGACCATAAAACCCAGAAAACTGCTTCTCACTTATTAAAAAGCCTACTATTGGCAGAAAAGCTTCTGGATTTCATTTATTTATTTTTTTTTGTTTCAACACAGTGGCATGATGTTTCTGCCTTTTTTCTCCATCGATACATAATCTAATGTAACAGGTACCACCAAAAACTGCAACATTCATTTGGCTGTAACAGCCAAGGGTGTTCTGATTTGAGCCTTTGGGAGATGAGAGGCATTCCGAAGGGTTGGCATTCTGCCACCAAATCTATGGTTTGGAAGCACCTCCAAAATTAATCCTCACTCTACTTTCATTCAATATGCAACACTGCCAAAATACTGTTCATCTGCTGGAGTTAAGTACTCAGTGAAAGCCAGAGGTAAAATTACAACCTGGAGAAATAATAAAAAGACTCAAAGCAAGATACACATCTGTCTGGATTGAATTTTTTGCTTTTCTCACTAGCCTGCCCAATTCATAATAGGTTCATCCTTCACAACTACTGAGCAGTGGAGATTCAACAAGATGGCAGTGGCTATGAAATCAAGAGTAAGCACGGCACTGACTGCGTCACTACTTCAATAAACTATGTCTGAAATTCAAAAAAAAAAAAATAGGGAAAGGGTTTCTGCAAGAATTCAGTCACCATCATGTGCAGGATTAATTTTTTGGTATAGGAGATCGGAGCTACTTCCTAAATCATAGACGCAAAGAGACCACCACTGCGAAAGTTAAATCTGCACCTATTTCAAGCTCTTTACTTTTTCAAGTTAAACTAAGAATTGCTTCCCGGTGCAATTGCATTGAACTCTGACACTGCCACTTAATGTATTAATGGAACTTATTCAGAGCTGAGACCAGGAGGGTAAAAGAAATAGAGGTATTATCTAAAATAAGAGTTATCTTACAGTTAAGGTGGGAAGGGGGAAAAGAGTTGTTATAGATATTAGTTTCCTTCTGCTGCTGCTGCTAAGTCGCTGCAGTCGTGTCCAACTCTATGTGACCCCATAGACGGCAGCCCACCAGGCTCTGCCATCCCTGGGATGCTCCAGGCAAGAACACTGGAGTGGGTTGTCATTTCCTTCTCCATTGCATGAAAGTGAAAAGTGAAGTCGCTCAGTCACGTCCGACTCGTAGTGACCCCATGGACTGCAGCCTACTAGGCTCCTCCATCCATGGGATTTTCTAGGCAAGAATACTGGAGTGGCTTGCCATTGCCTTCTCCGAGTTTCCTTCTAGATGGACCCAAAGAGGTGAATTTACACTTAAGCTATAAAGCCTATCAGAGGACTAGTTCAGGTTGTCATTTAAAAAATGACTTAAAAGTCAGAATTTTATGAAATGGAAACACCTTCATGATTAGTAAGTTACCTATGAGAGAAAACTTTTTCAGGATTACTCGTTATAAGTAATTTTAATAGGGTACAAATAGAAAATAATTTTATTCTTTACTGACCTGCTTTGAAAAAGTGAAAGCATTAGCTATTCTGTTGTGAGCACATTTCTTCCACTTGTCTCATCTCTGCCTGGGCTAGGCTTCCAGACCATTACAGTCTGATTTTCACATTTATTCTCAGATAGGTAGCTACCTTCTTTCTTGCATATGGCAGCAAATAAAAGGGAAAGTGTTAGTCACTCAGTTGTGTCTGACTCTCTGTGACCTCATGACTGTAACCCGCCAGGCTCCTCTGCCCATGGAATTTGCCAGGCAAGAATCCTGGAGTGGGATGCCATTCCCTTCTCCAGGGGATCTTCCTGACCCAGGGATCTAACCCGAGTCTCCCCCATTGCTTGACCTGCTTTATCAACTATTAATTCCCTTCCCTGGAAAAAACATTTCAAAGATACCACAGTATTGTGAAGAAGACCCATCCAGGTTATTTCAGAACGTTGATCTCTTATCCAGTTTAAAACTTCTCCCTTTCTCAGCTCAGAAGCCAGCATGGGGAGAGAAATAATCTTGATGAGCTTCTTCACTGCTTCTCCACAGTGCTTCTACCAAAGGTCCTCCTTTGGTAGCAGACTCCTTTGGCCCCTCCAGGACTTACTGACAGCAGGTGAAATGCACATGTCATCCATGATTAGGGCATCTGTGATCTGGTACCAGGACTCTCTGTGTATCAATTCTCAGATGGGCAAGCATGCTTTTTCTCCCAACTCAGAGTAGCAGGGAGCTCTGAGAGCAGTCCCCAGGTGTAAGCCTCACTTAACATGCAGACATAATTTTTAGAGTTCCATTATATAGTTCAAACTGAGCAACACTTTATTAAAAAAAAAAATTTAGCATGCTGTGTATCCAGAAAAACATCTGTATTTTGCTTATAGTGATTCCCTTTGTATACATTTAAAGAAAATCTTGCTCCTTCTGTGAAAAACTATTTCAAATCATGAAAAATCAAGCCTTCAACCCACACCACACTCCCAACCCCAAGACACAGGATGAGTATAACTCCTGAGAATTTTCTCCACTGTGTTCCCTATGGTTCTAGCTTCCATCTTGAGTATCGGTCTACAAGTCAACACACTGATAGATCTACTTTTAAAGACTATATGAAACACTCTGACTAAAGACTTTGCTGACCAAAGATCTGATCATTTATTAACAATGTAAAATGATAATTGTACAGAAAAAGAAATTGTGTAGAAATTCTTATTTCCTGCCTGGCAACTGAAAGAACTGAATTCATCCAACTGGTGGGTGGTAGCAATTGTTTTCAGAAAGTTTGAGTGGCTGCCAAGCTGTAACATTGATATACTAACGACCATGACATTTGAGCAATTTTAGAATCAGATTTGTCTATCATGCCACCATCACACAGAGTGGTGGATCTCTATCTTTCAAAAGGCCCAAATGGTGGATTGGAAATCCACCAGTCTATGGAAAATGATGGGTTCCAGAGACTGAATATAGAATCTCATAGGCAGTGACTCTTAAGTCCAGTTGGACCAAGATTCATGGTATTGCATTGGGAAACTTGCTTCACCTCTTTGGACCTCAGAATCCTCACCCATAAGGGTATACGAAGTAAGTGTTAGTCACTCAGTCATGCTCGACTCTTTGCAACACCATGGACTGCAGCCCACCAGGCTCCTCTGTCCATGAGATTTTCCAGGCAAGGATACTAGAGTGGGTTGCCACTTCCTTCTCCAGTAGGGTATAAGGAAGAGTGGGGCAATAATCCCCTAAGGACTAAGGACTGTTGAAACTGTGATACTGAACAATTCCAGGACTCTTGAAACTCCATATTGAACAATGCCAGGAGTAAGAGTAAATTTGTTGTACCATTACGAATCAGGAAAGTTCCTTGGAAAAATATATAATGGACAAGAGATGTAGAAAGAAGTTGACAAGAATTGTACAGGTTGGCCCTAGAATTGATGGAAAAAGCACTCTTGCTTGTGATGTTTAGACAAATGGGCCAAAACGAAGACATTTCTTTAAAAACACCTAAGCTCCTCCAATAGTGTGGTCAGTCTCAAGTTGGAGACTTTTCTTTCACTGTTCTTTCAAGTGTAATTGACATTTTTACATTTTATATTCTTTCACTCAGGCTCAGATATCTTTTTACCAGACATTTCTAAGAACATGGATAAAGTGTGATTTTCAAACCCTTTTACTCCAGAGGAGTACTCTCAAACCAAAGTCGTGATTTTAAAGACAAAAATGTGTGCTTAGTAGTTTCGTTTGCTTAAAATAATACCTTCCTCCCACAAATGAATATACACAATGCTGAGCTAAGCTATATAAAATATGAACTGAAAGCTTTCTTCTGAAAAAAAAAATTATGTATTTTTAACTTTGGAGATCTAGTCACAGTCAATAAAACTTTATAAACATATGCCATGTTCTGAATTAATTGAGCACATTATAGCCATCTCATAAATCTTCTCACTACAGGAGAAAGTCTTCAGTTTTGACGCTTTTAATCTAAATTCAAAATTAACCTAAAAAGATAGCAACAACTGTTTTTCACAATTGTTGATATGACACTAGGAGTACATAGAGATTGGTGAAGCTTTACAGAATCTGGTCAAGAAATAGAGTGGGTTTGTTCTGGAAATAAACCATTTTAGTAATTATCATGAAAGAAGGCATTATCTGATGCTCTGATTACCTTTAAGAATTAGAAAGCTGGGAAATGGATCAGGTGCAACACCACTGGGAGATGGAAACAGTTTAGCATGAATATCGACTTAGTGAGTAAACAACAACTATACCTCTGTAGCTTAAAGATTCTATGTGAGATGAAATTCAAATACAAAACAGAGCAACTAGAGTTTCTCAGAAAGCACAGATTCTGGACCCCCTTCCTGCAAGTCAAAGATGAATAAACGGCACATCTTCCAGTTCACCGAGTGACTAAAAGATTCATCTTCTTCCAGTCCTATATGGCTTGCCAGATACTCAAAGGGGAGTAAAGGATAACTGGGCTAATGAAACAAAAGACGTTTTATTTTAATACATTTGACCACTAACAGATTCCAAACTGATATTTCTTTTTCAAAGAATGATTTAAGAGGAAATCAGATAGCATCAAAAAACATTTTTAGCACATGATTCTCCCCTATATTACCTTTCAGCAGCTCGTTCTCTTGCCCTTCACTCCCTCAACCCCCTCAAAACACACCCAAAATTGAAACCACTGGCGCCTTCACACAGAGGGGAAATGTGTATGTTGTACAGATGTATTGCTACCTTTGGGATTTGAATCACCCAAACAATCTGAGTTAATTACATCAACTGATGTAACCTAATTCCTTTAAAAGAGATGTCTGGCTGTGAAGAATTTTGAATGGATATTTAAAGCTTTCCTTAGCCCCCTGGAGAGAGTTTGAAATTAGGAAGATATTTTTTACCTAAGGAAAACAGTCCATCTTTGCAAATTCAATATTTCCATGCTCGTTACTCACTCATATTTTTCCGTATTCTTTTTAAAAGTTAGACTTTCATAGAACCTTGTAATAATACAGAGATGAAATTTTCATTATTAAGAGAAAGGAAGACAGTACTTTGCCAGTAAGCTAGCAATAAGTCAAGTGATGTAAATAGCAACACAAAAATAAGTATTATCCTATAAATCCTAAGATTCTCTCCACCAGGCAAAGTCAGGTCGATAAAGCCATTTTTTCCCCCCAATTATATTCTCATAAAAGGTAGGTGATCTCAATGGTTTCCTGAGCTCTTTTCTGCTGACTGTGTCCAGGGGTAGCTATCAGCCCCTTGAATCTGTTTTCTGGTGCACAGATGGTGGTAGTGATTGTTGTGAAAACAATTTCTTGCATGGCCACCCCTCCAAAACCACCCAAAGCAAAATCCGTCCCACACTTCTGTATTTACACATTGAGAAAAATCTCCAAGTTTCTAAGGATTTATGATATTACCAGCATGTTTTTGGATGGTGGAGGAAAGCCATCCTAAATACTGCCTAAAACATTTTAGTTTGCCTAGCCATGACTGCACTGGAAAATTAGAGCAATGGCCTGGACACTGAACAAAGAAAACAACATCATTAGAATACAGTAATTCTGTAATTCCCTCCACTAAAACAAATTCATTTTTATGGTACTCAAAATGAAAACCTGCCATGTTGGCAGAGGAATTGGTGAGAGTGAACATGAACATAAATACGTATCTAGTAAAGGTAACTACGGGACTCATCTTTTTAAAACTCCAGTTGTGGAATAGGGTTAAATCATAAATACAATTCAGGAAATCCAATTAAAGCGAACAGTACACACTTCTGTGCTTGTAATAAAAAGGGCACAGTCCAGTGAGCTAACAGGAAGAATGTCAGGCTTAACTAAGCATTTGATGTTTATAATATCTAATAATGGAGACACTATAAAGAGCATCTTTCCCCCCAGAATCCTAACTGGTGAGTGGAAGAAAAAGACTGATAGAGAGTTTTACAGAAAAACAAAATGCATTCAGGAAGGATATATCAATACCTAAAATATAGTATCTGATCATGCCTGGGAGCCATGAAACAGCATGTGAAGAAGAAACAAATGTCTCATTCAAATAAAATGAGTAGAAAAATAGCCAAAGGCTAACAAAAACCCTCAAAGCCCCTTATTAGTTTATGATATATTCACTTTGAGGGGCTCTCAAGGGCAGCACCTCTAAAGATATCTGGGTCTCCAGGGTTCCAGGTCACACTGATGAGTCAGCCACCATCCTCTGTAAGCAGCGCAGAGATGAGACCACTTGGAAATCCTACATGATAGTCTGGAGATGCCACTTTTAGAGCTCTGGATAAACATAATGTCTGGCCATCACAATCATTCAAATAAAATAGATCTCTCAGTGTCTATCCTGAATCTTGGATGCTGTGGGTATGTTTGCACAGTTTAATTGCCAGTGATCAAATGCAAGTAAATCAAAGCTTAATAAAAGTAATTAAGTTTATCAGCTCATATAAATAGGATCTGGAGGGACAGAACTGGGTTTAGGCCAAACTGTTTGTAGAGATCTCTCAGTACCTCAACTCCAATTCTCTTAGCTTGACTTTGCTCTGTATGTGGGTTTTCTCCTCCTAGAAGGCAAGATGACTACTGATAGACACAGTCTCAAAATTTTCTAGTTTGACCTTCACTAAACTTACCCACCTATATACATGAGAGAGACATATCTTAGCTTTAACTTCCCTTAATTTAGCAACTGTATAATGTAAGAAAGACATACCTCCTCCAAGAAAGGAGTGTTGTAATGAAAACAGTAGGTCTTCTTGAGTAAGTCTAATGAGCCTATGTGGGAAGCTAGGGTACCTCTTTCCTCAGGACACTCCTTCAGAGAATTAACATCAAGCACAGGCTCAGCGTGATTACGTCAGTATTTCTTCAGAAGACAGCATCAAAGCATTGCCCCAACACACACACCTCCGCATGCATGATTGGGAAACCTTCTACGTTGAGCAAGCCAGAATGGATTGGAACTATCGGCCAGATTCCCCTTCCCTCCTACTCTCCCTCCAGTCTTCAGCGATAAGGGAGAGCGCATGAACAGTTCTGCCACAATCCCTCCTCCTCCCACAACCAGATCTGTGTTTTCAGGAAAAAGTAGAGTTTCAAAGTTCAACAGTAATAGTGATTGTTCCCTATTGCAATTAAAAAGAAGAGTAAAAATGACATACGGAGAAGCCAGCTGGAGAAACTGGAATTCAACTGTCACAAAACTGAAGGGCACATTCACCCTACAGGTCAGCAAGAATTTTAGTTGATGGCAAGGTCCCAACAGTGTGCTGTACATTTTCCTTTCCTTTGGGATCAAATTTTTCCATGCCTTTTCTTATCCCAGAGATAACTACTGGAAGTTTTGACAAAGCCTATTCACTCAAATAAGTCATTTTTCACTAGTGACCTATAAGCCCAAGTTTACCAGCCAGGTGAGAAAAGGATTTAGACATGTACTGTTTACTTTGAATGTATCTAAATCCAATCAAATGCCATCAAATCTGCCTAAGGAGAAAATTTGCTTCCAGCAAATTTCCATCTAGCTCAAGTCTGTAGAATTCGTGCACTTCAATCTCAGATCATGGTTACAGAGTATCTTCCTTTTGTGTATCCCAGTTCAGGACTTTGAAACTGGAACGTTCGACAGTTAATGGTTTAAGTTAGTACAAATTCAGCTTTATGATACATTTAATTTCTATTCTATTTTGTCTAAAATAACTTCTATCCATTTATCTTCTACCTAACTCCCTCTTAGATGTCACTACACACCAACTGATTATTGAAAGGAATCTTCCAAATTAGGTTTCTTTTCACTTAGTAGTAGTATAGCTGTCTTGGGGCTCTCTTATTAATAGAACAGCTAATGTTAAAAGGTATTAGCAGAGCTAGTGCAAGAATATCCAACACTACCAGATTTCATTAAAGCCTCTTGAATGGATCAAGCACAAGAAAGAAAAATAAATTCTATACTGATCAATGCAAATGAAAAGCAATTATATAGAAACTATTAAAGGTTTATTTTATATGTTGGGGGAATTAGTTCTGAACACAAAAATTACCCTCAAAATTCACTTTGACAAATGTATTTTTTAAGTGAATGAAGAAGGCTTATCTTAAGTAGTTAGAATACATAGGTTTCCAGAAAGGGGGGAGATGTCTGAATGAGGAATTTAGCCTGTGTGTGTGTCTGCTTTTGTCAATTTTGACTTAAGATATTCCACACAAATATTGTGAAACAGAGGGTACTTTTCTGCAAAAATTTGGCAAGATTAGAACTGAGTTGTGCTCCTAATTTTGGGATTCAGTGAGGCATGATGGAAAGATTCCCACTTGGAGTAAGGCAGTTCTGGATTGAAATCTCAGTTACATCCTACACAGCCTACAGATCCTCAGCAAGTTATTTAAACTCTCTGAATGTTAGCATTTTCACCTGCAAAACACAGACAACACTTAACTTATGGTGTTGTTGCAAAGACTGAATAAATCACTGACTTTATGGTGTGTGTGTTAAGTTGCTTCAGTTGTGTCCCACTCTTTGTGACCGTGGGGTCTGTAGCCCACCAGGCTCCTCTGTCCATGGGATTCTCCAAGCAAGAATACTGGAGTGGGTTGCCACTCCCTGCTCCAGGGGATCTTCCCAACACAGGGATCAAACCTGCATCTCTTATGCCTCCTGCATTGGCAGGCTGGTTCTTTACCACTAGCGCCACCTGGGAAGCCCACCTTTATGGTAGTTAGCATGATTTAAACAAATTCTATTATTATTTTAGAATCTAAGAGTTGGCAGAGAGTTCATTTAGTTCTTTTAGTCCAACTTTGACCCAATGCAGGATATAACAACACAAAAATTTACTGATAGACAATCCTACAAACTTAAGTGAAGAAGAGCTATGTCTCAAACGTAGCCATTCCATTTACATAAATATTTCCCTTGTAATAAACCCACAAATTACCTCCCTGGAACTCATATTTATAGACTTAGTTCAATCTTCCAGCATTAAATAGTGCATTTAACCCCTTTTATGACAAGTCATAAATTAAGACTATCAAATTCAAGTAATTATTAGAGCATATACTCCTGCTCTCCAAAAATGTATTGTCTTACCAAGCTAAATATTTCCATGCTTCAAGATCTTTAGATATTATAGTTCTTCTTTAGATATATTCCAGGTGATAGAACTGTACTATTTTAGTAATTTCATTATTTTATATGTAATAGAGTAACTGATAGCAATACTTTATTTCTTTGTTTAGGTGATTGTATTGAAAATTTTAATCTAAACAATTAAACACAATCTTGTATTACCCACCTTGAAAAACCACATATAAATTTTAACTCTAATTATCTCCCTCTCAAGTTACCTGCTTTTGATTTATTTATATTTTAGTTTTCTGTTTTAAGTCTACATAGTAAGCATTATTATTATTATTGCTCTAGAAAGTTAATGTCTAATAGAGTTGTCTATTTTTCACCATTCACTTTACATGTCAAACACTCCTATGAAATTTCTGCTTAAGTACACCCTTTAGAAATGCCTTTACTGAAGTTCTATTGAAAATGTTTCTCTTTTTGTTTTTCTGAATATGTTCTTAAAAGATGATTTTTAATAGATAAATAATTGAGTTAACAAGCATTTTCTCTGTATTTTGAAAATAGTGTTCCATCTCCTGACTTCTATGCTGCACTTAAAATGACTGCTGTCAGTCTACTCAGACCACTTGTTAAAATCTTCTGTTGTATCTGGTACTTTGCTTTGAATCTGTGTGGTTTTGAATTTCTCTTTAGATACCCTGTCTGTGAGTTTTTGGAATTTCTATGCTCATGATTGATGTCTTTTATCAATTCTGGAAAATTCTTAGCCATTTATACGTTCACATATTTAATCTGAGAGATTTTATCTAATAGGTCTGATACTCCAAGTTCAGTTCAGTACAGTTCAGTTGCTCAGTTGTGTCCGACTCTGTGACCCCATGGATGGGCAGCATGCCAGGCTTCCCTGTCCATCACCAACTCCCAGAGTTTACTCAAACTCTGTCCATTGAGTCGGTGATGCATTCCAACCATCTCATCCTCTATCGTCCCCTTCTCCTCCCGCCTTCAATCTTTCCCAGCATCAGGGTCTTTTCCAATGAGTCAGTCCTTCACATCAGGTGACCAAAGTATTGGAGTTTCAGCTTCCGCATCAGTCCTTCCAATGAATATTCACTGTTTTCCTATAGGTTGGACTGGTTGGGTGTCCTTGCAGTCCAAGGGACTCTAAAGAGTCTTCTCCAAAACCACAGTGAAAAAGCATCATTCTTTGGCGCTCAGCTTTCTTTATAGTCCAACTCTCACATCCAAATGTGACTACTGGAAAAACCATAGCTTTAACTAGAAGGACCTTTGTTGGCAAAGTAATGTCTCTGCTTTTGAATATGCTGTCTAGGTTGCTCATAACGTTTCTTCCAAGGAGTAAGCATCTTTTAATGTCATGGCTGCAATCACCATCTGCAGTGATTTTGGAGCCCAAAAAAATAAAGTCTGTCACTGTTTACATTGCTTCCCCATCTTTTTGCCATGAAGTGATGGGACCAGATGCCATGATCTTAGTTTTCTGAATGTTGAGTTTTAAGCCAACTTTTTCACTCTCCTCTTTCACTTTCATCAAGAGCCTCTCTAGTTTCTTTTTGCTTTCTGCCATAAGGGTGGTGCCATCTGCATGTCTGAGGTTATTGATATTTCTCCTGTCAATCTTGATTCCAGTTTGTGCTTCATCCAGCCCAGTGTTTCTCATGATGTACTCTGCATATAAGTTAAATAAGCAGGGTGACAATATATACAGCCTTGTAGATATATGTTAAACATTTTGATTTTCCTCTTTAACTTTTCTTTCATATCTTCTATCACTTTACCTTCCTGTTACTTTCTGGGAGTAACAGAAAGTAACAAATTTCTGTTAGTAAATTTCTTTAGCTTTATCTTGCAGTTTGCTAATTTCTCCAATTATGCCTAATCTGTTTATGCCTCCAAGTGAGTTTTTAACTTCAATTCTTTTTTTAGCTTTTAAATGATCCATTTCCTTCAGATTCTTTTTTTGCATTTTAAATTCTATCATTCATTTCTTTAAATGTGTTTCCAGAACACCAAAAAGCATATAATATAACATAGTGGTTAGGAGCTGGCTGTGAAGTTGGACTGTCAGGGTTCAAATACCAACCCTACAACCGATACTTTATGGGTCTGGTTTTGCTGGTTGTTATTTCTGCTTATTCTCCTTCACAGTGCCTCATCTGCAACTGCTGATTATGATTACTTATTCATTGAGAATTTATCTAAGGAATTTCTATAAACATTGAGTAAAAAGTAGGTTCCTCCAGAAAAAACATTCATGTCCCTCTGACTGGTTCCTGGAAGTGTTACCAGTTTTGTGGTGATGGTATAACAATTCCTCAGGTGGCAGTTTTTTTCTGATCACAGATTATCTAGCTTCAAACCTTAAACTCAGGTGAGGTAAGCCATTAGCTATGGATTATCAGTGGAGAAGGCAATGGCAGCCCACTCCAGTACTCTCGCCTGGAAAATCCCCTGGATGGAGGAGCCTGGTAAGCTACAGTCCATGGGGTTGCTAAGAGTCATGACTGAGTGACAGGACTGAGCGACTTCACTTTCACTTTTCACTTTCATGCATTGGAGAAGGAAATGGCAACCCACTCCGGTGTTCTTGCCTGGAGAATCCCAGGGATGGGGGAGCCTGGTAGGCTGCTGTCTATGGGGTCGCAGAGTCGGACACGACTAAAGTGACTTAGCAGCAGCAGCAGCAGCATGGATCATCAGAGACAATATTTTCATTACCGCCCAGGTTGTCTTGGCATCTCCCTTTAGTAAAATAGAATTTCAACCTCATTCTTTTACTGAGGGTATAGCCTATTTTGTTTTTGAACTATAAGAGACATTTTAAATTTCAATTGCATTAATATTGTCCAATGTACCAGTTATTTGTACCAAATCTGCAATATTCATTAATGTCTTCCTCTAGGGTATGCGCAAAAATGTTAACATTTTTATTCCAGTTAATGCCAATATAACTACCTTGTCCATTAGACATACAAATTATCCTTTATATAAATCATATCAGTAACATCCTTCTCTTCTATTGTATTATTTCCAGAATATATAGACTGGCTATTATTGGTGACACCATTAAAAGAGAAAACTCTTATGTTTTTCATTAAGGACCTCATTTTTCTCTTTTTGAATATAACAAAAGTTTGTGAGAATGTTGTTCATATCTGGAATCCCCAACTTTCTTAAATCTTTTTAAATAAAGTTTTTCCCTCTCCACTCCATTGAAATTGCTTTTTAAAAGTCATCAATAATTTGCATCTTGCTAATGTTTTATTCCATTGATCTACTAATTAAAGTTTATCTCTTGGTCTTGGATGCTTCTCTGGTGGCTCAGATGGTAAAGAATCTGCCTGCAATGCAGGAGACCCCCTTAGGTGGGATGATCCCCTGGAGGAGGGCATGGCAACCCACTCCAGTATTCTTGCCTGGAGACTCCCCCATGGGCAGAGGAGCCTGGTGGGCTACAGTCCATGGGGTTACAAAGAGTCAAACACAACTGAGTGACTAAGCACAATGGCCTTGTGGATATCAAGAGCCTGGTTTTCTCTGCCTTTCTAGCTGTTGCTGTCTGGTCATCTTTGCTGGTTCTTCTACATCTCCCTGACATTTTGAGCCACAGATTTTGGTATTGCTTCTTAATCAAATTATAAAACAGATTAATATTATTACTTCCACTAGCTAAAGACACTACACAGATTTCATAGTTTTTCACTACTTTATTTCATGTACTTTTCACAAGTAGATGTTATCAACCCAATTAATAAATTTTAGCAGGTGATTTTGGAGCCCTTTGGCAAGCACATGGTTATCAAGAACAAGTTTTGCAGGCAAACCTGATCTCCTTTACTGCTCAGAGTGTTTGATGTGCAGATCAGAGGAATACCATAGACATAATTGTGTTTTCACCAAATCTTCAGATACTGACATTCCTGACTTTTTTGGAGAAGAAACAATAAAATGTTTAGAATTTGCAAAATGCAATGAATACTAACGATAGATCCAGATGACAAACAGAAGGGCCTGAGGTGCCACTCTGTAGTTATATCCTTGCCTCCAATTGCTTCATTCATTCATCAATTGCTTAAACAAATATTTGTTGAGTGCCTATTTGGTTCTGTGTATAAATATAGCTATGCAGTGGTGAAGTGGTAAAGAAACTGCCTGTCGGTGCAGGAAACATAGATTTGATCCCTGGTTCCAGAAGATCCCCCGGAGAAGGAAATGGCTACCCATTCCAGTATTCTTGTCTGAGAAATCACATGGACAGAGGATCCTGGCAGGCTGCAGTCCATGAAGTCACAAAGCGTCAGACATGACTGAGCACACAGCACACACTGACACATTAAAGGAGAAGTTGCTGGCTTCATGAAGCTTATATTATAGTGGTGGAAACAGGTAATACATAATCAAAATGTATACTAGACAGTGATAAGGGTTAAAGATAGTAAAAGCAAGGAAGGGTGATAAGTATGTGTGTGTGAGGGAATAATTATAGATAGGGCAGCCAGCATGGGACTTAGTCTTACAATATACGTACACAAAGAATAGAAGGAGGGGAAGGAGGGTGTCTATTATTGCTTTACTCATCACTGCACCAGAACACTTGGAGTCTTCCTAGGTGGAGCTAGTGGTAAAGAACTTACCTGCCAATGCAGTAGATGTAAGACATGCGGGGTCGATTTTTGGGTTGGGAAGATCCTGTGGAGGAAGACATAGCAACCCACTCCAGTATTCTTGCCTGGAGAATCCATGGAGAGAGAGGCCTGATGGACTACAGTCCATAGCATTGCAAAGAGTCGGATATGACTGAAACTACTTAGCACTCACATACAATAACACTTAACACATGGTTAGCACAAACCAGCACTCAATAATATTTAATTAATGAACAAATAAGTAGATAAAGTTTGATTATCTACCAAGGTCTTCATCATACTAATCATATCAGAATCTTAAGAAGCATTTCCTATAGAACAAAATCATCTGGCTTTTATTTTTCACTTGTACTTTCTGAAGACTCAAAGTGAAGGAAGCAATAATTCTCTGGCCACGGCAGCTGCTACTGGCGTGTCACCTGTTGTTATTTTCCCTTGACTCAAAGATGGTATGAAAAAGGTCCCTGTGTGCTCTGTTAAGAGCATGTGTTAGCAGGAGTGAAGAGTGTGATGTATCAGCAGCATGGTTCAACTTAGCATTTGTATTCCCTTTGAATATGTAGCTATATTCTGTAGTGATCTTCTGCTGCTGCTGCTGCTAGGTTGCTTCAGTCATGTTGGTGGGCTGCCGTCTATGGGGTCGCACAGAGTAGTGATCTGAGGTGGAGTCAATCCTGAAGGGTTTGGGGAAGGAAACAGGAGAGGGGAAGATAAGAGTCTGACACGACTGAAGCAACTTAGCAGCAGCAGCAGCAGTGATTCTTCACATAAATAGAATCAAGCCAATGAAGGCTTTTGGAAAAGAGTGAAATAAATATCTCCAACACTTTTCAGAATGTCTGTTAATATTGATAAGTTGTTTTTCCTCAAGGGTTTCACCAAAATTTCTCAAGTGCATGTGTTTTTTTAAAAAGCAGCCTGAGTTTCCTGAGGAACTGCTGTGCCACTGATACTCTTTGTCTCAGTGTCTAGCTCTCTGAGGGTACACTCAGCAGGCCCTCTCATTCCTTCTCCTTTGGATTGTCTACAATGGTGAAAAAATGGAAAATATGAAGAGCTGTTATGACTATCTCTGTTACAGGAGCAGCCTTTAAGGAATTATCTTCCCTTTTTTGTAATTAAATGGCTTGTGGGTTTTTTTTTTTTTTTTTTAATGCACTTACATCCAGCTAACTTGCCAAAGCAAATCCAACAGTTAAATTTTCCTAAAAGACTGACTAAGGATAAAAGTCAGCAATCCCCAAGCAGGATGAAAGTGACTGGGTTGTTTTCCAGAGCTTTGCCTTATCCAGCAGAGACTAAACTGATCCTGAGCTGGAGAGGGGATGAGTCAAATAGGTCCTAAATACCAGCCTATAGGACAGTATTCTTCTTACTTTATAATACAGGTCCTATGGTGAAAGAATATAAAGAGCTATTTTTCCTTCAAAATACCTACATGCTAATGATAAGTAGCCCTTATTATATTTCATTTTTCACTTTCTATACCAAACTCTTAAATAATGAAATGCAGAAGGAATGGGAGCAGCAGGGTATGGTCTCTTGCCCAAAGCAGTCATTCGTCTAAGAATCAGTTTTTGGTGATTTTTTTTGCTTTTCCCTTTTATCCCTTTAGGCCATGTTTGCATCTCCCTTTAGTTCTGAGATTCATATTCCCTTAAGCAAAATATCATCTATAGATTATAAAGTGTGCTCACCTAGTTGTGGTAAAGCATTTTGAGATCTCAGAGAAATACATGATTTTGAAACCAAAATATTCAAAACTACAAACTTTTAAGTCCAAGTACACTAAATAAGAATTGGTACTCCTTAGAGTAAAGTCTAGAATAAAGTTTAGGTTTGTGAAACCTCTATTTTGGGATAATTTATATATACTCTAGAAGCACAACTTATGAATACAAAATGTTAATACACTAAGCAGTCATCATATTAGGTCTCCTTAGGAATTCCATTAGATAAATAAATATAGCCAGACCAAGAATATATTCATGTGCTTGAAATCAATGAAGGTCCTTTGTTCTGTAAATTGTTTCTTTTTACCCCCTTGGATCTCCCAAATAAATGAGAGTTTTTGATTTAATGACTTAATATTAATCTTTTCTACATACTGACCCACTTCCTCTACTGATGGAATCAGAGGTATATAATAGACCTTTCTACACAGAGAAGTTAAGCAGTTGTTTAACTATATTACCAAAATTTGGGTAAAGTTATTTCCATTTCACAAGCTAGATGAGGTTAAACACTTTAAAACCTACCAGAACATTGGGCTATTTGTTGCCTTTTTACTTGATTTTCTAAGTATAACTTTAACATACTCATTTGGAAATTAAACTCTGCTCTTTATCAAAGAAAATCTAGAGAGGGGAGAATATTGGAAAGCAAAAGTTTTAGAGATAATTTGCTAGAGACATGTCTTCACTCCTCAAGTGAGTCTACCTGAGTTCTCCCAGCTCTGCCTTTACTATCTTTGTGATCTTGGTCACAGCATGTGTTCACGAGATGCTGATCTATAAAATGTGACGATTCCACTCAAAAAATGGGCAGAAGACCTGACTAAAGAGACATTTCTCTAAAGAGAACATACAGATGGCCAATAGGCACTGGAAAAGATGTTCAACATCACTAGTTATTAGAGAAATGCAAATCAAAACTACAATGGGATATCACCTCACACCAATCATAAATGGCTATTGTCAAAAAATCCACAAAGAACAAGTGCTGAAGAGGGTGTGGAGAGAAGGGAATCCTCCTGCACTGTTGGTGAGAATGTAAATTTGTACAGCACTATGGGGAACAGTAAGGAGGTTCCTTAAGAAACTAAAAATAGAGCTACCATATGACCCTGCAATCCCATTCCTGGGCATATACCCAGAGGAAAACAAGGCCCCAAAGATACATGCACCCTGATGTTCATTGCAACACTGTTTACAATAGTCAAGACATGGAAGCAACCTAAATGTCCATTGACAAAGGAATGGATAAAGAAGATATGGTACATATATATATATATATATATATATATATATATATATACACACACACACACAATAGAATATTACTCAGCCATTAAAAACAGTGAAATAAGGCCATATGCAGCAACATGAATGGAGATAGAGAGTGTCATACTGAGTGAAGTAAGTCAGATAGAGGAGAAATAGCATATGACACCCCTTACATGTGGAATCTAAGAAGAAATGATACAAATGAGCTTACTTACAAAACAGAAAGAGACTCACAGACTTAGAAAATAAATTCATGGTTGCTGGGGAGGAGGAATAGTTAGGGACTTTGGGAAGGTTGTGTACACACTGCTATATTCTAAATGGATAACCAACAAAAAACCTATTATATAGCACAGGTAACTCTGCTCAATGTTTTGTGCCAGACTGGATGGGAGAGGGTTTTAGGGGAGAAAGGATACATATATATGTATGTCTGGGTCCCTTCATTGTTCACCTAGAACTATCACAACATTGTTAATAAAAAATAAAATCAAAGAAAAAAAATGCAGGGGTTCATCTAAGCACTATCTGAGGTTGCTTTCAGCTTCAATGGAAGCTAAATTCTTACATGTTCTGCAATGAGTTGACATTCAAAGAACTGCAGGTACTAACAAGCCTGGTTTCTGATTCTATTCTGTCTTAAACATGTCAGGGTTCTCAGTCACTGCTATCTGTATAGCTTCTTCTGAGGGAAAATTCTCTGTTTAGCGCTCTCCAGAGGCAGCCTCATGGAAGCCAATGCTGAACCCAGAACCCAGAATGGTACTTGGCTCACAGGAGGAATCCAGACTCTGGCCATGTCCTGGAACACTTAATCAAGTATGACCGATAAGACTCTGAATGCCTGGAAATTTGGAATGAGGATGAGAAAATTACTCAATTCCTCATAGAATCTGGAGATATACAGTTATGGCAAACAGAAAATCTGGAGAGGCCATGGTAGACTATTAAAACTCAAGAAATTTAGAACAATTTTATGCAAAGATTAGGGAGGCTTGCTCCTCCTTACTTTTACCACATTAATTAGACTTTTTGTTATTAGCTAATAAATAAAAAAGTTTGGAACTTCTTTGAGACAGTCATCATTTAACAGATTATTTCAGAAAGTCCCCTTGGTTTCTATTCAAGATAACATTAAAAAATAGTAAGTTATTACTCACAAGGGTTGTGATTAGTCACAGGCCTCTGTGATGAGACTTCCCTCCAATGACCATTTCAGAATTTTGAGTAAAGACTAGAGCATTCTTGTCTTAGGCCAAACTCAAACATAATTGTTATGGGTTCTCTTATTTGAAATGACCTGCCTTCTTCTTTTACACCCCAAATGACCAACAGAACCAATTACGTGTAATGACCAATTACAACCTCTTCTCTCGCAATTGAGGCATGAAGAGATGACCTTCCTCACTCTCTAGCAAAGAAATTACACACACACACACAAAATTCTCACGACAAGATGTAAAATCTGTCTTTAACATAAACTCCCATTTTCTGAGGTTATCGGTGATTTTCTGATCAGACTCTTAAAACCAAAAGAGACTACTTAAAATAACTTTGAAATCAACAATCTAGGGGTACTTTAATGAGAGAAAATCAGAGAACCATGGAGTTAGACAGTTATTAAAGAACTAACTGAGCCATTTGCCTGTAACTTACACTATATAAAATGGACAACTGTTGTTCCTATTTTGAGAGCTCTCTGATGAGGATGTTTCAAAGGAATGTAAAAGCTCCCCAAATCATGGAATTGAAAGTGGTCTAGAAAGTGGTCTCACTTCCACAGATTAGGCTTCCTCCTGCCTAATTCCAAAATGTAAGCTGACCTCAGCATTGTTCAACTAATCTATGGCAACTCTGGGCCTTCAGTCCCAACGCAGAGCCATTTCTTTTAATTCTGGGTCTGAGTTGGCATCCAGAATTACCCTTTATGTGGAGAGGGTTTCCTTCATCTCTTCTTTGGTTCCCTCAGTCAACAGTCAATTGTGAAGGGATTATAATAGTCCAAACATTGCCCTGGGCCCAAGAATTATAAAATAGTTACAAGAGCTCTGCTATTAAAGCTTTTACATTCAATTTGGGGAGAGAAAGAGAAAAACAAACAAATGAATAATTGAGAATACACAGAGAATAGCTTTTAGGAGGGCTAGGTGTCTTCTTCAGATTATGATGCTGACCTCTTAAAGAGTTCAGGAGCTGGAATGATGAGAAAGATAGGTTTAAGATATCATGATTTTTTTTTGAAGTCCTGTGCCCCACTGCCTATTTCTAGAATATTACCTGAGACCTCCAGGACAGCTGGGATGAGCAGGCCTTCCCCTGTTTATGTCACTAAGAACACCCCTGGTTGTTGCAGACCCCAGAGGACTGGGGATGTGTGAGTGAATGGCTCCTGGCCAGCTGTATACCCTGGGCCCAGAAAGCCTGAACCTAGGCTCTCTATAAAGAGAGGATAAAACAGCATCTTCATCCACTAGGGATACAGAAGGTACAGGATACCTCTCCAAGTTCTACATGGTGCCAAATGACCCCAGAAAAAGTAGGAGACCTGGAGGATGAAAGCTGTGCCTTCATTTTCTATGGTCATCATTTATAATCCCTCATATTAAGAGGCCTACTTTATTATTCCACAACTAAGTTAATTTCAAAATCTTTTCTCCACAGTGCTCCTAATAAAAAGCAGATGTGGGAACCACCTCGGAATCAGGAGAACCCCTCTCTCCTATCTCTCCCAACCTCTGTCTGCTGCAAATAAGCCAAATTTAAACCAGCAATCATGCATGTTTCCAATCAGCACTCCAGCTTTCTCCCCACGGAAGTAACTCCTTGGCTCGCACAAGGGAAGGAGATGTTTCCTTCAAAAAGCAATGCCAGGACAGGGAGCAGCTTATTCTCACGATATTTAAAATGCTAACCGTCCAGTGCAGTGAGAAAAATCGATGTAAGAGCAGCCAGGGAAAGTCAGGAGAGGCCTGGAGCCAGCAGAAACAATGAGAAAGACAGAGGAGGACTGGGGAAAATATTTATGAAGTTTGAAAACATGAAGCTTGTCTTCTTAGAAGCCCACCCTGTTGTGGGTCCATACGGAAATGTGGTTCATGGTGAGAACTGCCTCTCCTTTATCTCACACATTCCTGATCATAAACAGACAGCAATGATATCCTGAAATCCACAGTGGGGTGAGCCCAGTTTTATGGTATGTGGAAGAGGGGACATTCCACTAGTGCAGCTACAAAACAAAAGTGCCCTTCATGTGTTTTATGACAACTCTCTCCAATACGAAAAGTTAAAGAAGTTGCCATACCATGCAGAACAAGAAAATGCCACAGCTGTCCAATGAAGAAATCCTCACGAAAAAAACCTGCTTGGGAGGAAAGTCAAACTAATATGTAAGAAATAGTCATTCTTCCCACCAGCCTCATTCTAATTTTTTGTTTGTTTGTTTGTTTAGATTAAAAAAAAATTTTCTAGGTTCGCCCCCTCAAATACTTCTCAGAATCCTTAGAAAATGGGTGAACTCAGTTGTAAAACACCTTTACCTATCTGAGAGGTTTTTGGACAGTTCTTGAAAGAAATCGGCTCCATGGGAATATTGCTGTTGACACTGGCTTTTGTTTGGAGGCTTCAAATACACATGCTAGGAAAGGTTACTTGTGAGAATGTTAGAGGCTGTTTCTCTGTGTGCATAGTCTTCATCAAAAGTAATGAGCACTAAGCCAGGCTTCCATTTAAAAGTCTTTTCATTGGAGAAACCACCAGTTCAGTTCAGTTATGTGTGCTTGTCTCTTTCGGACAGCAGTTCTCAAAGCAGAGCAAAGCAGCAGCATCCATAGTAACAATCAAAACACCAGAAGACTGGCGGTTAACTCAATAAAACTCTTGAGCACACAGAGAGCTGATAATGTCTAATTGACTGAATAGATAGTGAGTAGCTGACAGTTCTGGGAATTAAACTGGATATTTATTTTAATCTGTTTAATTTAAAATTGGAACATTTTATTGTACCATAAGTTTATATAAATTTTTTACTGGTTGGTTAAGTTACATGCCTGTTTTTAGATGGCAATTTAAAAACACTTATCACATGCAGTTTTTAAAGATATTTTCAGTTTTCCCAAATCACTGAGAAAGAGGTTAATGCAATAAACATAAAAAGTCAACAGACCATCACACTTTGTTTAAAAGAGCCTTCCCAACAACATGCAACCTGCGTTCAATTCTTCCCTCTGCCACCTTCTAGCTCGGTAAGCGTGAGCAAGTCACTTGCTATGCCTCACTACAACCATCTACTAAATGAGATCAAAACAATCCTAAACTCACAGGGTTATTTTGAGCATTAATAAAACAAGGCAGGTAAGCAATTAATAGAATGCCTGTCAGTACTCAGTTATTATTATACCCACTGTCTTTGGCAGCTTGACATCAGCTAGCTAACCTACCTGTTTGCCCTGAATCATTCATGAACCCCAACTCTGGGGCCATGCTGCTAATCAGAAACCTATTACTATAGGGATTATTTAAAAGCACATGGGTCTTTTCATTTACTGAAGTCCAAAATACAGAACCATATTCAACAGAGAACTCTCTAGGAAGAGCTATTAGGTAAAAAACAGAACACAATTCATTTGTATTCTATTCAAAGAGAGCTGTTCATCACAGACCCAAAGAATGCTAGCCCTTAGGCTAGTCAGCACTCACAATCCACTCTCCCACCATCTATCACTTTAGTTTATATGGGGAAAATATCCAGGTAATTGCCATGTTTCCCTTTCTTCCATTCGTCTAAGTCTAGAAGCAATTGAGAATCAAACCTGGGGTCTTTCAATGCATGAATAAATTTTTTTGACTTGTATTATTTAAATTGATATTTGATTTAATATAAATGAAAATATGGATACAAAAAATTTGGTTACTGGCATTACCAGGTGTGAGCCAGAGGCCACGTGGCAACCATGCCATAGATAGGTCAAACACTCAAAGCTTGCTATTATGTTGTCTCAGGTTACTTTAATTAGGAAAATATCACTGACTCCTGGTCAGGGTTTGAAGCCCAGTGTGGTGAGTGAGATAGTCTCCCAGGAACACCTTCTAAGGGGTTAAGTCTGGAGGATGCAAGTCAGAAGTCATCCTGTTTCCTCTGCCCACATTATGGCAGAGATGCACCTGAACAAGACTTCTCTCATTCAAGTCTTATCCAGAAACTTGTAGAAATGTCTTTCCTTGGCAGCTCAGGGCTGCTACTCAAAAGTACATGGGCCAGAGAAAAAGTATTAAAGAGGGCTTCTACTAGGTACAATGCAAATCGAAGTTACTAAAAAAATAACACACTTTTTCAGTGAAACTTTGCCAACCAACTTTTAAAATTCCAAGGAAGAGTTTTTCAAGGCAGGGACTGTAACGCAGGTACTTCTTCCTGCCACTCCTGCTTTCTACACAGTAGTCTGCTCAGAACTCTTGACATCATCATCATGGCCATCAAGGCTCTCCCAGCCCTTCTGGGTACCCAGAGCCCTACCTGAGCGCTCCAGATTTTACAACTATTTTGGCAGCTATTAGTACTCATCCACTTAGACCTTCAGCTCCAATATAGGTACCTTGAGATTCTCTCCACAGAGACCTCATTTCCTCCCTACATCCCTGTAGTCTCTGTACAAACAAAGGCTCATTCAGAAGATGCTGTTTCTCTCTCCTCACTGAGTATGCATTTAGTAAAACCCTCTTTACAACCCATATGCCATCCTTGATACTGACATCCAACGGGACAGACTCCAGATCTCTTTCCTGTCTCTCAAAACTGGGGACTGGCAACCTTTCTCCTAGGAACTGCCTCTGTAGTTCTATCCTTTGTGCAGCTGCACCTAAAATACGTAAATGCAGGCATACAAACTTGGAGACAAGGTTTGTAATAGAGGGCACTCTGCTTGACTTCCCGTCAATGAGAAAATGCCCCAGAGATGGGAGAGGTGAACCTACTTTTCCCTTAAGTGTGATTTGAGTATTTAAAAATACATATTTTTGAAACAGCATGGCCCCTAGAAGCAAGCCAGCCTCTTCATCTGGTGATCATCTTGCTTGAAAATCAGAAGGAAAACTGGCTCTATCTTGGCTTCCAACAGAGCATCTTCCTTAAAGCCTTCCAAGAATTCTTCTGCCTCTGTGATTTTCACTTACTTACTGCCTATGGAATTTAATCTTTTTTCTAACATGTGACTTCACTATAGTTCATTCTTGACTGGAGTTTGGTAAATCATTGTGGTTCATGACCTGTCATGACATTCATGATCATTTATTGTCATGAAACAATAAATAAAGATGGTCAACTCAAAAGGCCATTCTTCTTTTCTCAGATTCTGAGAAAACCCTAATGGAGCTACCCTAGCTAGGAATCTGAGCCACCCTAATAGAGGTTCAGAAATGTGGGTTAAGCTCAGTAAGTGTTAATCTCTCCTCAATAAAAGAAATGCATCGAGTCATCTCAGCCCCCTGAAAAGCTTTATAACATTTCATAAGAACTGTAAACTCCCTGCTTTTAAAAACACTAACTTCCCAGTTGGTGCTAATGGCAAAGAATCAGTCTGCCAATGCAGGAGATGAAAGCGATGCAGGTTTGATCCCTGGGTTGGGAAGATCCCCTAGAGAAGGAAATGGCAACCTACTCCAGTATTCTTGCCTGGGAAATCCCACAGACAGAGGAACCTGGTGGGCTACAGCTCATGGGGTTGTAAAGAATCAGATATGAGTGTGCTCACACACACACACACACACACACAAAGAACAGTTCTCAAAAGAGGCAGGGTTGGACGTCTCCAAAAAACAGTCATATTACTCACCAGTTACTCTGTTGAACTTGGATATGGAAGGGACCCTACCATCTTTTATTGTTGTTTCCTTCCAAAACACAAGACAGAATCTGAGAGTTCGCTCAGTTCAATGGGGCGTGGACAGGATGGAGCCTGTCCTGACGCCAGAACAGCCACATGTGAGGGAGCTCTATCTGGATCCTGGTGGAGATAAATAAGATGTCAAGAGATTTAAAAAGAAAAGAAGAGACAGCAGATTTTGTTGTAGTAAACCTCAATTCAAACAAGGCAGTGAATTCAAAAGCTGAGCCTGCTGAGACTGCATAGGCCTCTGTCAGGGCAGACAAGACATCCCTTGAGAGATGAGGGTAAAACTATTATAGGAAAGAGCCCAAAAGGCCTAGGGGGAAAGATTCCAGAAGCAAAAAGCTCCAATTTGAGAGGGGGAGAGCGCTTTAACCAAAAGAAATAATTAAGGAGACATTTCATGAAAAGAAAGAAAAAAATATAAATTGTAATTTTCCCAACATCTTCAACCCAGAAAAATGTGGTGGGTGCATCTGGCATTCCTGCCATCTGCATATTCCTTGGAGCATGACACGGAGTTTGGAGGCGGAGAGAGACAGACGGCCTTCTGTCAAACACACAGGAATGCTCCGGCCAAGCGGCTCAGGGAGGGTTGGGAGCAACATCGTAAGCTTCCATTACAGTGATCTAATTTTTCAGTCCTTGCTTTGGAAGGATCATATAGGGAAGAGCATCTATTTTAACTCCAGAATTCACTGAGAAGGAAGAGAAGCCAATGCTAAAGCCAGAACTACCCGTAATGAACCACTGAGGCATTTATTAGTGGTTCTAACATCCAAGCCATTGCGACCTGGGAAAGGGATGTTTGCAGTACAGTATCACATGTAAAACCTCAGTCTTCATGGCAGGAATGGGGAGAATCAGAGCATCTGTAACAGAACCACGGTTATTACCTATAACCTACAACTACAATTACTTTTATTCCTCAATACTCTCAAGATTCAACTATCTGAATCCTCATATAAATTGGACTGCTTCTTGACAATTCTCCAAGACTGTCATTACAGAGCTGAAAGAAATTTCCAGTTTTTAGGCAAGACTTCTCTTCAAATAACAAGTCTGTTTCTGCAAGGTCAGTTCATGGAGCATCTATCCTGAGAATGAGAAGGGCATTTTACACAAAATCTCCCTGCATTCTTCAGAACATGATAGGCTATGCTACAGTAAAAAATAAACCCTAAAATCTCAGTGGCTTAATACAATACTGCTTTTTCTCTCTGGTAAATCCTCATGTGGATAGGGCAAATTTTCCAGGGCAGTTGTTCTCTGTGTGGTAATTCAATGATCCAACTTTCTTCTACCTTTCCTTAAGCAAGGGACAAGAGATGGAGGAGGAACATTGACTTTTAACTTGTACTCACAGTCCATTGGTCTAAACTGGTTACACAGCCTTAATGCAGGGAGGAAAGGAGATTTAGAGAAGCATAGAAAATATTTAGTTTGTACTAAGTGTCTACTGCATTCACATTCACGCATTAATAGTTATCTGACTCAATGGAAAAGACCCTGATATGCTAGGGAAGATGGAGGGCAAGAGAAGAAGGGGGCAACAGAGGATGAGATAGTTGTATGGCATCACTGACTCAGCGGACATGAGTTTGAGCAAACTCAGAGAGGCAGTGAAGGACAGGAAAGCCTGGTGTGCAGCAGTTCATAGGGTTGCAAAGAATTGGAAACAACTTAGCATCTGAACAACATCAATCCATCAGAGAACGAGTGAGATTAGGCTTGATGGAGCCTCAAGGGTAATACAAGGGCTGGCTCTCTATGTAGGTGGCACAGGAGGGCATATCTGTGGGATGAGACAGGAAGGGAAAAAGAGTGCTCACTTCCTCTCCCTATGCCTAAAATTTCTATGCTATTGTATCACTTGAGTTCAGATATATAAGGCTGCTTTGACTTTAATTTTTTAAAACCACTTTATTGAAATATGACTGACATACAAAAAGCTATCAACATGTAATGTATACAATCCTTTCAATGTATCTTTTCTTGTTTCTGTGCCCCACCAGTGCTGTCTGACGTTCCCCCTCCCCGACAGATTCTTCAGCTCTCATAAGGGCATTTTTGTCCAGGGATGGTTGTTAAATCACTATTTGTGTTAGGGAACAAGGGCTGGGACCTCCTACTCTGCCATCTTGATGACATCACTCAAGGCTGCTTTTAAAATACAAATATTAGGAGGAGGCTCAAGAGGGAGGGGGTATACTTATGGCTGATTCATGCTGATGTATGGCAGAAACCAACACAATATTGTAAAGAAATCATCCTTCAACTAAAAATAAATAAATTTAATACAAATTTTAAAAAAAGAAAAACTAAAAAAATAATAATACAAATATTATCTAAAAGGAACTCACTTTGAGCTTGAGTGTTTACCAAGTAAGGACTCTTCAAGGGACAAATGAGGTATCAAGTTTCTACCTGGGCGAAGGGCCACAGGCTCGCCTCCTGAGATCAAGGCTCATGCTATTGTTACCAGCCTTGATCATCCCAGGGCAGCTGAGCTCAGGAGGAGAAACAGTTGCGGTTGAATGGTGACCTTTCTCCACACCCCCACTGGCTTGATATCAAGCCATTAACAACTTATCTGGAGCTGATTCATAAGTTGGTTTTATCAGGCACCTTGCTGGCCTCTGAAACAGGAAAAAATGATGTTAGTATGTTAGATTGGGCAGTAACATGTCATGGTTATAAGCTGTCAGTCAAACAGACTAGGGCTTATATCACTAGTTACACTACTTACTAGTGATGTGAGTTGGGTAATTTGCTAATGTATATGAGCCTCATGTGTAAAACGGGAATAATAGCTTTGAATATTGCTTGGAGGTTATTGTGAGGAGAAAATCACATCAAGCTTCTGGCTCAGAGAAGGCACTCAGTAGATATATTAATAAATTCCCTTTCAGATTACTCTTGGACAGAAGGAGACAGGAAAAAGTTTAACCCTTGTAAATCAGCATGGGCTTGAAATGGAGGAACATGAGGACACACTGGGTGATTAGGTTACTGGTTAGGAACTGGTTACTATGTGAAGGGACTGAGGAAAAGAGAAAGGAGAGGAAAGGAACTCAGGACAAATGTGGCCAAATTCACAATTTGGGGAAGATCAGTCTATACTACAGTCTGATTTTTGTCCCCATTCATCATGCATTTGGTGACAACTGGTAGAAATGATGATAAATTAAACTACAGAATGACCGTGAAGTTCACTAAGACATTTATAAAGGCTTTTGGCTCTGTATTTTATACATCTGACCTCTGAAATCCCACATAGTGCTTTGACTCCAGGATACACCTCTTAATGTCAGTCGCCAAGAAAATAAGGAAAGGCACTTTAAATACCAAAATAAGGCTGGCTCAAGAGAAAAGAATTTATTTCCCAGACTTTCAAGATCCTATTTTTCTTACAGTGTCTTAAATTGTGAAAACACAGGGCAATGCTCCTAACTAAACAGTATATTGGCTTAGTTTTCAAATCAAAATTTTATAAAGTATTCCAGGAAATATTTCCAGAGCCTCCTAAAAATTCTTTAAAATATCCTGTTCTATGACACCACTTTTGCTAAGCATTACATAAATTAGAGAATTGAAGAAAATAATCTCATTTTTGAGGTAAACTTTCATTGTACGATAATACACATGCTCCAGAAAAATCATTTAGCCAAAGCAGCTGCCACATGTAATGCTGCTGTTTATTTATTCAGTTGTGTCCAACTCCATGTGGATAGAGCCCACCAGGCTTCTCTGTCCATGAGATTTTGAATGCAAGAAGACTGGAGTGGGTTGCCATTTCCTTCTCCAAGGAATCTTCACAACCCAGGGACTGAACCTGTGTCTCCTGCTTGGCAGGTTGTGTCTTTACCCCCTGGGGAATCTACCAGATGTAATAAAAAATAAAATATTTACAAAGCTTCACGTTGCCTATATTTAGGCATACTAGATTTTACCTACAACCAAATCATGATAGCCTTTTGTACTGGAGGTGAAATCTTTTCAACTGATTCGTTCAAAAACTAATTTATGATTGTCTTTATTATAAGAATCTGCCCCACTGCAGAATTATATAGGAATCTATAGAGACAAATAAAAAGAATATTTCCCTAAAACAGAGTGGCAATTTCTCAAAAGACTAAAATTCTCCTCCTGGGTACATATAAAAAAAAAACCCCGAAATACTAGTTTGAATAGATGCACGCACCCCAGTGTTCATAGCAGCATTATTCACAACAGCCAAGACACGGAAACAACCTAAGTGTCCGTCAACAGATGAATGGACAAAGAAGCTGTGGCATATACATACAATGGAATACTACTCAGCCATAAAAAGAATGGAATTTTGCCATTTGCAGCAACATGGATGGATTTGAAGGCCATTATGCTAAGTGAAATAAGTCAGACTGAGAAAGATAAACAAGTATGATATCACTTAGATGTAGAATCTAAAGACAACAAACTAGTGAATATAACACAAAAGAAGCAGACTCATGGATATAGAGAATAAACTTTAGTGGTTACCAACTGGAGAGCATGAGCTATAGGGGTAGAGGAGTGGGAGGTACAAACTATTGAATATACAATAGGCTCAAGGACACAGTGTACAACATGAGGAATATAGCCAATATTTTGTAATAACTGTAAATGGAAAGCAATCATTAAAAATTATACAAAAAAGAGTATAGTTCCCTAAAATGCAGATTAAAGTACCAAAGTAGATGTTACACTGGGCAAAAAATATGTTGTAGTGTAGACACTTTTGCATATCCCTCTCAGTAGACACAGTGTTTTGCCATTACTCAAGTTCTTTCAGTATTGCTAAAGGCCAGGGTGGAATCTGAGATGCTTGTGGAAAATCAAGATAAAAGCAAAAAAATCTCTCTCTGGAAACAGTGAATTCACAATCAGATTTAATAACTCAGCTTCATCAATTAACAAGCTATGTAGCACTGAAACAATTATTTAGCTCCTTTAATTCTCTTATTTCTTATCAATAAAATAAAAATAACATGTCTTTCACAGGACTGTGGTAAGATGAAGTACAGTCGTCCCTCAGTATCTGCAGGAGATTATTTATAGGACCCCCAGACACTAAAATCCAAGGGTGTTCCAGTCCCTTATATAAAATGGCAAAACACAATTGGCCCTCTAGATCTGCAGGTTCTGCATTTTGGGATTGAGGTTACCTCAAATCAGGACCCCATTTAAATCACAGAGGTGATTATAAGAGTGATCCACCCTCCTAGTCTTCGAAGGAACGTGCAACAGTTACCCAGTAAGTTTTGCTGGTTTCTCTTCGGTGCCCAGTGTAAGGGCTCCAGACATACATGCAGTCAGTTTCAGATTGTGGTTGTCCATAATTGAAGGCTTTTGACCTAAGCAGCAGAGAAAGCTTTTTAATTCTGTGCCATCTGAGGAGCCACAAAGTAAAACTACTTGTGATTTGTTTTGGCTATCACGATGTTGAGTAGGGGAGTTCTTGATGCTTGGGTTGGTTCTTGGTGAATGGTTGTTGCTACGTATTTTGGTGTGGGCCTTTGTTCTGGGAATAAAGAATTCATTGCATATACTGCCATAGCTCAAAACTCACCCCAACAAGAAGGTGCTTTAAGTCTTTCTTTAGTATTGTCTATTTGTTGCCGGCCCTTCCTGGCTGGTTCTTAGAAATTTCCCCTGACAAGCCCAACTGTCCATTTACCCCTTCTTTGGATCCTCCTTGGAAAAAAGTCAAAATAATTTCTATAGAAAAAGGAAACAAGCCTCAGTGGATAAAGTGATGAACTAGGAATAACATATCTAAGTGCTGCTGTACCGTTTCCCACGGTGAATCTCTCTCCTTAGCCTACAGCCTTTGAAAACTGGTTGTTCAAGTCATTATGCTGGGAATCTTTCTGTCTAGTTTGAGGCATGAGACATATTCATAAATAATCACAACACAGTATTGACAATGCTTTGTGTTTTATAATAAACCTCCATACTCTAGTGTTTCATGATCTCCTTGGTCCTCACAAATATCTTGAGAGGGAAGTATGGTATTATTCCCATTTTATACGCAAGAGGAGAGGAGAGGAGCAACTGCCAGCTTGAGAAAGTGCCATCTCAGGAGCTGCAACTTAAAATTAACAAAGACCTGCTTACTCATTGTTTCATAAATAAACATCTTATGTTTCCAGCCAGACTCTAGATCTGTGGGGCAGTACTGGGTCACAGTAATAATAGTGTGATCATTATTTTTTGAGTAGTAATTATATTAGATATACTGTAAGGTAAAAAAGAATGCTCAAACTACTGCACAATTGCACTCATCTCACATGCTAGTAAAGTAATGTTCAAAATTCTCCAAGCCAGGCTTCAACAATACGTGAACTGTGAACTTCCTGATGTTCAAGCTGGTTTTAGAAAAGGCAGAGGAACCAGAGATCAAATTGCCAACATCCACTGGGTCACAGAAAAAGCAAGAGAGTTCCAGAAAAACATCTATTTCTGCTTTATTGACTATGCCAAAGCCTTTGACTATGTGGATCACAATAAACTGTGGAAAATTCTGAAAGAGATGGGAATACCAGACCACCTGACCTACCTCTTGAGAAATCTGTATGCAGGTCAGGAAGCAACAGTTAGAACTGGACTTGGAACAATAGACTGGTTCCAAATAGGAAAAGGAGTATGGCAAGGCTGTATATTGTCCCCCTGCTTATTTAACTTCTATGCAGAGTACATCATGAGAAATGCTGGGCTGGAAGAAGCACAAGCTGGAATCAAGATTGCCGGGAGAAATATCAATAACTTCAGATATGCAGATGACACCACCCTTATGGCAGAAAGTAACTAAAAACCTCTTGATGAAAGTGAAAGAGGAGAGTGAAAAAGTTGGCTTAAAGCTCAACATTCAGAAAACGAAGATCATGGCATCTGGTCCCATCACTTCATGGGAAATAGATGGGGAAACAGTGGCAGACTTTATTTTTTGGGGCTCCAAAATCACTGCAGATGGTGACTGCAGCCATGAAATTAAAAGATGCTTACTCCTTGGAAGAAAAGTTATGACCAACCTAGATAGCATATTCAAAAGCAGAGACATTACTTTGCCAACAAAGGTCCGTCTAGTCAAGGCTATGGTTTTTCCTGTGGTCATGTATGGATGTGAGAGTTGGACTGTGAAGTAGGCTGAGCGCCGAAGAATTGATGCTTTTGAACTGTGGTGTTGGAGAAGACTCTTAAGAGTCCCTTGGACTGCAAGGAGATCAAACCAGTCCATTCTGAAGGAGATGAGCCCTGGGATTTCTTTGGAAGGAATGATGCTAAAGCTGAAACTCCAGTACTTTGGTCACCTCATGTGACAAGTTGACTCATTGGAAAAGTTCTGATGCTGGGAGGGATTGGGGGCAGGAGGAAAAGGGGACGACCAAGGATGAGATGGCTGGATGGCATCACTGACTCGATGGACGTGAGTCTGAGTGAACTCCGGGAGTTGGTGATGGACAGGGAGGCCTGGTGTGCTGCGATTCATGGGGTTGCAAAGAGTCGGACACGACTGTGTGACTGAAATGAACTGAAGGTAAAATATAAACATACACAGTCTTATTTAATTCTCACAATAATCCTATGAGGTAAGGATCATCACATTCATTTTACAAATGATGACATTGAAGTACAGAAAAATTAAATCATTTGATGAGGTTATAGAACCTGCAAGCGACTGGCCCCAAATGTCTTCACCAGAGCTCCCATGAGCTACACTTACCACCAGTCAGTGCTAAGAGCTAAACACATAGTAAGTTGCAAAAATGCCTGAGTGAAACGTAAGAACTGGGCCTGCTTACTCTGAGACATTGAAGATTAATGCAGGATGCTGTGTTTTACTCAGAGTTCATTTATACGTAAAGCGATGCTCTAGAAACCAGAGAAGTAGCATATGTTGTTGTTGTTGTCATTGTTGTTGAGTCATTAATTCATGTCTGAGTCTTTGTGACCCTGTGGACTGTAACTTGCTTGGCTCCTCTGCCCATAGGATTTCCCAGGCAAGAATACTGCAGTGGGTTGCCATGCCCTCCTCCAGGAGACCTTCCCGACCCAGGGACTGAATCTGCATCTCCTATATTACAGGTGTATTCTTTACTGCTGAGCCACCAGAAGGAGAAACTGTGACAGGCCAGGAAAAAAAAAAAAGATGCAGTTATTCCTCATCAGGAGCACAGGACAGACAGGGCTTCTCACTGTATCACCCTCCTCTCCTTCCTGACCTTGGCAGCTTCTGGTCACTTGGGGTGGGGGTGGCGGAGTTCTTCACAACCTCTCAATACTCCAAGGACCAGCAGAATGTGGAGAATAAGAAAGGACTGTGAGTTTTAAGAACTCATATGTTTTCTAAGAAATATTATGGCAGCACATTCCTTCATTTCAGAAAGGACCTATTCTATCTCTAGGGTAACATTGGTTCAAGTTTGATAAACTGCTCTCCTGGCCCCCTACTGTCTTATGATTCATTTTACATATAAAGCGTTAATTGCAGTTGTTTCAATACTGCTGGCTCTTATGTTTTGCCAAGTGGTGTGGGCCTGTACATTTGTGGTTTAACTCAGTCTTCTGTTTATTTTCATTGTTGGCACTATTTAAATGGTTATACTAGCATTCAGATTTAGAGGGAAAGCACATTAACCTCAACTTTATTGTTAATAACTACCACTGTGCCTTGTTTCACATATATCTTGGGAGAAGGGGAGTGTGATTCTTTCTAGTTTTCCTCCAGAAAGTTGATACTGTAATTGAGAGCCTGGCTAATAGTCACTGTCAGTGTAGAAAGCAGGGCTTTGTGCTGGGTCAGCTTATGGTCAGCCTTCTATTCATCAGAGACCCCAGTCTGGAGGCTAGATGGCTTTTGTGGCCATGGATGGAGTCATGGATGGAGTGCTAAGTTTTCAAAGCAGACTCTTCCTGAACTATATGAAAAGAGATGATTAAATCTAGACAGACTTCTAAGACATATGGCTGGAAACTGATCTTCATGGATTGTCATACGTAGTACTCAACCCTTCCAATGGATAAGTAAATCGCTCCATAGATAACCAAACCCAAGAGTATTTTCATTACCTCTTTTGGACATAAAACCCCTCAAAGAGAATGCTTGAGGGCTTTCTGCCAGAACGAAGAGGTTCTTCCCAAGCTTAGCGGCCAGTTTCAGTAAATTATACGGATTGGAGAAGCCGTTGTCCATAATGAATAATGACTTGCAGTTACTTCACAAGAACTGAGATAATCTGGAGTTACTCTAAAGAGAGGGAGTAAGCACTCGAGAGATTTGAGAGGGAGGGAGTGATCATAGGATTATTTAGAAGATTTACTAAACTAACACATGTTTGCATGCTAAGTCACTTCAGTTGTGTCTGACTCTTTGCAACCCCATGGACTGTTAGCCCGCCAGGCTCCTCTGTCCAAGCAATTCTCCAGGCAAGAATACGGGAGTAAGTTGCCATAACTTCCTCCAGGGGATCTTCCCGACCCAGGGATGGAACCAGTGTCTCTTTATGTGGCCTGCATTGGCAGGCAGGTTCTTTACCACTAGCACCATCTGGGAAGCCCCCAAAGTGAAGTGTTGTTAAAACACCACACAGAAGAATATGTAGTACCTATAGCTATAACTACTGTTACGATTTCACAAGAATCCATTTGATCAATGAGGAAACTGATGCATGAAGAAAGCAAATAATTGGAATTTTAGGTCTTAGATTCTGTGTCTATTATGAACTTAAGATCTAAGACCCAAAGCTCAGAATCCCAGGGCTTGGCACATCCCCTCCATCCAGGAGTAGCTACTCAGAGAATAAAGAATAAAACCACAGCTACCCTTAGCGCTTCCACTTTTACTGATGTACACACAACCTTGGGCCCTTAGTCCTTTAGCATTTTTCTCCCCTGAAATCTTATTGACACATTATAAAAGGAAAAGCCAAGTGATTGATAAATTAGAGGCCTGTTATTACTAAGGTGTTGAGCCTTGTTTTGGTGTTTAAAATCATATTGTAGGTCAAAAAATAATTAGAAAAGAAAAGGATTTATATAAGGCATATAGAAAAATGCTACAGCTATATAAATCTTCCCTATAAAAATGAAGTTAAAAGAGTCCAAAAGAGGGACCTCCCTAGCAATCCAGTGGCTCCCAATGCAGGGGCGTGGATTTGATCCCTGGTCAGGGAAGCAGACCCACATGCCAGAATATATATATATATATATATAAAAGAAAGTCCAAAAGAAAGGTTTGTCAAGTATTTGAAGAGTGCTCTTTAAAAAATAACAGATAGGAGTAGAATACCAGAGTAAAATTGGATTTCTAGGAAGTCTTGATTACAGCACTGGTTTAATGGACAAAAATCTTGATTTTCCTCAAAATTTGAACAAATAGGTGCATTCTGACACAATGAGGAAGTCTCCAGGTCTCTGGCTTCCTTTGGAGAATCCCGAGGAAATGTCACCAAATAATGCAAAGGCTGCATCTGACAGAATATTAACATTTCATTTACATTACAAAAGCCCACGACCTAATCCCAATCCAACAAGGAAACTACTCCAAACCCCAGGAAAGCTAGAAAACAAAAGCATTCAAAAACACCACTGTTTAGGCAGCATTTCCTGGAAAAGCTGCAAAGATTAAATGCTTTCAATCCCTTAAAAATCAGCCTGTTCTCAGACTTTATCTCCTTGGCTACATTTTCAGAATGGCCATGTATGTATATCCCTCTCCAGGCCAGGGATTTGTTTTAACTGTCTATAGCCTTGGGCTTGATTACAAAGAAAAAGATAAATTAGGAATTTTTTTATGAGAATATTTTTCTCTTTCCTTTAGGAGTATGGTCTGCAGGGACTTGGGATACTCTCATCAATCCAAGTCATGGAGTATGAACTCATAATGCATTAAAAAAAAAAAAAAATACTGGCACTCAGATTGGCCACAGCAGGGAAATTACAGAGCCTTAAAGACCATCTTTTAATGTGTGAGGTTTTCTAGGCAGTACATGAATCTATTGGTGATTTATACACAAGGCAAAGGGATGCTAATCTAGAAACTATTCTGATACCAGTAATTGTTCAGCTATTTTCTCCACTGCATTGCCAATCTGGTGTAAGTAGAAACTGTCCCACGATGTCAAAGTCGTCAGTAGCACCAAGTTAAAATCAAAACTCATCCAAGTAGCAGCTTACTCCCTTTTTACTGCTTATGTACTTGTGTATGGTTCACTTCCTTCCACAGTTCAAAGTGCCAAAATCAATTTTCCCAGCTCATCTCCATCAGATCATAAGCTCGCCTTTGTCTCCTTTCTGGCTCCACTGAGTTCAGTCAGAGAAATCGATTCTCAAATTACTCCAATGATAAAATCTTTTTGCTGCTAGTAACTCTGGAAAAGCCTCACATTTGTTTCCATAGTTTTTGCATGTGTTGTTTTTAGTAACCCATTCCTGTATTTCTTTCCTAGAGAAAACATTTTTTTTCTCTTTTTCATCTCTTCTTCAAGCACCATCCCACTTATATCTTTATTTCTGTGATTGTTCTTATGTCATGTATTCCAGACAAAGGGAATGTAATAAGGAAATTTGCTTAGAACAAGGAATAAATACGAAAGCAAAGAGAACAATGACTGACTGTCACAGTCCCATAACTCCCTATGTAGTCCACATAAAGAACAAATACCTCACAACTTGGTCACTCTGAACATCTAGTTAAAGTCATAAATGGACCTTGGGGTTAGATAAGGCCCCACACAACTCTAACATTCTATGATCACTCATCTCTAAGACAAAAATCAGTAGCTTTTTTGCTCCCAGTGATTGACACCACTCACTTGGCACATTTACTTCCCTGTGCTTATTAAATATTTCTTCAAAAATATTTGAGAATCTGCTCACCACCATGCTAGCCACTGTGGGAAATAAACAGTAAGACAATGCCCTTAAAATATCACTGAGGTGATTTAGTTCAGGCCCTCAGTCATGTTCAACTGTTTGCAACCCATGGACAACAGCATGCTAGTCTTCCCTGTCCATCAACAACTCCTGGAGCTTGCTCAAACTCATGTCCATCAGTGATGCCATCCAACCATTTCATCCTCTGTCATCTCCTCCTTCTGCCTTCGATCTTGCCCAGCATCAGGGTCTTTCCAGTGAGTCAGTTCTTCACATCAGGTGGTCAAAATATTGGAGCTTCAGCATCAGTCCTTCCAGTGAATATTCAGAACTGATTCCCTTCAGGATTGACAGGTTTGATCTTCTTGCAGTCCAAGGGACTCTCAAGAGTCTTATCCAACATCGCAGTTCAAAAGCATCAATTCTTCGGCACTCAGCCTTCTTTATGGTCCAACACTCACAGCCATACATGACTACTGGAAAAACCACAGCTTTGACTAGACAGACCTTTGTTAGCAAAGTGATGCCTCTGCTTTTTAATATGCTGTCTAGGTTTGTCATAGTTTTTCTTCCAAGGAGCAAGCATCTTTTAACTTCATGGCTGCAATCACCATCTGCAGTGATTTTGGAGTCTCCCAAAAATAAAGTCAGCCACTGTTTCCATTATTTCCCCATCTATTTGCCATGAAATGATGGTACCAGATGCCATGGTCTTAGCTTTTTGAGTACTGAGTTTTAATCCATCTTTTTCACTCTCCTCTTTCACTTTCATCAAGAGGCTCTTTAGTTCCTCTTTGCTTTCTGCCATTAGGGTGATGTCATCTTCATATCTGAGGTTATTGATATTTCTCCCCGCTATCTTGATTCTAGCTTGTACTTCATCTAGCCCAGCACTTCTCATGATGTACTCTGCATATAAGTTAAATAAGCAGGGTAACAATATATAGACTTGACATACTCCTTTCTCAGTTTGGAACCAGTCTGTTGTTTCATGTTCAGTTCTAACTGAGGTGATTAGGTAGGACAAATAAACTACTAGAGTAGAATAGTGGTTCACAGATATCAAAGATGGATAAGAAAGAGACACATGTATCCTATTGTTCACTGCAGCACTATTTACAATAGCTAGAACATGGAAGCAACCTAGATGTCCATTGACAGATGAATGGATAAAGAAGTTGTGGTATATATACACAATGGAATATCACTCAGCCATTAAAAGGGATGCATTTGAGTCAGTTCTAATGAGATGGATGAATCTAGAACCTATTATACAGAGTGAAGTGAGTCAGAAAGAGAAAAATAAATACCATATTCTAACACATATATACAGAATCTAGAAAAATGGTACTGAAGAATTTATTTACAGGGCAGCAGTGGAGAAACAGACATGGAGAATAGACTTATGGACATGGGGAGAGGGGAGGACAGAGTGATGCATGGAAAGAGTAACATGGAAACTTACATTACCTTATGTAAACTAGATAGCCAACGGGAATTTGCTGTATGGCTCAGGAAACTCAGACAGGGGCTCTGTATCAACCTGGAGGGGTGGGATGGGGAGGGAGATGGGAGGAAGGTTCAAAAGGGAGGGGATATATGTATACCTATGGCTGATTCATGTTGAGGTTTGACAGAAAACAGCAAAATTCTGTAAAGCAATTATCCTTCAATAAAAAATTAATTAAAAAAAAAAAAGGTGGATAAGAAAAGCCAAATAAGCAGGGGCTAAACCTGAAGGAGGAGGTTTGGGAGAGATAGGGTTTAGGGTAAGATCATTCCTTGTCATTCACTAAGGCAGGAAGGCATGTGTGGCAATACGTACACCATAGTTTTTGATTATTTTATTTTATTTGGCTTTCAGAAAATGCAGTCTTACTGTGTGAGAGGAAAGTGCAAGATGGGTCACTGGGCTTTTCTTAAGTAACAAAACAGGATGATAATGGCAAAAATATTACAACATAATCTGTCGCACCAATTTATTATTGAGCCATAGACTGGTAGAATTAGACAGAACTGTGTATACCAGCAGATAAACTTGGACATGGGTCATACATTTTATAAATTATAAGAGTTTAAATTAGAGGGGAATATCAGTGTCCTGAGATTTTTAAGTTTTCTTCTAGATTAGGTGGCATTTGGCCCTCTCAAATGAAATAGATTTTTTCCCCCCAGAGCACTGTAACTGGAGAAAAACAAAACCTCTCATCACTACTTACTAACTATATAAACTTAGGCAAGCGTTTTAAGATCTCTAAAGCCTCAATTTTCTATGATAAGTAGTAATATGTAAAATAGAGATAATAATAGTACTTACAGTGAAAGCTAATATTTATCACCTGTCAGGCACTATTCAAAGGAATTTATACAAATTAATTTGTTCTCATAATAAATTCAGAGAGGTAGGTGACTGTTTTTAGCCTCATTTTGTAGATGAAGAAACTGAGGCACTGAGAGCTTAAGCAACTTTACCAAGATCACACTATGAGTAAGAACAGAACCAAGATATTGACATCAACTTTTTATCTCCAGAAACAACTTTATTATTAAGCCATACTGCTTCTCCTAAGCTTCCTAAAGGTTTCCTAAAGGATTAAATGAGATAAAGGAAATATTCATCACTCGGTCTGACACAATATTCTCTAGGATTTCCACTTTCCAAAGCTCTAAGGAACATCTTTCACACTGTGTTCTCAAGAGCACCCTATACATATTGATAGAATGGAAATCCAAAATGGCATCGTGCAAAGTAGCTATCTGACTGCTCTCCCAGATGACACTGAGTGATTCATCAGATAACATACTCTATCATAGCATTTGCTCAAGTGCCATCCCTCCCCAACAAATTAGGTTACATGTATAAATCATCTGGAAGAGCTTTTAAGGACATGTGCAACCTGGGTAAGAAAGCTAGTCTTCAGGATATCAATTAATAAGGAATACCAAAGTGCTAGATGGTGTCATCCCAAGCTTGTCAAATGGTGTCCTGCCTCAGGGCAGCACAGTGAACCCAGAGGAGCTCTGGGAGCTATTTTGTATTATTAGGAAAACCATGATCCTCTCTACCTACAGAACATTGCATGACCTACTAACCCGACATAGTTCACTCTCAACATCAAATCACACTACATTCCTTTCAAGGACATTAAATCTTGGATACAATAGCTATTCTATAGGCATTGTGATAAAAAGTAAGTATTGCAGGAAAATCAGTGTAGAACAGGAAATGAGAGTGGCAATATCTAATCTGATTTCAAAATTTGAGGAATTTAACAGTGCCCAACCAACACATAATCACACTGGTTAAAAAAAAAAATGTGGTTAAGAACGAAAAAACATGTTTTCTCTTACAATGTATGTGTATTATCCTTTCAAACAGCCACTAAATTTGTTAGAACATAAATATGTATTAAACTATATGTCCCTAACTACTTAATAAATGCAAGATTCAGCTCGCATACTTCCATGAGTCATATCTGAGGTACACCTATGGATCCTCACTGTACCATTGGGTATTCCTTTTGTCTTGAGAGCCCCATGAAAAATGACTGAGACCTTGAGGGCTCCATGAACTGAGAAAGTTTGGGAATAGCTGCTGTAATCCCTTTTCATGTATTATGTTTTATAATCCTTACGGTAACCTAAGGAGTCAAGTGCCATCCATGTTTTTGATTTGCATACATGGAAACTGAGGATTTGAGCAATAACAGGACTAGACTGAGATCATGGAATGTCTTAACCAGGGGATCCAGGGTCCAAACCCAGCCTTGTGACTTTGAAGCCACCACACTTTTAATCATTATACCACAGCTAAGGCCAAATCCAGTGGCAGTTTTGCCCAGCCAGACCTTTGGGCAAAGCTGGCTAGTTCCTCACAGAACTGAACCTGACCGCCAACCAAGAACAACTAGTGTACGTTTTCCTCATGTCTTATCACAGGACATACCAGCTCAGGTTCTCAAAGTTACTTGCTGAAATCACAATCTTCCAAGCTTCTGCAAACTGCGTGTGTGTGCTCTCTAGATGAAAGTCACCTTACATCCAAGCAGACAAAGAAAATCAGAAACTGTCTAAAGTGGCAGCTTGAGTTCATCAACTCTATCAACTTGCCCAATAAACATTACCAAGTGCATAGGCCCCTGTCTGAAGGAGTCTCTGTGGAAATCCCAGATAAAATAGCAGAATTTGGTAAACTATTCCAAAAGAAACATGACTCATCCGGTTTTGACATGTCTTTAAGACCTGAAATACAGTCAAGCTACTGCAAGCTAATGCAGTGTGGGATCTATGGTCTAACTGCTGCAGCAGGGGTCAGAAACCTGGGCTATGTGATTTGGAACTGGGCTTCTGCCAATCTTGAGGAGCCCTGGAAAGACAGACCTAGCTTCAAGGTACTCTAGTGGTCTTGAGATAAAAGGGGCTCCTTGTTATTCTCCCTGTTTAAGTCCCTGCAATTGCTGGTTGTAACTTGCTCTAGAAGGGAACAGAATTCGTCATAACACTAAGGAGCTGACCATTGATGAACCAGTATCATCCCATTTATTTCTACCATTGTCATCCCTGCTTAACTACCAGCTTCTATCTCAATTCATCATGCCCAAGTCCTTCTTGCTTCCTGCATAGCTCAGTCGGTAAAGCATCTGCCCACAATGCGGGAGACCTGGGTTCAATTCCTGGGTCGGGAAGTTCCCCTGGAGAAGGCAATGGCAACCCACTCCAGTATTCTTGCCTGGAGAATCCCATGGACAGAGGAACCTGGCAGGCTACAGTTCATGGGATTGCAAGAGTTGGACACGACTTATTGGTAATTTTCTTAAGTCCTTCTTAGACGGTTTTTAACTGCCAAAATGTGCAAAAAACATAAGTACAACGCAAGTATGACAGATCACTCTCCAAGTGAAACTGCAAAGCTATTGAAAGACCCAAAACTGGATGAAGCCATTGAAGATGATTTTAGAGAAACTTTCACATATTACATAAGACATTGACAAATGAGGATCTGCTAACCTGGTTAGCAATCAAAGAAAAAATTCAACAAGAGTTAAGGTAAGACAAGCTTTGAAAAGAATGATTTGAGTATCTAGAGACTATCTATTTGAACATCTACAGGCTCTTGAGAAAATTGATGAAAAGTGTCAAAGTTTTGTTTTTGCCAAAATGTCTGAACCAGTCTTTGTGCTGCCAAAGTCAACATAAAGTGTGTCATATTTTTCTCACAAGTTTAATCATATATTATGCAAACAATCAATACAATAAACCTTTTGTCCTAATAGTACATAGTTGCAATTACACCTAAATTTCATTTGACATAATTAAAACTGACTGTTTACAATTTTAGATGAGTTTTCCTTAAAGTTAATCCCAATCAAACATTTTTCCTGTTTTAATTTTCCTACAAAATTGTGGTTCTGTATGAAATGGGTCTTGCCTGGAAAATCCTATGGATGGAGGAGCCTGGTAGGCTGCAGTCCATGGGGTCGCTAAGAGTCAGATACGACTCAGCGACTTCACTTTCACTTTTCACTTTCATGCATTGGAGAAGGAAATGGCAACCCACTCCAGTGTTCTCGCCTGGAGAATCCCAGGGACAGGGGAGCCTGGTGGGCTGCCATCTATGGGGTCACACAGAGTGGGACACGACTGAAGTGACTTAGCAGCAGCAGCAGCATGAAATGGGTCGTGTTAACTGGCATTTTCCCACCACTAATATTCAGATATTAAAAAAGACATCTAGGTAACAGAGCATCCCTGGTGACTCAGCAGTAAAGAATATGCCTGCTAATGCAGGAGACATGGGTTCAAACCCTGGCTTGGGAAGATCCCCTGGAGGAGGAAATGGCAACCCACTCCAGTATTCTTGCCTGGAGAATCCCATGGACAGAAGGGCCTGGCAGACTACAGTCCATAGGGTTGCAAAGAGTTGGACACAGTTGAGCACAGCATAAGAGTTAGGTAACAGGCCATCCAATTACTTTGAGAACACCACCCACTAAACCCTATAGAAACTGTTCCTTTCTCTCCCTTGAAGCTGTAATGACTTCTCTATAAGTAGGGCTCTCCAGAGAAACAGAACCAATAGGATGTATATATACAGAGAAAGATTTATTTTTAAAGAACTGTCTCATGCAATTGTGCAGGTTTAGCAAGTCAGGGTGGAGAAGGCAATGGCACCCCACTCCAGTACTCTTGCCTGGAAAATCCCACGGACGGAGGAGCCTGGTAGGCTGCAGTCCGTGGGGTCGCTAGAGTCAGACACGACTGAGCGACTTCACTTTCACTTTTCACTTTTGTGCATTGGAGAAGGAAATGGCAACCCACTCCAGTGTTCTTGCCTGGAGAATCCCAGGGACGGGGGAGCCTGGTGGGCTGCCGTGTACGGGGTCGCACAGAGTTGGACACGACTGAAGCAACTTAGCAGCAGCAGCAGCAAGTCAGGGGCTTCCCTGATTACTCAGTTGGTAAAGAATCTGTCTGCAATGCAGGAGACCCCAGTTCAATTCTTGGGTCGGGAAGATCCACTGGAGAAGAGATAGGCTACCCACTTCAGTATTCTTGGGCTTCCCTTGTGGCTCAGCTGGCTACCTGTAATGTGAGGGAGCTGGGTTCGATCCCTGGATTGGGAAGATCCCCTGGAGAAGGGAAAGGCTACCCACTCCAGTATTCTGGCCCAGAGAATTCCTTGGACTGTATAGTCCTGCTGCTGCTGCTGCTAAGTCGCTTCAGTCGTGTCTGACTCTGTGCGACCCCATAGATGGCAGCCCACCAGGCTCCCCCATCCCTGGGATTCTCCAGGCAAGAACCCTGGAGTGGGTTGCCATTTTCTTCTCCAATGCATGAAAGTGAAAAGTGAAAATGAAGTTGCTCAGTCGTGTCTGACTCTTCGCAACCCCACGGACTGCAGCCTACCAGGCTCCTCTGTCCATGGGATTTTCCAGGCAAGAGCACTGGAGTGGGGTGCCATTGCCTTCTCCACGGTATAGTCCATGGGGTAGCAAAAAGTTGGACACAACTGAGTGACTTTCACCTTCTTTCAGCAAGTCTAAAATCTGGTGAAGTCTGGCAGGCTGGCTACTTAGAGTTGCAGTTTGAGTCTAAAAGTAGTCTGCTGTAGACCAATAAACAGCAAATGTGCAGATGAAATCTGTAGACAAACTGCTGGAGAACTCTCTCTTGCTCTGAGGAGAGGTCAATGAGTCTTTTGTTCTGTTCGGGTGTTTAGCTGGGTGGATGAGGCCCACCCACATTGTGGAGGGCAGCATGCTTCACTCAAATCCCACTGATTTAAATGTAAATCTCATCTGAAGATATCCTCATATAAACATTTAGAACAATGTCTGATCAAGTATCTTGGCACCATAACCCAGAGAAATCGACACATAAAATTAGCTATCACAGCTACTATAGTCTAGAAGAGATAAGACCAAGTTGATAGCCCTAAATAGATTCTGGAAATCCCCAAGAGGTGCCTGCAAAGATGTTCTGAGAACCAGATCCAGACATAGTACCCTCCCCAGGATGGTGCTTCCTGGAAAACACATGATTGTAGGTAAGAGAGTGACGGACTGTTAATGTCAGGAGGCAGGCTGTTATTAATAGAAAAGCATGTGACAGCGGACAGTGAGGACATCACACACCTCTTGAGCACCACTTCATGTCCTCCTGACCCTCCCTACCTCTTTTTTGAGCTGCTGCTATGGTGACCGGGGCAGCACAGACTTGGACCAGCTTTGACAGGGACAGCCAGATAGAGATTCTTCTTGAGCCTGCATAGCATAACTCTCCTGCTTGGGATCTATGACATTCCAAAATGAACTACCCAAGAAAACCTGATTGAACACATGCTCATGTGCCCATCACAAAAGAGAGAAAATGAATGCCCCAGGGCCAGCCTTGGTCAGCGGAGAATGGGCTCCTAGACATGTTTCATAAGGCTGAGTCACTTGTGGCAGTGGCAACTTGGCTAACAATTTCCTTCATTATTTCACTCGCCCTTCCCTGCATGCTGGCTCCCTAGGATGGCATTCCCAAGTAAACCTCCTGCCCTGTAATTCTTAATCTCAGGCTCTGTTCTTATAGCTAAATCAAAAGGTGAAAAAGGTGAAAATGTTTTATTTGAATTTGTAAGGAAGGATTTAAATTAAGCACTATAGTCTACTGATTACCAAATACTAGGTTGAAGGTTTTTATCCCGTGTCACACCAAAAACCACAATTGAACAAGGAGTACATGAAGAATATGGTGGAACTAGAATATGAACAAGTTCAAAAGTCCATGAAAAATGGATAATTTCATTTTATAAGTCTCTCAGTTCTCCTAGCGTAAATAGCGGATCTAATAGTCTCTACTTAATTTCCAATGTTTATACTGCCACATCCTTTCCAGTATTTCTAAACTACCTTGGCTTTTCTGGCTTTTTATCTGGCCAAATATCTCCATTGATTTAAGAGATTTCTAGCAACCCAATGATGCTCCTAACTAATTTGTTGCTGTAAACCGTATCAACAACACTTTATTTTTTATTTCTACAAATCCCCTAAAAGTTAGGACTATGATTATTTATCAAGGACTCCGAAAAATAGATTTTAAAATACATTTTAAAGGCTAGGAAGAGAAAGAATAATCTAAAATAGCAAAACTAGTGAGATTCTCAATCTCACAGTCTGAGAGGTTGTGAAATTTATTCATTCAATATCATGCCAGCCACTATGTCGGCAAATAGACCAGGACCTAGGATCCCCTCAGAAACCCAGGATTCCCTTCCAGTGAGATTGTTCTTGAACTGCCAAGCATGAGACCCAATTGACTGGGCGTCACTGGTGGCTCAGTGGTAAAGAATCTGCCTGCCAGTGTAGGCGACACAGGTTTGATTCCTGGTCTGCAAAGATCCCACATGTTGCAGAGCAACTAAACCCATGCACCACAGCTATTGAGCTTGTGCTCTAGAGCCTGGGAATCACAACTACTGATCCCTAGCACTACAACTATGAAAGCCCACACGCCCTAGAGCCACGCTCAGCAACAAGAGAAGCCACTGCAATGAGAAGCCCCCGCATGAAACTAGAGAGTAGCCCAAGCAGCAACAAAGACCAGCACAACAACAACAACAACAACTCAACTGACTAACCAGAAAGGGCAGCAGTGAGTGACCCAGCCAGGCCATTCCCAATGCAACCAGTTCAGATGTGGGCATGAGACCAGTTGACCATCACCTCGGGGTTTTCAGTCTGAAAGTAAAGGAAAGGAGGCCTTAGCCTTTGTGTAGCAGAGTTGGTAGAGGGTGAGGGGGGATTGTTAGCGGCCTTCTCCCCGCCACAGGGAAAAAATTTGTATGCAGTGAGACCACATGAACCTCAGAGTCAAACAGGGATGAAGATGGACAGAGGCAGAGAGTTGTCATTTTTAACTGTCTGCACCTCTCACGCCTGAGGCCTGTTCTACTCAATTCATTTCAGTAATGAGTTTAAATTTCAATTTATACTTACACTAAAATTGGCTTTTTGTCGCTGTCAGTTGAAAAGATCTTTGCAGTGTCCTATGAGAAAAACCAATTGTGAGAAACATCTTTACTCTTGTTTTCTGTGAGGGAGTGTTTTTCCTAAATGCCCCTGGCCTCTCTCTGTGCCTTTATTTACTTCGTCTCAGAGGAGGTAGATCAACTCATCTGATTTGTCAATTTGAGAAGAGTAAACAGGTCATGCTCAGCTCAGCTACTTTCTTCTGTTCTTGGAGGTAGACAGCCTGCTGTGAGGGGAATTCTCCTTTACCTGAGTAGATCCTCTGAGGGTGAGACCTGCCTGATCCAGGCCTGTCATGACCTGTGGGACACAGGGGTAAATAGGCTCAGTTCTAGAGACACGTAACAGTAGCTCCACTTTCCAACCAAGAGAACCATGTCCTTTCATCTACTCCTTGAAATAACAACAACAATAACAGCTAACACTTACATACTGCTCACCATGTACCAGGAACTTTTTCCTTCCCTCAGCACTTAAGTATTTGATCTTCACAGCAAATTTTTATGGCAAGGATACTATTATCTGCATTTTATATTTAAGAATATGAGACACAGATGGTATAGGCAACTTTCCTTAGATGACACGTTCAGGAAGTGGCAGACCTGAGCTTCAGATGCCGTGTATGTGATCTGAAGTCCGTGATCTAACCACTATTCCTTGCATCACTTGTACTAAGGGAGATACTTTGGCCATAATCTTTTGCTCTTATCTGCCTTTCTCTTTTGTCTTAGTTCTCAGTTTGCTCAAAGGATATTGTATATAGTGTCCCCTTAAAACTCTCAAAACTGATTTAATCACAGGTTTTAGACGATTTCTCCATTGAAGCTATACCTAAAGAGCTACGTCCAGTGTTGAAGTTCAGTGAGTACTGGTCAGTGTCAACTTAATGTAGAAGATACTTATACTACAGGTCAGTCAGTAAAGAATCTGCCTGCAATGCAGGAGACCCAGGTTTGATCCCTGGGTCAGGAAGATCCCCTGGAGGACAGCATGGCTTCCCACTCCAGTATTCTTGCCTGGAGAATTCCATGGACAAAGGAGCCTGGTGGGCTACACTCCATGGGGTCACAAAGAGTTGGAAACAACTGAAGTGACTTAGCATATATGCGAACCTACATCAGCCCAGAAAACTCAACTTCAAAGGCTATAAATTCTTTTCTTTTGGTCAACAAATAAGTCAACTCTGCAGTTGTCTTTAGTGGGCCTTCGAAGTTTCACTACTGATTTCTATGATGCCTATCATAAAGTTTCAACTACTTCAACATATACAGTGTGATATTATACACATACTAGTTAGCTGAGCTTCATGCTGAAGCAATCAGTTGCTAATGGAAGAGCAACAGTCCAGAAGTGGTCAGTTAGGAAAATATGAAAAGGCCTAACTTCAGAGGCAGCTACCACAAGTGCTTCATCAGCTAATCTAAGCTCCCTTGACACCTCAGGATTTGATAATTAAGATACCAAGTGTAAAAAAAAAATTCATTTGGTGGAGTGATCTATTTTCTAGCATAATGAATATAAGAAATAGGTTTCCTTGGTGAAAGCAAAGTTAATCAAGTCTTTGCAACTCCATGGACTGTAGCCTGCCAGGCTCCTATGTCCGTATTCTCCAGGCAAGAACACTGGAGTGGGTTGCCATTCCCTTCTCCAGGGCATTTTCCTGACCCAGGGACTGAACCCAGGTCTGCTGCATTGCAGGCAGATTCTTTACCATCTGAGCTACCAGGAAAGCCCATCAACTGACTAAAATAGTTTAAAACAGAATATGAGTCTGGTACCAGCTTACGGCCTCTATCCTTAGTGATGGACCCTGGAGCTTGATCTCTAAACAGTCTTACACCCAAACGTTTTCTTAGGAGGATTTCTGGATATCTGACTGATGGTAGTGCAAAGAAAGTTGCCTCTGGAATGCTGTTGTAGTCACTGCGCTGTATGGTTTTGGTCAAAGCACTTAAAAGAACATGAACCTGGAAATTTATCACACCTTTAGAAAAGGTTTATAAAGTGGTTCATGTCAGCTTATTAATGAACATTGACTTAATAAATATGTTATATGTGACAAAATCTAGCTGAATTCTTGCTCTGATTATAACCTGGAGAAGGAAATGGCAACCCACTCCAGTATTCTTGCCTGGAGAATCCCAGGGACGGAGGAGCCTGGTGGGCTGCTGTCTATGGGGTTGCACAGAGTCAGACACGACTGAAGCGACTTAGCAGCAGCAAAGTTTTAGAGACATCGTTAACCTGCACCCATTGCTGGCTACCATCATCTACCAAAAACAACTTAAGAATTGTGTATAAATAGAGTAAGGTCAGCTTTAATACAAGTAATGGAAGAAAACAGGCATTTTCTTTGGTCCTTGAATCTAATTTGTAAAGTAGCTATAAATCCCTGAAAGCCCCAAAACTAATATAAAACGGTTATGGTAGATTTCCCTCCCTCACCTGAGAAAGATGCATGACCCACCCCATAGGCTTGCCTTTGTTCAGAAATCACTGAAGATAATAGTCCCAAGATGTGATCTTTTGCCAAGGCCAGAGCCTAAACATCCCAAAATATCACGATGGGTTCCAATAAGGGAAGAGGTGACAAATTCTCTAATTTGAAGCTGTGTTCAAATGGAATCTTTTTAGATCTGTAACAGTATATACTCTATGAGTAACATCTTCATGCTTCATTCAGTAACAAGTATGAGAATAAGAATTCTGAAAGTACAGTTAGATGGACCTCCAATAATGATTTGCTACACTCTGAGGCAAAAGTAGAGTCCTAATATTTCTAAGCAACTGTTCTTTTTTTAATTTAAGGCCATACCCTGCAGCTTGATATACCCATCTGAATGCAGAGTTCCAAAGAATAGCAAGGAGAGATAAGAAAGTCTTCTTAAGTGACAATGCAAAGAAAGAGAAAAACAGTAGAATGAGAAACACTAGAGATCTTTTCAAGAAAATTAGAGATACCAAGGGAACATTTCATGCAAAGATGGGCACAATAAAGGACAGAAAAGGTATGGACCTAACAAAACCAGAAGATATTAAGAAAAGGAGGCAAGAATACACAGAACTGTACAAAAAAAGGTCTTAATGACCCAGATAACCACGATAGTGTGGTCATTCACCTAGAGCCAAACATCCTGAAGTGTGAAGTCAAGTGGGCCTTAGGAAGCATTACTACTAACAAAGCTAGTGGAGGTGATGGAACTCCAGCTGAGATATTTCAAATTCTAAAAGACAATGCTATTAAAGTGCTACACTCAATATGCCAGCAAATTTGGAAAACTCAGCAGTGGCCACAGGACTTGAAAATGTCCATTTTCATCCCAATTCCACAGAAGGGCAAAGCCAAAGAATGTTCAGACTACCTGCCTCCTGCGAAACCAGTATGCAAATCAAGAATTAACAGAACTAACATGGAACAGCCTGATGGTCAGGAACAGGTCAGGGACAACCTGACCCCGATGCTGGGAAAGACTGAAGGCAGGAGGAGAAGCGGATGGATATGACAGAGGACAAGATGGTTGGATGGTGCCACCAATTCAATGGACATGAGTCTGAGCAAGTTCTGAGAGTTGGTGATGGAGAGGTAAGACTGCTGTGCTGCAGTCCATGGTGTGGCAAAGAGCTGGACACAACTGAGTGACTGAACTGAACTGAACACGGAACAAAAAACTGGCTCAAAATTGGGAAAGGAGCACATCAAGGCTGTATATTGACACCCTGCTTATTTAACTTCTATGCAGAGTACATCATGCAAAATGCTGGGCTGGATGAAGCACAAGCTGGAAGCAAGATTTCTGGGAGAAATATCAATAACCTCAGATATGCAGATGACACCACTCTTATGGCAAAAAGTGAGGAGGAACTAAAGAGCCTCTTGATGAAGGTAAAAGAGGAGAGTGAAAAAGCTGGCTTAAAACCCAATATTCAAGAAATGAAGACCATGGCACCAGTGCCATTATTTCATGGCAAATAGATGGGGAAAAAGTGGAAATAGTGTCAGATTTCATTTTCTTGGGCTCAAAAATCACTGTGGATAGTGACTGCATATGAAATTAAACTTGCTTGCTCCTTGGAAGAAAAGCTATGACAAACCTAGACAACATATTAAAAAGCAGAAACATCACTTTGCTGACAAAGATCCATATAGTCAAAGCTATGGTTTTTCCAGTAGTCATGCATGGATGTGACAGTTGGACCATAAAGAAGGCTGAGTGCCAAAGAAAGAAAGTGAAGTCGCTCAGTCATGTCTGACTCTTTGCAACCCTATGGACTGCAGCCTATCAGGCTTCTCCATCCATGGGATTTTCAGGCAAGAATAGTGGAGTGGGTTGCCCTTTCCTTCTCTAGGGGATCTTCCTGACCCAGGGATCAAACCCGGGTCTCCCATATTGTAGGCAGACACTTTACCCTCTGAACCACCAGGGAAGCCCTTGAGTGCCAAAGAACTGGTGCTTTTGAACTGTGGTACTGGAGAAGACTCTTGAGAGTCCCTTGGATAGCAAGGAGATAAACCAGTCAATCCTAAAGAAAATCAACCCTGAATATTCACTAAAAGGACTGGTACTAAAGTTGAAGTTTCAATATTTTGGCCACTTGATGCAAAGAGTCAACTCACTGGAAAAGACCCTGATCCTGGGAAAGATTGAAGGCAGGAGGAGAAGGGGATGACAAAGGATGAGATGGTTGGATGGCATCACTGACTCAATGTAGAAGAGTTTGAGCAAACTCCAGGAGATAGTAAAGGACAGGGAAGCCTGGCGTGCTGCACTCCATGGGGTCACAAGGAGTTGGATATGACAGAGACTGAACAACAACTGGGGCTTGTGGGATCTTAGTTCCCTGACCGGGGATTGATCTTGGGTCCCCAGCAGTGGAAGCATGGAATCCTAACCACTGGACTGCCAGAGAATTCCCTAAGCAACCCCTTTGAACTAAGAATGTGTGATAGGTAAATAATGACTCCTCCAAAAATGTCCATGACTTAATTCCCAGAACTTGTGAATATGTTAGTTTACAAGGCCAAGGAGAATTAAGGTTGTTAATCCAATGACCTTGCAGTGGGGAAAATCTCCTGAACTGTCTAGGTGGATGCAATGCAATTTCAAGAGTTGCTGTAAGTAAAAGAGAGAGGCAGAAAAGGGGAGAGTAAGACATGTGGAACATAAGAATTCAGTCTGATATTGCTGGCTTTGAAGATGGAGGAAATAGTCATGAACCAAGGATTACAGACAGGCTCTAGAAGTTGGACTTAGAAATGAATTCTCCCCTAGAACCTCCTTAAAGAACACAGACTCACTGTGCTTTTAGCCCTGTGAGACCTACTACAGACTTCTAACCTCATAAACTATTAGGTAATGCATTTATATGGTTCTAAGATACTAGGTTTCTGGTCACCTGTTTTATCAGCAATAGAAAAACTAATATATAGGGCAAAAATAAGGAACTATGACCACCCACTCCCCATAGCCATTTTCTGCACTGTATGTGACCACCATACAGTGGTCCCTTGGGCTGCAAGGAGATCAAACCAGTCAGTCCTAAAGGAAATCAATCCTGAATATTCATTGGAAGGACTGATGCTGAAGGTGAAGCTCCAATACTTTGGCCACCTGATGTGAAGCGCCGACTCATTGGAAAAGACCCTGATGCTGGGAAAGATTGAAGGCAGGAGGAGAAGGGGCTGACAGAGGATGAAATGGTTGGATGGCATCACTGACTCGATGGACATGAGTTTGAGCAAGCTCAGGGAGATGATGAAGGACAGGGAAGCCTGGCATGCTGCAGTCCATGGGGTTGCAAAGAGCTGGACGTGACTAAGCTCAACAGCAACAAATGTGACCAGCATAACAGCATCACCCAGGCTCCCTTGCCTCTGTCTTCTGGAATTTCAGACAGTAAGTGGAGAGAGGTGTCAAGATAGTGAGCCTATTTCTCCCCCAACTCTTTCTACTTAATGTCATGGTCCTCGCATGAGGACCCCTAGACCCCCTAGTTCTGCCCCCCTAGACCACAGTTCCTATGGGCTGCTCTCATCCACGGTAAAAACCAACCGGCCTCTGGTTACACTATTTCCTCTCCGTGCCCCTTCACCTGATAAATTTTACCTCTTAACGATAACTGAAACATCTGAAGTCGTTTGAATGGTCAGTGATGAATCTGTAGGTGATCTGCAATTCTGAACTTCTGCCCTACTTCTCTCATAACATCGGGTCTTCTTTCAAAAGAAAAATTAAGCCTTTCCTGGAAAATGCTACAAACTTACGTCAATTTGGGGCAATCCCCAGCTGTCGGGTTAGCAATAGGGCACAGCAACAGGCAATATTAAATCTGTTGTTTCTGTCTTAAAAAAAAAAGAAAAATTAGCTTAACACTCCCACTAGTAAAATTTCACATGCTACATAAATAAAAATAAGAGGGTTTATGCCTTTTTTATTGCCTACAGAATGCCAGGGGCGGATTTTATTTAAGAGCAACTAATGTGAATGTGAGAATTATTATCAAAGAAAACCCTACTGCTTTAAAATGCTTCTTTTAAGTATTTTCTAGCTATTTTGGAACCTTTAAATTTTCCTTTTTACACAAAATGCAATGTTTCAGTTACTTAAACTTCACTACATAAGTGTCCACAATGGAACTAATAGACAAGGGCACTCAGTTTGCTATGTACTTTATTAAACCAATTAAAGAATTTATGGAGAGAAGAAATCAAGTTAACTACCATAGGAAAGAAAAAGGAAAACAAAGTCTTTTGTACTTGAGCCAACGCCTGCATCGTTTCACAGGTGCCCCAGTAACATGATGTCATTTTGATTGGGGCAACCTCTCTCCCACAAAGACAAATGAAAGAGCTCCTTTTAAAATAACCCTTGCACCTCACACAGATGGTCACATCTAAAATAAACCTCCAGGCTGCACCTCAGAAAGAATTTTCTAAAGAAACATTATTTTAGGGCTGCCAAAAGGGAAACCAGTGTTGCCGTATGTACTGACAGCATTACTGGAGAATCAGGGAGAATAGTTTTTTTGCTTTGATTAGAATGGAAGGTATGGCATCTTACTAGTAGTTTTCTCTTCAAGAAGACGCCTTCCCTTGGAGTTTAGGACTTTTGAGCTTGTACCACCACTCTTCCACTTCACCTTACTACCCCCATCCTCACCACCCTCACCTCACCCCCATCCCCTTCTCCTTGTTTGGCCCTTGCAATAAACATTTCTTTGCTGAAAAACAACAAAAACAAGCAAAACACCTTTTCTTTAATTCCTTAAAATTGGATTTCGATAGTACAGATTCAGATTCCTTTTTTGATGCCTTTAGGGTCACCATCTTCTATTGCTGTTGTTGCTGTTTAATCATTAAGTCATGTCTGACTCTTTGCAACCCCACGGACTGTAGCCCACCAGGCTCCTGTCCATGGAATTTCCCAGGCAAGAATACTGGAGTGGGTAGCCATTTCCTTCTCCAGGGGATCTTCCCAACCCAGGGATCAAACCAGGGTCTCCTGCTTGGCTGATGGATTCTTTACCAGTGAGCCACCATTTAGCCTTTAGGGTCACCATCTTCTGTCAACTACCTCCAAAACTCTCTACAGGTCAGCATCCTGTAGCCACTCCTCTAACCTTGACACTCCTTACAACACGTGGGTCCACAAAATTTTTATCACCACTTCGCCTCTTGTTTTGAGATCCTGCCATAGCAGATCACTTTGGCTGGGCACCTAACCCACTTCAGAGCTCTACTACTGTCACGGCTGGGTGGGGCTTTCTCTGCTCTTCCACTTGGAGCATTGCTTTATAGGCTACCAAGGAGACCATCTGTTTCACACTTTTAACTGCCTATTAAATGTTCTCAGCTTTCTGTTATTTCCTTTCAGAGCATCAGTTGAAGCTAACAATGGCCATCCAATTCCATTTTCCTTATGGTTACTATTTTCCCACATTTCTCAAATACTGGAAACATCTCTTGAACTAATGCATTTTCTTCCAGTGCTATACCACTCCAATTTACCTCTAGGGAAAGTTCTAACAATTGCACTGTTTTCCATCACATTCCATGGACTATTTGCGCTTCAGCTGTCATCAGTTTTGGAGTTGCCAGGACCAACTGAGGGTGAGTGAAATAACCTCAATATCTCATTCTTACATTTGCTCTCTTGGACCACTTTGGTACCATCTGCCACAGGTAGGTTTTCCCAGAAGCCAATTCTGAGGCAATGATTAGAACTTGGGAGGTTTATTAGGGAGTACGCTTGCATGCAATGGGCTTCCCTGGTGGCTCAGTGGTAAAGAATCCAGCTGTCAATGCAGGAGACATGGGTTTGATCCCTGGCTCAGAAAGATCCCCTGGAAAAGGAAATGGCAATCCATTCCAGAATTCTTGCCTGGAGGATCCCATGGACAGAGGAGCCTGGTGGGCTACAATCCATGAGGTCAAAAAAGAGTTGGACACGACTTAGCAACTAAACAACTCTTGCATTCAACACTGAGAAGGGGAAGAGATGAAAGCAGGAGTGGTCAGAGACAGAAGTGAAGATTTAATGTGGTCTGGAATGCCTCAGCTGACCACGTGAGGAATTATGAAGCTGCACTGACCATTCTGAGTACCCCGTATTGGTCTATAAGTCATTTGCTTTGAGCTGCCCTAGAAACAGGGTGTAGACTTGGTTGAGGAGGACTGACAGCTGAGGGTGGCACTGTATGCAGACACTCCCAGCAGCTGAGCTGATAAATCCTTTACTCCTAAAGAGAGCTGTGGATTGCAAATCATAATCCTCTTCCTTGTGATTTAAAACTTTTGCCAATGTGTAAGGGCTCCATAACTCTAGTAATGCTTTTTCTTTAAGTCTGGGTGTGAATAAAAGCATGTAAGCCATCAAAGACTTGTTTAGTAGATTTTACACCATTTTGTTATTGAGTCATTTTCTGAAATAGAATTTTTGTAATGTTTAAGTATGAATGATTTTTATATCAGTTTAAAAAAAAAACAGTTTTAAAGAATACAGAATATAGGGCTTCCCTGTGGGGCTAGTGGTAAAGAACCTGCCTGCCAATTCAGGAGATGCAAGAGACACGGACTTTATTCCTGGGTCAGGAAGATCCCCTGGAGGAGGACATGGCCACCTACTCCAGCATTCTTGCCTGGAGAAACCCCATGGATAGAGGAACCTGGAGAGCTATAGTCCATGGGGTCGCAAAGAATCAGACATGACTGACACAACTGAGCATAAAGAAGACAGGATACAGGAATGAAGAGGTGGGGGAAAAACTGTATTTCACATCCTTTTAAAGAATATTATTGTTAAAGAAAAATAATAAAGATGAGAGACCAAAGTCAGGCTCTGAGAGGAAGTTCTGCTGAACAGGGAGTCAGAGGCACCCTGGTCAAAACCAGGTCCCTGAAAGGAGGACAGGAAGCGGTAGACAGGACTTTCAAAGCCAGACCATCATTTCTCTCCCACATTAAAAAAGCAAGGCCTGTGGGAGTTGCTGATTGGCTGAGTCACCTGAGCTTGCAGCTTGGATGGCTCTGAGCTGGCTGGAGGAGGCAAGTGGGAGTATGTCTCAGATTAAGGATTCCAGCTGTCTCACGCTTATTATCTGAATGACTTAAGTTGCTTAATGGCATAAATATGAGTATAATCATAATTACCTCTCCAGGGCGAGCAGAGGAATAAATGAATGGTATATGTAGAGCAAATGCCAAATATTTACTAAAAATTTTTTCTATTATTTAATGTCCCTAGCTTTGGATAATTTTTTTTATTTAAATTTTATTTTTTTACTTTACAATACTGTATTGGTTTTGCCATACATTGACATGAATCCACTACAGGGGTACATGAGTTCCCAACCCTGAACCCCACTCCCACCACCCTCCCCATATCATCTCTCTGGGTCATCCCAGTGTTTTCTGACCCTGTATTTCTTTCTAATTCATGTCTTTCCACTTTTCTGCATCAACACACTTTGCCATATTATGTTGTCCACATACAACCCTTGTGTACCTGTTCTCAGTCATGTTTAACTCTTTGCAGCCCCATGGACTGTAGCCTTCTGGGCTCCTCTGTCCATGGCATTCTCCAGACAAGAATACTGGAGCAGGTTGCCATTTCCTCCTCCAGGGGATCTTCCCGGACCAGGAATCAAACCCACATCTCTACATCTCCTGTATCACAGGCAGACTCTTTACCACTGAGCCACCTGGGAAGCCCCACATATAACCCTTACACATGTCTTTAGTTTTCCCAACCCCATGCTCTGGTTTGTGACTTTTAAAAAAGTAGTGCCTGTTTATGTGCTGGTACTGTGTTACACTGATATACTAGCCCATTTAATCCTAATAAATAATGTATTATTACAGATTAGGGACTTGATGTTTCAAATGTTGAGAAACTTCAAATGCATTACCATCCATCACCGTGAAAATGGTACTTTTATTTTTCCCATTTACAGACAAAAAAAATCTTAAAGAGCTTAAAAAAGTGATGAGTGGTGGTTTCAAACAATTTAGGTCAGCTTGCTTCAACAATGACAGAAAAAGAATGCAACACTGCCATTTGCAGCAACACGGATGGACCTAGAGAATATTATACTTAGTGAAATAAGTCAGAGAAAGACAAATACTGTATCATATCACTTATATGTGGAATCTAAAAAAAATAACAAAAGTTAATGTACATACAAAACAGAAATAGACTCACGGACATAGAAAATATTCCTGGAGGGGGAAAAGAAAAGTAGAAGGTATGGTAATAGTTTATAAATAAAACAGACAATTTTGAAGGCAAAAAACCTGAGAGCCTTATAATGAAGAAAAAAAAAAGTGAGGGTCTTATCCTGAATACCAAGACAGTATAAAGCTACAGTAATTTGGATGATGTGGTATTGGCATAGAAATAGGAAATGAGCCAATGGAACCGAATACAGAGCCCAGAGAATGGACCCTTTTATCCAGAGGAATGGATGATATGGTTGATATATATCTGAATCATTAGGAAAAGAGACATATCCTACAATAAGTCCTGTCGGGGGAAATAAAATTAGACTCCAACTTCATTCTACCAGAAAACTACAAAAATAAATTTCAAGTGATGGAAGATCTAAATGTGAGAAAGTGAAAATGTGTGGAAGAAAACAGAATATCTTTTTGACCTGAGAGTAGGAAATTGCATTTTCTTAATGCCAAAAAGCACAAATAATTTAGGGGGGAAAAGGGATAAACACATTCACATTTGTACCCAAGCCTGAAAAATTAACCACTTAAAATATCAAGTACAATTTTTCACCTATCAGGAAATCTTTCAAGCAAGATTCTGACATGGTTTGTGGAAGTTTTCATAAATCACTTAATTGAAACTTTATAAAATTTTCATATTCAATTCTTTTAAATCCATCATACTTTGTGATAAGTGTAGTAGCAGTCCACCAATATTTCCTTTCAAATGAAGGAAGCTATAGAGTAAGACAAATAGTATGATGATTTTTTGATGACTTATGACCTGGATACTTTTCTTTTTTTTTTCTGTGAAGAGAATATCTGAAAAGGGATTTATCTCCAAAAGAGATCATCTCTTCATGAAAATTTGAACTCATCAAAGTAGCGGGCAGCCAAAGAATCAGGCTAGAAAACCTAAGGATAGAGAATCGTGGTCTTCCTGAGTTCTTCTAGAACTTGTAATGTGAAAGCGTTAGTCGCTCAGTCATGTCTGATTCTCTGTGACCCCATGGACCGTGGCCTACCAGTCTCCTCTGTCTGAGGAATTCTCCTGGCAAGAATACTGTAGTAGGTTGCCTTGCCATCCTCCAGAGGATCTTCCCAACCTAGGGATCAAACCAGCATCTCTTCTGTCTCTAGCATTGGCAGGTGGATTTTACCACTGAGCCATCTGGGAAGCCCCGTGGAATGAAATTTACCAAATTTTGAAATTACCAAAAAAAAAAAATTAGTGTTTTCTGTTTCAGCTATAAATAACCTAAAGAAAGAAAATGGTATTCAGTAAAAAAATTTTCAAAATCTCAATAAATAGAAATATGTGGGAATAAATTTAATAAGAAAAGCACAAATCCTATATGAAGAAAATTACTAAAATTTATGAACTTATGAAATAATACACCATGTTCACAGATGGGAAGAAAACATATGAAAAAGATTAAATTTCCCCATATAAATAATCTTAATGTCATTCTAATTAGACTTTCAATGGAAATTGTTTATCCCTTTATGTTGGGAGATGATTGGGGTGGCAGCGGATATTTTCATAAAATGATCTTAAAGTTTACAGAAAGGTAAAACATCTGATGAAAGCTAATAAATTTAAATTATCCATAAAAACAAGAGTATGGATTAGTACTAACTAATTGTGACTCAGATGGTAAAGAATCTGCCTGCAATGCAGGAGACCCAGGTTCGATCCCTGGGTAAGGAAGATCCCTTGGAGATGGGAATGGCAACCCACTCCAGTATTCTTGCCTACAGAATTCCATGGACAGAGCGCCTGGTGGGCTACTGTCCATGGGGTTGCAAAGAGTCAGACACAACTGAGTGACTAACATCCATTCAATCAGGTTTAAAAGCTCAAGGTTTTTTAAAAAGTCAAAATTTAGGGCAGGCTATATAGAGGAACAGCTTCTAAATCCTGGTTTCCATTCCTTCCCTCTACTCTCTCTATACCTGCTTCTCTCTGACTTCTCCAGTTTTAAAGACACCACCATGAACCCAAACATAATCTAGATGGAACCCAAATCTATGATTTTACAATTTTCAATACCACCTCCTTGGACTAAATCATTCTCATCTCTAATCTTGGACTCTTGAAAAAACTTTCCACATGTCTTGCAGCTTTCACTTTGATCTCCTTAAAGCGAAGTATCAATAGTACTTCAAAAATATCTTGTGGTTTCCCAAAGTACTCAAATCAAAATCTGAACTCCCCACTTCTCCAAAGTTCTACAGAGTTGGTTCCAGCCACATCAGTAAACTCTTTTATACCACTCTCTCTTGTTACCCTCTATGCTCCAGCAACAATGGCCTTCTTTCAGTATTTTAAACAAACCAAACTCACTTCATGTGTGAAACTTCTCATCTGTGGGTCTCTGGGTCTACCAAGCTTTTGCCCTGATCAGTGCATGGTTGATGCTATAAGCAATTCCTCCTCAATATATATCCCTTGACCATCTTTCAAAGCATCCTGTTTTAAATATCTGCAAGGGTCTTTCTTTTGAGTATTTATTTGTTTGGTTTATATTTATTCCCAAATGAGAATGTAGGCTCCAAGAATAATCAATGTGTCTACCTGATCTCTTCAGCACCAGACACAGTGCATGAAATACAGGAAGCACTTTGACAAAGATTTGTTAAATCAAAGAACAGATGCTTGACCAAAGTTTTATTTCTGAGTGTTTTCCTAAGAAAATGCTGAACCTCCAGAAACAGGTTTGCTGTGAAAGATCTTTGAAGGAATGTGCCCTATGTGCCACATACATAGGCCTTTATTATTTCAAAAGGAGACACTTCTATAGCCTAATTTCAGGAATATTTTTAAAATCCAAATGAAAACACAAATGCCTTACTTATATCTGAAGTCACCATCATCAAATATGGATTGACTGCCTTCATCTCTCAAATGTCAAGAGACTGATTAGCAGCGTCTAACATCTTGACTATAGAGACCACACTCAGTGTGCTATAATGATTCATATAAATTAGCTGCCACATACTGTAAGGGAGACATTAATTTCCCACCACCTATTTCTAAGATAAAGCACTAAGTCCTAAATTCACCCTCAATGAGGTTATCAGTCACCCACAAAGCTTGATGTCAATGAAAAGGCCTCATTTGATATTGACATATATCTTAGCTTGGGGCAAATAGGAGAGAAACATCATGATGAACCAGATGAATAATGGATCACATTCTGAGTAGTTACTCTGGAATGCTTACCGCCACCAACTGGGTCACTTGGTAATACTACTCACTGTCTTCTTCCTGACTTGTAGGATTTCTGATTTAAACAGAATTTCTCCATTCCTAAAGATTTCCCTGAATTTCCCTGAGGCTGCCTGGCCTTAGTTCTCCATTAAGATTATCCCTCATCTTTAAAATGGAAAACCAACAAGGACCTATTGTATAGCACATGGAACTATGCTTAATGTTATGTGGCAACCTGAATGGGAGGGGAGTTTGGGGGAGAATGGATACACTTTAAAGAGGTAACTAAGGTTAAATGACATCATAGTGGTGGGGCCCAATCCAACAGAATTGGTGTCCTTAAAAGGAGAGAGAGGGAGAGAGAGACACTCAAGGATGTGTATGCACAGAGCACATGTCTGAAAGCCAGGAAGAGAGAACTTGCCAGAAACCAATGATGACAGTACCTTGATCTCTGATTTCCAGTCTCCAGATTATGAGAAAACAAATTATCTGTTGTTTAAGCCACCCAGTCTGTGATACTTTTTTTTTGACAACTCTAAAGGACAAATACAGTCCTCCTGATGAACTCTGGTTCAGGGACTCCAACATTTACCCCATCACCTTCCCATATTTCTCTTCTGCTGGTCCCTTATCATGCCTTACACCCAAGGCACACTGACTTTGTCAGGATTGCCATTACTGGGACATATGACAGCTGCAGGCAGGAAGGCACAAGTAGCTTAAATGGAGACCCCTTATAATGTAGTCCTGGAAATGAAACGTAAAAGACAGAATATATATATTCAGTCACTGCATGAAGCTTTATTTTTCCAGGAACATCTGCTTTAGAACAAAGATGTGGTTTCTACATATATAACCTCAAATGAAAAGTATAGAATAGCTTTATAATGCCTTCCTAGACTAAAAATAAGATCTGCTCTAATTAGTTGCCAATAATATGCCATAAAAGATTCAGATGCTTGGGGTCCAGGCCCTGAGCACCAGCCTTCCTGGGATAAGGGTTTTCCAATGGGTCAGAGAGACCTGCAATTTCAGTGCTCATATCCTACTTAACTGATGAGAAACTCTTACATGCTTAAACAGGAAGCAGAGTACCTCAGAGCACCTCAAACATTAACTTATGTCCAGAAAGAGAGGCTGAAAGGCATCAATAAAGCTATTAAATACTAGTTCTTCTGTTCATGAATTCATGAATTTTGATATCAAAAAGGATAATCTCCAGAATTCTTATTGGAAATGAATAGAGAAAATAATATATACAAGTCAGTTTTTGACTGAAAACTCTCTCAAAAAGCCAAACACACTCATATTTTGGGTTCTTCTACCTGGTTGATTCGTATTCTCCCGATTATTCTATACTTTTATTTGACAGCTCAGAGGAAGCCAGTTTCATAGAAAGATTAAAAGTTCAGTCATCCAGTTTTTAAAAAGAAAGACCAGCAGCTCAGGCTCTCTAAGTGACAATCATTTGCTCCAAACTTCTATTACTCTATGGAATAAAAGGATACCCTCTAGATGCTCATCCATTTGTATCTGGGTGCTCTCCAACTTGTAGAAACTTTGCAAATTAGTAATCATAATTAAAGTTTATTGAAGACTTACTTTCCAGTTAAGGTTATAAATTATTAAGCAATCGTGCATGACCATTTGTATTTTATAAGCCCATTAGTAGCAGCTTTATCTGCCTCATGAGGTACAATGATGAAGGTCAAGTGACCCTAGGGATCTTCAAAACACATTAATAACCTGGCCTGATAAATGACCTCGAGGTCTTCCTGGCAATCATAGCAGCTGGAACATTTTTAAACAAAGAAATATTAATGGATTTTAAGTTGTTCCGCTTTGACTATACATTATTATGAAATAAAAAATTGTTCAAAAAATGGAAAACAATATAATGTTGTGTTAAAAAGAAAAATATTTATATGGAAGATTAGCAGCTTGTATCCTGCATTATTTCTGTCCTCCTCACTAGTTGTATGATCTGTGTCAAGTAACTTTGCTTCACTGGGTTTTAGCCACCTCAACTGTGCAATCAGAGGGCCAGAGCAAGTGAGATAAGGCTTCACAACTTAGAAATCTTCCATTTGCTTCTCATAACTTGACCATGAACTTCCAGATGTTCAAGTGGGTTTGAGAAAAGGCAGAGGAACTAGAGATCAAATTGCCAACATCCACTGGATCATCGAAAAAGCAAGAGAGTTCCAGAAAAAAACATCTATTTCTGCTTTATTGACTATGCCAAAGCATTTGACTGTGTGGATCACAAGAAACTGTGGAAAATTCTGAAAGAGATGGGAATACCAGACCACCTGATCTGCCTCTTGAGAAACCTGTATGCAGGTCAGGAAGCAACAGTTAAAACTGGACATGGAACAACAGATTGGTTCCAAATAGGAAAAGGAGTACATCAAGGCTGTATATTGTCACCCTGCTTATTTAACTTCTATGCAGAGTACATCATGAGAAATGCTGGGCTGGAGGAAGCACAAGCTGGAATCAAGATTACCAGGAGAAATATCAATAACCTCAGATATGCAGATGACACAACCCTTTATGTCAGAAAGTGAAGAACTAAAAAGCCTCTGGATGAAAGTGAAAGAGGAGAGTGAAAAAGTTGGCTTAAAGTTCAACATTCAGAAAACAAAGATCATGGCATCCTCTCCCATCACCTCATGGCAGATAGATGGGGAAAAAGTGGAAACAGGGGCTGACTTTATTTTTCTGAGCTCCAAAACCACTGCAGATGGTGATTGTAGCCATGAAATTAAAAGACACTTACTCCTTGGAAAAAAAGTTATGACCAACCTAGACAGCATATTGAATAGCAGAGAAATTACTTTGTCAACAAAGGTCCATCTAGTCAAGGTTATGGTTTTTCCTGTGGTCATGTATGGATGTGAGAGTTGGACTATAAAGAAAGCTGAGCACCAAAGAATTGATGCTTTTAAACTGTGGTGTTGGAGAAGACTCTTGAGAGTCCCTTGGACTGCAAGGAGATCCAACCAGTCCATCCTAAAGGAGATCAGTCCTGGGTGTTCACTGGAAGGACTGATGTTGAAGCTGAAACTCCAATACTTTGGCCACCTGATGCAAAGAGGTGACTCATTTGAAAAGACCCTGATGCTGGGAAAGATTGAGGGCAGGAGGAGAAGGGCACAACAGGGGATGAGATGGTTGGATGGCATCATTGACTTGATGGACATGGGTTTGGGTGGACTCCAGGAGTTGGTGATGGACAGGGAGGCCTGGCATGCTGCGGTTCATTGGGTCACAAAGAGTCAGACACGACTGAGTGACTGAACTGAACTGAATTTGACTTTTTCCCTTTGCTAAAATGCTCCAGGTGAGGTCTTTGTAGTTGTCTTTCTCTCTACTCTTTTTAGGAAAACTATAAATGACAGGATATACTATAAATAATCAGGAGTAGGAAATGGCATCCCACTCCAGTGTTCTTGCCTGGAGGATCTCATGGACAGAGGAGCCTGGTGGGTTACAATCCATAGGGTCACAAAGAGTCAGACACAACTGAGCACACGCGCGTGAGACGACTATAAATAATAGGATGCACTGATAGAAAGGAGGTGTTTACATTAATGGGGCTGATTTTGGTCAACTTCAGAAATTTATTTTTTAAGATGTGCTGAGTCCTCTTTATAAATTGGTCTTTGAAATTCAGAAGTTAAAGCTATGTTTAAAATGGTCCACTTTCATTCGTTTAACTTTCTTGTCAATTCCCTTTTATGCTCTCCTTCCTTTTCTTGTTCCACTCTTGGGAAAACAAAGACTATGCTTCTAGGTGACTAGGTATGTGAGGGGAGCAACATAAAATCTCAGGTCAGTGCTCTCTGAACAATTTTTTAAGGAGCTCTCAAAAGTTCAAAGGAATCAACAAGTAATCAGAAACCATTTGATCACTATATATGTGCTCAGAGCTGTGAACAATACAAAGAAGGATGTGAAAAGCATAATCACTCTTTTAGCATCATCATGCTATCTAATGTCAGAGATATAAGTGACATAACATATGAAACCCAAGCAGAGGACAATGTCTAGCACAATGTCTAGCAGTGAAAGCGTACAACTGATGTCTGTTAGGCTATCATGAACGCCACATTTTTTAGGAGGAACAGCGCACTGTGGTCTGTTAGGCACCAACCATGATGAGAATACTTTCCTCAGTTTGGGATATCTGTCTCAAGGTTGTCATTTAAGCAAGCAGGAGGACATCCAAAGGAAGAAGGTAGGGGTGGTGAAGATTCTGGAAATCATGATCTACAAAGATTAGATAATCTTTAAGAGTACTGAATCACTATGTTTTATACTTGAAACTAGTTTAATATTGTAAATCAAGTATACTTCAGTAAAAATAAATAAATAAAATAGAAACAGATTTCAGTACTAAAGAAGAGGGGGAGAAAGATTAATAAAAGAAACTGGAGTTGTTGAATCTACAAACGGGTCTTGGAAATAGAACACTGATAACTGTACTCAAATATTTGAAGGGTTGACTGATACGCTAAAACAGAAAATTAAGGCGGTATCAGATAAGAGAGGCAGAACAGTATAATTCCAAGTTATTAATACTGGTTCCTCACAATAGCCCAGTGAAATACAGTTGATCTTTGAACAAGGCAGGGGTTAATCCACGTATAACTTATAGTCGGTCTTTTATACTTAGGGTTTCTACAAATCCATGGATTCAACCAATCCATGTATAAGCAGTATTATAGTATTTAGTATTTGAAAATACCCACATGTAAGTTGATCTGTTTAAGGCTCATCTGTATATTCATTTGCCAGAAGCGAAACATTTTGCTATACCTATTGGAAATGACATTACCATGTTAAACGAATTGTCCAACTTGTGAAACATAGATCACAAATCTATTTGTTCTCTGGTAGTAGGTAAATCTGAGAAGGCAATGGCACCCCACTCCAGTACTCTTGCCTGGAAAATCCCATGGACAGAGAAGCCTGGAAGGCTGCAATCCATGGGGTTGCTGAGGGTTGGACACAACTGAGCGACTTCACTTTCACTTTCCACTTTCATGCCTTGGAGAAGGAAATGGCAACCCACTCCAGTGTTCTTGCCTGGAGAATCCCAGGGACGGGGGAGCCTGGTGGGCTGCTGTCTATGGGGTCGTACCGAGTCAGACACGACTGAAGTGACTTAGCAGCAGCAGTAGGTAAATAACATCACAAACATAACAATTTAAAACAACAGAAATCTATCTAGAGATTATTATAATGAGTGAACTTAAGTCAGACAAAGAAAGACAAATATATGGTATCACTTATATGAGGAATCTAAAAAAAAAAGTTATAAAGGAGCCTATTTACAAAACAGAAATAGAGTCACACGTGTAGAAAATTTATGGCTTGTTTTCACCAAGGGGGAATAGTGGGTGTGTGGGATAAACTGGGGGACTAGGATTGCCATAAACACAGTACTATATATGAAATGGATAACTAATAAGTATTTACTACATAACACAGTCAGTTCCTCTCAATACTCTGTAATGACCTATATGGGAATAAAATCTAAAAAATAATGGATCTGTGTGTAGCTGATTCACTTTGCTATATAGCAGTAACGTTGTAAATCAACTATATTTCAATAAAAATTAATTTAAAATAAAAATATATAATAAATAAACAAAATTCTAGGTGCACCACTGCATAAATCATATTTTATATGTCACCCTGACTACACACGCTTATGCAATTTTAGTTACCCTAAGGCTCTGGAAGAAAAGTTACAGATGAACAACCATTACAAGAGGGTTAAATAAGAAAGTAGAACTGTTATCAATTAAGGTTATGCATTTTTTTTAGAGGTCTTCTCTCCAAGTCCCAAACTTAACCTTTTTATGACTGTAAACACTGTTTTGCTCTGGATGATTATCAGGGAAGGGAGGAAGTCAAGAGAATGAAGTCAGAGAAGTCTTAGTTTTCTGCAACTTTGTGGGTATAAAAGGACTTAGAACTAAGACAGGAGAAAATTTATTCCACTTAAATCAAATGGAACAAGACTGCAAAAGGCAGAGAAGTAACAGTAAACATCAAGCTGTGCCTCACCCAATGGAAGCTAATCAACAAAGCTGATGTGATCAGCTGTTTTAGGGTAGTTGTGATGGTGCTGAGAGGTGAGATGAAGCCATATTAAGAAAAAGATGGAAGCAGACAAATACAGCAAAAGTGGAGTTCAGGAAAGAGTAAATGTAAATATAAAAGACCAAGGTCTCTACTAATAAAAAGGTCAAGGATGTGAACAGTGAATTCACACAAGGGAATTCAAATAAGAATCGAACATATGGGAAACACATTCAGTCTTACAACATGCAATTAAATATAATAGAACAGTTAAACTGACCAAAATTTTACAAAAGAAGAAACCTAATCCATGCAAATTTCAGGAAAAATAATAGTATTTATACATGGTTTATAGCATTAAAAATTTGTATGAGCCTTTTGGAGAGAGATTTAGTAATACACACCCACTGTGTGTGTGTGTGTGTGTGTGTGTGTGTGTGTGTGGGTGGGTGTGTGTGTGGGTGTGTGTGGGTGTGTGTGTGAGGGTGTGAGGGTGTGTGTGAGAGGGAGGGAGGGTGTGTGTGTGTGTACATCTATATACATAAGTGGGCTTCCCTGGTAGCTTAGATGGTACAGAATCCACCTGCAGTGCAGGAGACCCGGGTTTCATCCCTGGGTCCAGAAGATCTCCTGGAGAAGAGAATGACCACCCACTCCAGTATTCTTGCCTGGAGAATTCCATGGACAGAGGAGCCTGGCAGGCTACAGTCCATGGGGTCACAAAGAGTTGGACATGACTGAGAGACTCAAATATATACATACACATATATACATAAATTTATTATAACCTTTGGTCCATTAATTCTATGACTTGGAATTTCTCCAGAAGAAATAATTGAAAAGGAAAAAAGTCATTTGTACAACAGGATTTTAACCATTAGCAAAAAACTGGAAATAGTCCAACCATTCTTCTGTCATTAGAATTTAATTATGGCACAGAATCAATGAAATTTTATGTGATCATTATAAACAAAATAGGAAAACTATGGAATAACATGAAACTGTTCATGAAATATTAAGTAAAAACATAGGACACAGAATTGTACACACACTTTGTGGTGGTGGTTTAGTCACAGTTGTGTCCAACTCTTGTGACCCCATGGATTGCAGTCCTCTGTCCATGGAATTTTCCAGGCAAGAATACTGGAGTGGATTGCCATTTTCTTCTCCAGGGATCTTCCTGACCCAGGGATCGAACCTGGGTCTCCTGCACTGTAGGTAGATTCTTTACTGACTGAGCTATCAGGGAAGCCCAACACACACATTATGGCCACATAAAAATATACCATGTGTGGATAGATTGGAACATGAATATTGAGAAAGGAAAAGTGAAAGTGAAAGTGACGTCTCTCAGTCTTGTCTGACTCTTTGTGACCCCATGGACTGTATCCTAGCAGGCTCCTCCGTCCATGGGATTTTCACAATCCTATTAGGATGTTGGTTAAAAGTATAATTTCTTTTCCTTGTTTTTTTTTAATGTTGTTTTTAACATTTTAAATTAAATTTTAATAAATTCATTTTTGTTAAGGAACTCTAGGGGATGATAAAGTTTTTTACATAGGGAATATATATGATGAAATCAGGATTGATTGAAGGATTAAGAGCCTAAGTCATACAGTCCAAGTAAGAGACTGTGATATGCATACTCTTGATGACAAGGGGTTTGATCAGTGAAAATAGAAAGTAAAGCTTGATCATGTCATTTTTTTTAAAAAGGCAACAACAGAGTTGTTTGTTTGGCAGAAAATTGAGTGAACCTATAAGTGAGAAATTAATATCAAAGATACTTTAAAAATCCCATGGATTTGGAAATTAAATGTCCACTTTTCATTAATGGGTGTATCTAAGAAGTCATAGCAAGGAAATAGAAAATATTTGTAATAGAATAAAAATGAAAAGTGAATTTACCAGAATTTGTTTCATGCAGTTGAAGCTGCTCAATGCAGTTAAATATAACAGGGGGTCTTGAATAAGGTATGAAAACAAGTAATGGAACTAGCATAAAATTTTGTAAAATTTTGTGAACAAAGTCTGTAGTTTAGTTAATAATACTGTATCACATATTAATTTCTTATTTTTTAAAACAGCATAATATTTCTTTATATTCTCAGAATGGTGAACCTATCTTTTCTAGTCCTGATGCGTAATGACTAGATGCTACAAGTTTAATCATTTATTCAACAAACGTTTATTGGTCACCTACTATGTGCCAAACTCATAGTTCTAGGCACTGAGGCTTAAAAACAGGTTCCTGATCTCATGGAGATTATAATCCATTCCACTGGAGGAAGAAAAGCAAATAGACTTATGACAGAAAAAGACAGACAGACAAAAATATTATATGGTATTAACTGCTATGAAAAGAATTAAAACACACTAATTTATCAAGATAAGTTATTTTACAGTGTGTGATCAGAGGAAGACTTTAGAGGATGCATCAAATATTTGATATTTGACAATATCTGCATGGCAAAAAGCTATGCACTATCTGAGGAGGAAGGAGTGGAAGCCCAGGGATATTCCCTGGTAGACAGAAAATCAAGTACACAGGTCTAGATTTAAGACTAGTATTTTTGAGGAGTCAAAAACAAAAAAGACAAAAAAAAAAAAGAAAGACAACAGTAGCTGGACACAATGGCCCAGGAAGAAAGGTGAACAAGTTGAGGTAAGATATAAATCATGTAACGTTAGGGAATTTGAATAATAAGCAAAGTACAATGGGAGGCAGAAGAGATCCATAATTTGATGTACAATTTTTTTTAAAAGATGACTAGTACCCCTGAAGAATAGACTTCAGGAGATAAGAATGAAAGCAGAGAATTATATCTGGAAGCTACAGCAGTGACCTAAGGGAGAAAAAAAAATGGTAGCCTGAACAAGGATGAGGATGGCAGAAAGAGATAAATTAATCAGTCAGAATCTGTACTGGAGATAGAGTCTATAGAACTTCTGATACATTGGCGAGCAGGGTCACTGGAGGGAGATGTGTCCTGAAGACAAAGAGAAGAGGAAAAAGAAGACTAGGGTGACTCTAATTGGATGGAAAGCTGCCTTAAAGGAAACACTGCCAGAATTGATGCTGTGAGCAAGCATTGGTAGCAACAAGTAAAGGACAGATTGGGGAGAAATTATTGCTCAGTGTTATCTGCCCAAGTGAGTCATTCCAGAGTGCCTTCTCACTGAGAAAAGGAAGAGCACAATGTTCTACCAGGAAGATTGTTGGGTCATGAGTTAATTACAGAGACCTTGAATTGTAACAAGCCTACAGCTTCTGGGGAAAGATATGGCCTGGTTTACATAATGGTTAAAGCAACAAGGTCTAGGAATCCATCAACCTTTTATGTGTGACCTCATTGATCCCCACAAAAATCAATCAAGCTTCTGATATCCATATTGACAAGCCATGAAAAAATAAGTCTTCTTGTGTTTGTTTTTGTTTTAGTCCCAAGAGAAATGCTCCTACCAAAGGGAAAATATTTAAAGACCACCATCACACTGGTTTTCTCTTATTTCCATTTTTAGAAGGACATTGAGATTTCACAGTGGCCTGAAATTCTCAGTAAATTTCATTGTTTAGAGCTACTCCATGCTTCATTTGGGAACCTTAGTTCCCTGCACCATAAACTTTTAATTGTTTATGGAGAACAAATAACACTTGGATAAAATATCTAGACTAAAATAATCTATCCCTCCCACCAAGTAAAAGGCACTCCACATAACATTTGGAAAGTAATATTTGCCAACTTCTTGACTTCAACCCTAAAACTTGCTTTTGAAAAAAAATGTTCTAAAATATCAGGAGTAAAAAGACTCTTTTAGCAAAGTTGTTCTATAAATTAATTTTATATTTAGACACAATTTGATGATCAAGACAACCCACAGAAGTACTTTTAAGATATTTTTTCAACTTTTGAGATTTTAACCAGGCAGATGGATGGATCAAGAGACTGAAAAAAGAGCTTTCACTGCATAGGTCATTGGTTCAAACCCAACCCAACTCAGTGGGAGGGCAATTATCCATCTACTGATCTTTATGAAATGTACTGGTGGGCTAAATTGAGTTTCTAACAAGGAAAATAAACAGCTACAATTGCTGGGAGCCTATGAGGGGCCAGGGATTCATTTAGTTGTTTCATGTCAGGACTGATACACATCAGAAATACTACATTGCAGGACTGACTGAGAATTTTTATCAATAATATGTAAGAGTACTGCATATGTTGATAAAAATATATATTGTTGATGAAAAAAATCAAGGAAATTCACACACATCTACTTATGTATATGTGTACATCTATGGCTATGTGTATATATATACAAATAAATGTATACACATATATGTATGTGTAAATATATACACTTTTCTTTTGATATATCATAGATCTTAATATTTGTGAGCGAAGATTCACAACATAGTTCTGTGGACCCTTACCACTCATAATATATCCCTAGACATTGAAGGATCCCATATTCACAAATGCACCTCTTGCATATAATTTCTTCCTTAAAAGCACTACGATATAAATGAAAAAACTGAAGTGATTCTGTTAGGCCCTTCATAGAAATGTTTATATGTGCGCCTAGCTTTTCCCACATTCCATTTCCATTAAGAGTCGTATGTTTCTTGCCCATATCCTCACACCACAAGTTAACTGCCTTTCCACTTTCACTTAATTTTAATCCCCTCTTTGTTGAACAATTTTCCTGCTGGCTGGAACACTGGCTGGAGCTGTTTTATGAAATGCTTTTGTCTCGTTAGCCTAGCAAAATTAATAAACCTCATGGACCTTCGGGGCCATAGTACATGGCCAAGCCCAAAAAGCTCAATCAGTAAGCATTCCTTGCGATGTGCCATTTTGCTAAATTGGTAACAACTCAGGCACATTATGCTGGGAGGAGTCATTTAGTGAGTGAGTGAGACCAGCTGATTACTCAATCTTTTTCCCTCAGTGCAGCTTTTTATTTCCATTATTTGTCTTTAGTAGTATAAACAAATTTTGCCACATGTTATGGGACAAAAATATTTATATTATTGAAGACCTACAGGTTCTGGAAGTCTTAGGAATCTAACAAACATGAAGGATCTACAGATTCAAGTACATCCTTCTCTCCTAACAACTAGCTGAAAGTTGGCTAGCAAAGAGGTGGTCAGACCAATAGCTAAATGGGCAACTAGAAGAATAAAGATGCCGTTACCATGAAGAGAAATTTGTAGGAGGAAATGAGAATTTCAGGTTTAGACATCTTGATTTCAAGGTCTGTTGTGACAACTAGATAAAAGATATGAAATAGGAAGATGAATCTTTAGAAAAAGACTAAAAAAAAACCTATAAACGTGGGCATCTTCAGTATAAAGGCTGAAGCTGAGGTGATGGGTATAGAAAAGGCTTTTCTGAAGTCAGTCAGCCAATACATATAAATCCAGCTCTTCATGCGTGTTGCGGGTCAGACTTCACAAGCTCAGTCACAGTTCAAGATGTCAATTTTGTGTTCACTGTTTTTCTTTGTATTAGACATTTTTCCTAAGGACACTTCATTTTCACACATGAAAGTGACCACTCAATTTAGTAAAAAAAAAAAAAAAAAGACAAAGAAGCCTTCAGTTGACCATTTTAGTCATATGAAAACCAAGAGTAGAAGAATATCTCTGTGAAAGTGTCACCTGCCAAGTCTCCTATTCAGTTAAGTGTCCACTCCTCCATTTAGCCCCCACTGCATGGACATTTACTTTGCTCCAAAGTTGAGCAAAATTTCACTGCCAAAATACACAAACCAGTTTCTGAAAGCAAAATGTTAATTCGTCATGTCCTGTTTCCTTTTCTTTATGGGAAGGTTTTTCATTACAAATTCAATTTCTTTAATAGATAAAAGGCTATTTAGATTTTCTATTCTGTTTTCTTTTTATTAAGAGTGGTAGTACAATGATACCAACTTGAGGAAAAGCTTATATTTTTATAATTTCTAACAATAAAGGAGAAAAGGGCTCTCCTTACAAAAAATCTTTTGTTTAAATCTTCCCTTTCTGTTGAAAATTAAGCCACCATGAACATGAAGCCAAAAAATGTTGGTCTTTCCTTCTAATACAACACAGATGGACAATGTGCCACTCTGAGGCCATGCAGGGGACCAGCTTTTCAGCACTGGAAAGGTCACATCAGAATTAAGTTGGTTTCACAGTAAAATGAAAACAAATAAAAACTTTGTGTTTACCCCTCAAACCCAGTTTTTTAGGTTCCTCCATAAAGACACAGCCAGGCGTAGCACTGCTGCTCTATTACCCACTGCAGGCTCTGCTCTTCATAATCTGGAGAGAGGCACTGGTTCACTGCCCCAGAAATCTCATCATGAAGCACCTATAGTACTTTCATGAAACAGAGGGTCTGTGCCTCGCTCTCCAGAAAGTGCTCCATGAGTTTTGCTGGAACAAATTAACAAATTGAATTATTATTATGTCTTTCCTTCTTGCTTGATTCTCCCCCAAAAAAGCATAAAGAAGCATAGTTTCAGAGTTTTAGTAATTAATAAGAGCTTTTTGGTCTGGAGAAAAACAAATATCGCATACTAACAGAGGTTAAAGCGTCTGCCTCCAATGTGGGAGACCTGGGTTCGATCTCTGGGTCAGGAAGATCCCCTGGAGAAGGAAATGGCAACCCACTCCAGTACTCTTGCCTGGAGAATCCTATGGATGGAGGAGCCTGGTAGGCTACAGTCCATGGGGTCGCAAAGAGTCGGACACGACTGAGCGACTTCACCTTCACCTTCACCAACACATATATATGGAGTCTAAAAAGATAGTACTGATGAAATTATTTGCTGGGCAGCAGAGGAAATGCAGACATAGAGAACAGATTTATGGACCTGGTGCAGGGATAGGAAAGAGAGGATGGAATGTATGGAGAGAGTAACATGGAAACTTATAATACCATATGCAAAATAGACAGCCAATGGGAATTTGCTGTGTGACTCAGGGAACTCAAACTGGGGCTCTGTGACAACCTAGAGGGGTGGGATGGGGAGGGAGATGGGAGGGAGGTTCAAAAGGAAGGGATATATATACACCTATGGCTGATTCATGTTGATGTTTTGCAGAAACCAATGGAATTCTGTAAAGCAATTATCCTTCAATTAAAAAATAAATAACTTTTAAAAATAGAGCTCTTTGGTCTGTGTATAATTTAGCATAAAACATGTCAGGCATGAATGATCCTTCACACTTGTGTAAGAGTTGGGAGCACCAACTTTTGCTGTAAGAAAATATAGTGAATCTGACCTCATTTATGACTGCTACACAAAAGATTTAAAGGGAATTAATTTTGCCCTTGAAGTGTTTTGATGTGAAGCAATGTCACTTATGAGATTTTTCTCATGAATTTATCTTTTGGCTAATTTATTTATAAATTTAACATCTTCCACTTTTATAGGTAAGCAGGAAATAAAACTTCCCAATATTTATCCTAAAGTTACCTCACCCTTTATTCAATTATTCCAAAATTTTTATAAATCCATTCATACTCAATTTACCTAGACTGATTCCCTATTGTCATCAACTGTTATAGTAAAAGAGAGAGAATTTGAAGAAAAGACCTAGATAGACTCTTGTTCAATCACTTCAAAATTGGAAGCCTCAGTTTTCTTATCTGTCAGATAGACCTAATATGACCTATACACATAGGGACAATGTGGAGGGGTTGAAGTACCAGTATCAAAAGTCTTTGTAAACGATAAAGCCCCTCACAATATGCAAAATATTATGACCTTGTCTCTATTGTTCAGCTAATCTACTCCATCCCTTGTTATTGGAAAGATGCCCTCTGCACCTTCCACAATTCTAGAATGCCCTTCTTGGATACCTCTCCCTGACACCAGCCCCCTGCCCACCCTCCATCCCTACACACACATGCCATCAGCTCTTGGAAGGCCACGTCAACGTCTCTTAGTGTACCAGATATCCAGGGTCTTAATAGATATTTGTTATAAAATTAAAGACAGAAAGCAAAACATGTTAAATATGGAAGAGTACTTTGAGAAATGTAATTTTTTTACATTTAAATGGGACTTTATAATTTACTATACACACACACACACACATATAAAACTGTAGTTCTCAAAAAGTAAACTAAGCAGATATTATTACCCTCATCTTGTCAAATGGAAAATAAAGTTCAAAAGAATTAAGTGATTTGCCTAAGCTACCAGTGAGTAACATCCCATGCTTCACAAATGTGAAGTGTTTCCATTTTCTACATGTGAAAATATTTTCCTTTCTCACCTTTCCACCTCATTGTTTTCTAAAGCAAAGTGAGGAAATGAGAAGACCCCTCTCTCACAATTTACATAGTACAGTTATGCAGCATGATCTTCTACATGAATCCCCCTGCATCAAAGGCTTTCCTTCTGGAAGCCTGGAGTTTCTAGAATTTATCTGGGAGAGAGAAAGGTGTGGGCCATTCTCCTGCCTTGGCAAAATGGTCCTTTTCACTTCTGAGTGCTCTTGACTCCAGAAAAAAAGGCTCCATTGCCTCTTACCAATCTCCTACATAGTTCTTAATAAACTGAAAATCATATGGCAGAAGGAATTGAGCATTTGAAGAAGTGACAGTTGAAAGTGCTGGAATACACATTTGGCACTTAAAGAACCACAAATCAGTCACAAACAGTAAGTGAAACATTTTTACTAACCTAGCTGTAGGAAGTAATCTTTATCTCTTATCTGCAAAACAGACCTGGGGAAATATAGTCATTCCTTTGTATCCATAGGGAATGGATTCCAGGACCCTTGCAGATACCAAAATCTACTCATGCTTAGGTCTCTTATATACAATGGTGTAGTATATGTGACCTACAGACATCATCCAGTATATTTTAAATTATCTCTAAATTACTTTTACTTACAATGTATATGTTATGTTAACAGTTGTAAATGCTATATAAATTGTTGCTTGTGTGTGTGGCAAATTCAAGTTCTGCTTTTGGGACATTTCTGGAATTTTAAAAAATATTTTCAATCCATGGTTGGTTGACTCCATGGATACAGAACCCTCAGATGCAGAACCCACAGATACGAAGGATGAGCTATACAGGTGGGGCTGCCTTTCAAGCCCCTTTATATAGGCAGAGGCATTTTAAAGACAATGAGGGGACAAAGAGAGGGAGTGAAGGATGAAGGGAAGAAGGTGAGGATGGGGAGAAATAACATCTCAACAATATGTGGCTTCATTAGCAAATGGAGTGTATGGCCTACCAGCTTAGAGGTGGGACATTGAAGGACAGTTGCTCTATGATTCTGGAAAGGAAGGCAGAGGCCCCTGCCAATCACCTGCAGAAGAGACGATGTCATTCAAACACAAGATACAGTGACTTGGAGCAAAGGATAGAGAAAATCCATGACAGAGCTGGTGGAGATTCTGAGCAAATGGAGGTTTTTAGAAGGTCTGTTGCCACCAAAATGACCAAAAGAGATGCCAAACCTATCTGCTTAGTAGTAATCTACTAGCTATTCTGTATTGAACACAACTTTGTGAAAACCATTTCACTAACAGCAAACTCTTATTATCAGTCAGGTTTTTAAGTACTCTGTGCATGCTAAGTCACTTCAGTCATGTCCAACTCTTTGCAACCCTATGGACTGCAACCCACCAGGCTCTTCTTTCCATGGGATTCTCCAGGCAAGAATACTGGAGTGGGTTGCCTGCCCTACCCCAGGGTTAAGTACTCTACATTGATTATCTGAATGACTTCTGGTGACAAGTCTGTGAGGCAGAAAGGGAGCCAGGAGAGAATTAGGCTATTTGGCTGAAGTTCAACAACTTGCAAATAACAGGGTCAGGACCAGAACCTGGGCAATTCCATTCCAAAGTCCACATTCCTAGCCATCCACTATGCACGTGGATTCTCATTATCTCATGGAATCCATGCTGTGACACAGCCAAGAAGGTACTGTGAGAAAGCTGTGACTGAAAGGCTAGTACCTACCTGCTCAGTGTCAGACATAAAAGGTGGGGCCAGGATTCAGACCAGGCCTATCCTAATCCACAGCCCATAAAGTTGCCCTCAACACATAACCTGCCCAGGAAAGAAGTATCCTTTCCAAAACTATAGCTCCCATAAAGGAAATGGGATCGTTTCTATGTTTTTATGTCTTGGAATTCTCAGAGCCAGGTTTGATGTGATGCTTTGGCTCAGGAAGGTGTTCACATTCCCAAGTCCCCACTCAGAAATTACACATTTTTCCACTTGGAATATCCATTAGGATTTCCAGGAGTATCAGCAATCAAAGACAAACTAACAACCTTCATCCAATCAAAAGGGCTAAGGAAGAGGAAACTAACATTCTCCTAAGCAGCTGAGCTAGGGAAAAATCTGTTTGAGAACAGTTTCTGCTTTCTGCAAAGGCAAACAGGGTTGGATTTATTTCAATAGAACCACATTATCAGAAATCCCCTTTTTAATAAGTTGCAAAACTACTGTTCCCCAGGCTCACTCTTGGATGTTTCCTACTTCATCTTTCTTTACATCTCAACTCAGAAGAAGTTAGTTGGAGAATAACAAGAGTAAAATCTGAAAATGAATAAAGCATTTTGGGGAAAAAATGTCATTAAAAATATAGGCTTATTTCCCCCTGAACTTTACTTTCTTATCCAGGAAGCCCTGACCTATCGTGGCCAGGGCCAGTGAGACAAAACTAGGGAAAATTAGGAAAACTCTTCCTAAACTGTCATAACCTCCCCTTCCCCAGCCACCACCCCAATACACACACTGCCTCCGTCCAGTGTCCTCTGATATCGAGTATCCTCATACTTTGGAGCTCTAGCAAACTCTATTCAGACTGGTAACTCAGATGTCCCTATGTGCACACACATATGCCAACAAAGCAGCTCTAAGACAGGTCAGTGGGGAATACTCTTGGATTACATGAGGTCACACAGTACACCGCCTAGGTGACAGACACCTATCACCTAGTCACTCACTTACATAGACCAGGCCTGCATTGGCCACAGCTCACAAGAGGCCAATGACTGGCCCAACCTCTAGTCACCTAGAGTGCTGGGTTCAACTTCAGTATAGAAGCAGCAGCAAATCTACAGTTTAAACACACAGGGAATCTGACAATTAGTGGCCATCTGGTCCACCCCCATCCCATCCTCTCAAAAGTTTTTTCTTCTTCCAAGTCCATGCCCTCCCATGCTCTCATGTTCTCAAGCAAGCTTTGTCCAATCCTTTGGACTCTGCCGATGAGTGAGCAACATGCTCTCCCTTTTGTCTGTGACTGTGCCCCAAATACTGTCAGCAGTAACCCCTGTCCTCCTGCCTTGGAAAAGAGCCCTGTATTGTGCTCTTCTACTGCTTGTCTCCCCTTTCAGAGCAGCCAATTAGATCCCTTGTGTGTGTGACCCTGTCAGTGGACAGCGAGGAAAGTCCTGAAGTGATTCATGTTTCCCGGACAATTCTGCATGGATTCATTCACATACAGTAAATCTCCTTGTCCCAAGAGTGCTAAGATGTCATCTTGGAAAGCTTAGAGTATCACAGACACAGGAAGCCAAGGGTAACTTCATGAGAAGCAAACTCTTTATTTGACATGGAAACTCCTCAAGCATTATTCCAGAGCACCAAATTCACCAAGTTTAAAGCCAAAACTGCTCTAATTAGCTCCGTCTTGTACAAAACCACTGGCTACAAAGAAGATATTTTTGACCTATTTAATTCAAGGGCTCTGCCTTTATGGGGGAGGATGATTATTTTAAAGCTTTGGGCTTTTATGGACATAAATTAAAAAAAAAATCATCATTCTCCAATCGCTGCTTTGTATTTAATTTATACCAAACCATAGCCTTAAGAAACATCAGTAAATCTGAATGAGGACTTTCTGGGTGCAAGTCTCTATATTCAGGACCAGGAAGATGGGAAAGTGTTTACCTAATGTTAGTAATCAAGGAAAGAATTCAGGCAAGTGCTGATAATTCTGATTCAACACTAAAACTTCCAGACAATTGAAGGAAGAGTGGAGAACTGCTTAATGTTAAAAAGAAAAAAAATTAGATAAAAATGCCAGCTCAGTATCTACAAAGCCAAAAGTAAAGTGTTAGTTATTCAATTGTTTTGGCTCACGCAGATAATAAATCCAGGCACCAGGAAACCATACAAGAAGAATGGACCAAAATAAGTAGAAATAAATGGAAAAGCTGAAAAAAGCATCCCCACCCTATCCGCACCCTACCTCCCCGATGCATACACACTCATCAGTCTATTTTTTCCCCTAGAAAACCTCCCTCCTTCTTCCCAATAGAAACGTCTTCTTGATTTTTCTAAATAATTACTGCTAGAAGTCATTTTACATGGCTTTGTCTACACACAGTAAGGGCTTCCCAGGTGGCTCAATGGTAAAGAACTCGTCTGACAATACAAGAGACACGGGAGATGAGGGTTCGATCCCTGGATCAGGAAGATCTCTTGGCGGAGGAAATGACAACCCACTTCAGTATTCTTGCTTGGAAAATCCCATGGAAAGGAGCCTGGTGGGCTACAGTCCATGGAGACACAAAGAGACACGACTGAGCAACTGAGCAGGCATGCACATACACTAAACGGGGAAGAAAAATAAACTACAAACCACCTGGTGATGCAGTCACATAAGGTGGTATTGTATGCCTGCCGGTATTTTTGTACGTAACCCATTTGTGTAAGAAAACCCATGTCAGACGAGGGGGAACATCCCATCTCCACTAGAGTGGATCTCTATCAAAAACACACAGATAGAGTCAGAATGCCAAGAGGCCAATGCCACAACCCCCAGGGACTTTTGGTGTGAGGTTTTCTATCTTTTCTATCTACACTCACTCCCAGATGATCTCATCTAGTTCCATGACTTTTCATGACAAATTATTTCCAAATTTGTATCTCCAGCCAGGGCCACCCCTTGAGCATTTGAGACCTGGGCAAATTTTTTTTTTCTTTTTTTGCCAATCTCTGTCTCTATAAACAATTTGAATCACCCATAATCTGCCTGTCAGCACCATCCTGATGGCCCAACTTCATTCAGTCTTGAAAAGGAAAGACCTTGCTGAACAGTGGAGCGATCCCCCTGGGATGACCCCATCCACGGTGCACTGACATTTCCAGTTGCCCCAGGCCCCAGAGAGCACTTTAAAAAGCTGGAGAAAGTCAGTCCAAAGCCTGGGACCCCAGAGGTGCACAGTTGGGCCAGTGGCCTGCTTTTCTTGGATGAAGGGGACACTGTTTCCAGCCTCAAACTGTTCCAAATTTCAAACTTGTCAGAAGTCACCCGCTTCCCAGCATATAACCATCCACCAGTCCAACAACTGGCACATTTACATGTCTTCATTTCTCAATAAAAATATCCATATACACGTGCATATTATGTGTCTGTCTGTCTCTATCCTCTCTCCACGAAGTTACACTGAAAAATGAAGCCCTCAGGATGTCCAGACCGTTACTATCATGATGGGGGAAGAAGGGGTGGTAGCCTATCAAATACTACATGATCAGCAATTCCATGCAAAAAAAAAAACTCAGCAAATCTCATTTTTCCCAAAAATGTTACTTGGGGTAGGGTAGGAGAGAGGAAGCCATGAATTCAAAAGAAGAATCTAGGCTATAGAAAGATGATTTCCCTTCCTCTATGCCCAGAACGAGGACAGTTAAGGCTCTCCGGAACCAAATGAGAAAACCTTCTCACCCAAGATGGGCCCAGAGAAGAGCTGAAAAGAACATAAGGTTGAGGAGAGGTTGTCTTCTTTCCCCTACTCCCCCTGTTTCCAAAATTTACCCCATTTACCATGAAAACTACTAATAGGAATGATCCACATCTGAGAGCTGCCCTCTCAGACATCAGGGGACATGCCTACTGGTTCCTAGCAGTTAAAGAGAGTCACCGCAGGGTTAAATGGGACTTCTTGGGTTGCAGCACTCACCCTAGGGACTGGCATCAAGTTCTTCCAGGAAACTTTGAAGACTTGGAAGGCTCAAAGAGGAAAGCATCTACCACAATTAATCAACAGAACTGCATAGCACATATTCAGTTAAAACCTCAACTGGAAAAAAAAAAGACCCTAAAGGTTTTACTCCCTTAAACCAATGTTGTGACCCTTCTGCAATATTATGAGTGGTACCCCCCGCTTCTGTTTGCTGGATAACAACTAGGTTCCTTTTGTTTTACAAGACAAACTATGACCTTTTCCAAATATATAGTATCACTTTCCCCTTTCAAATGACTTTTAAAGTTTGCCAGCTTGTGACTTCAAGCCTACACAGCCCTGTTAAATGTCATAAGTTTGCCCTATCTATATGTCCCAAGGTCCCTCCTTTTCTGCTAACCTTAAAACAGTTTTGGGGTGGGGGAGCATTCTTGGGTTGTCCACATGTACAAACAGCTTATGACTAGATATGTGAAGAACAGAGGGATGATCACAACCTTTCTCCTGAGTGCAGATATTCTGAAAACAACTAAAGCTATGTTCAAAATTTGGAATGTAAGGACTTCTGGTTTCCTACAGAAAAATTTAGTGGTTTTTTCTTACTTAATGCCAGCCAACATGCACCAAAAATCTGGTTGACTCACCTTGACCTTCTACCATGGACCTATCACTGGCAGAATTTTCCTTGAATATATAGCACAGAGCTACATGACCAGTGACCAAAATCAAAACATTTCTATTGCTTATGCTGGCATTTTATACCCCTGTTCATTGCTTTTGACATTAACCACAGAAACCTATTTGACAACAGGTTCAAGGTATATCTGCCTGGGCTTCCTTGGTGGCTCAGCTGGTAAAGAATTTGCCTGAAATAGTTTGATCCCTTGGCGGGGAAGATACCTTGGAGAAGGGAATGGATACACACCCAGTATTCTTGCCTGGAGAATTCCAAGGACAGAGGGGCCTGGTGGGCTATAGTCCATGGGGTCACAAAGAGTTGGACACAACTGAGTAACTAACACTTCACATCTGTCAACAGAGTTGGCCAAACAGCAACATATCTTTGCTCCCTTACAGAATTCTGCATTCAATAAATAAGAGTAAAATCACTGCTCAAAAAACACCAAGTAAGATTCCCAAAAGTGTTCACCTTCATACTCTCAAAATCTTTCCTGTTAAAGGAAACATATTTAGCAAATTACCACGTTATGTGCAGAACTGTGACCTCCTCATTTACACCTGGTTGACTCATTCTTGAAGGAATAGAAGGTAATCTTGAAATTAAATGCTTGACTATCACTTTGGGGTATAGGCTGATAAACTAGCATCAGTTGTGTTGAACAGGCAATTAATGTAGGGAGTAAAGACCTTTCCAATTGCCCTCCAAATACCCTTGAGAGAGGCATGCAAGGTCACAATGAAGCCCTTACATGTTAAAAGAATGAATGCATTGAGAAGTTTTGTTCCAGTTTATCAAGAAGTTCAGGACACAGAATGAAAAAAAAAAAAATGCCTTTGGGAAAACATCTTCAAAGAAGTGGAAGAAACTTGTAGACTCTGATTCTATAGCAGAAAGAAATCAAGCCCCTCTCTTGTCTCTAGGAAAACATTGCAGGCTGATGTATCAGTACAGCCGTCTTTATTTCTGTTTTGTGAATCTAATCAACCAAGCCTTTTTTTCCACAAAGGTGTCTCACATCTGTAATTTTGGAGCTCCTTCAATCCAGCCTCCACAATGCTGCCAGAGTGGTCATCCTAAAATGTAAACCCAGTCATCTTACTTCCTCGTTTAAAATCCTTTCAGCTTCATTGATGTCATATAAAACTCAAACACCTTATCATGGCATACAAAGATGGCCTTCCTTACAACATCCCTTTCCACTTCCCGACTCTTACCCTATGTTCCAATCATAATGAATCACCTTCAGTTCCCAGAATGCCCCATGTTCTCTCATGCTGCCACAGCTTTGTTCATAATGTTCCTTCTTCCTGGAATTGTATTCCCACCACTATTGCTGGGATTAATCTCCTGGATAAATATATTCAGTTCTTAAGACCAAGCTCACACATTCTTCCCCAGAAAGCCTTCCTTAGGTTTACCAATGTGATCTAGGCTTCCTCCTCTCTGTTCCTGCAGCATTGGGTCATAATTGGGTCACCTACAAAAAGTGAAATTACATAGGACATCTCTGATACAGAATTATATATGAGGAAATGCTATGTAAAAATATGTTACAAATATTAAAACATAGGTAAATATAAAACAAAAAGACTGTGAAGCCATTTGGCCCATGAATTTTTCTTTCTTTTTTTCCCCCTGTGGTCTCTTGCCAGACCTTTGGGCACTATTTAGTTGATTATATTCACCAAACAGAGAGCAACATGGCTGTCTAAGACCTCCCTCTAAGATCATGAACCAGAAGGTATTCGTATTACCTTTGCTCACATTCCATTGGCCATACCTAGATGCAAAAGAGAGGAGAACTGTAATCTCCAGTTATATGGCCAAGTTATATAACTTAGGGATTACACATGCCAAGCTAAACTTAGGGGTTCTCATACTTACAAAAGAAAAAAAGAAGGATGAGAAAGAAGAGGAGGAAAGAATAGATACTGGAGGACATCTAGGAATGAGTAACTTAAAAGCAAAGTTTATTAAATACTTAAATAGTATGTTTCTAATGACATAGCAAATACAGAAGTTACAAAAATAGAATTACAAAAATATTTTTAATAAAGTTTCCCATCACCTAATACAGAAAAAAGTGACTGGAGACTTCATGGAGAAATGGAGGAAGAGAATAGAATCAGAGCTTGACTATGTTGAATATACTCCTATTTTATAGGAACCGATAACTTATCTTTCAAATTTAAAACATGAGCTTTAGACATAACAGTTTCTGAGCTTTTTAACCTCTGGGCTATAAATTAGTAGATATTCATCAACTCTGCTTGTGAAACTTTTCTCTTGGCAGACAGAAGAAGAGCCCAGCCTATACAAAGTAGTTTCCTGAGGTTTAACATAGTAGAAGTAGAGATTGCGACAAAACTACACCCTCTGCCAAAGTTTAAGGAATTCACTAATTTCCCCAATGGCTTCTGTACTTGCTCAATTTCTGAACAACATGATCCTGAAAGGAGCAACTTATTACTTAAAAATAAACCTTGAGTACCATATAAAAATATATTTTACAACAACTGATCTAAACTTTGGTTTCTAAAGTATCTGGGCCCTTGGTTTTTCCTTTGCTGTTGAACATCAGAGCCATGTAAAAAGCTAACCCTTTGTACTCTGTGTTGTTCACTGATGTGGCTCTGAATTGGGCACAGTTGCTGTTCTCTAGAAACTTGAGGCCAATCATCAGAAAAAACTCTGCTTGCCTTGCCTTCAGGAATCAAAGAAAAGAGAACAACTAGGAGAAAAGCTGCTGTGGCAGGAATCAACTTTAAGATCTACTAGAAGATTCTGATCCCATGTTTGGGAGCCTTATGTTAGCTTCCAGAGATGGAAAAATAATAAATGGACTTGACAAGATGAGAAAGAAAGTCAGCCAGTTGTTGGAGGGAACAACTTACTGAAAAGAACAGGAGAAAGAGAGAGGAAGAGAGACAGACACACAGATATACAGGTTTATGGAAAGAATACAAAAAAACAGGTAAATTTCAATAGCAGGGGCATAGTTTTGCTCTATTGGCCGAAAGAAAGTAGTTTTAGTAGCAGCTTTACAAAATAATTTATAATTTTGTTTCTAGCCATATCATTAAACTAAATACCTACAGATTCTTACTGCTTTCAAACACACATGCACACACATACACCTTTCAAATGCATAAAAATTTCATACAAATGTAAGGGAAAATTTTAAGGGCCAAAAGTGAAGGAGAACAAAGTGAAAAGCAAGGTAGGAATCCTTGGAAGGTTTGCCAACCTCAGGAACCTAAAGTGCTTAAGTTCTAATACATATGTGGGAGAGGCAGGAGATGGAATGAAGATCTTCACATAAAGTTGGGATCTTTAAAGATCTATACCTACATTGCAAGGGTATTTTAGAAAAAATTCCTCTACTAGTCTAGGGAAATAACAAGTAAGCTTACCTATTTGGGCCTGGGACCTGGGTGGGTGAGACACAGTCTTTCCTGAAAATATGTAATAGTAGGTATGCCACATTTGGGTTTCTGGTTCAAATTTATACTTCCTACTTGGTCCAGAATCCACTAAGTGAGAAGTAACATAGAATCAGACCCAAAGTTTGCATATGCTAGTCCCATGCTCCCAATTTGCAGATGCAAACTATTATATATATAAAAAAGAAAGAAACAGACCTAAAGTGGATGATACATGGGTGGCTGGCATAGGCAGAACCACTCCTGAAGGATATATGTCCAACACATGTCAGACAAAAGCCTTCAGGCGAAGTCCTGCTTAAGACTTCTTACAACTGAAAATTACAAAACATCCAAGAAACAATTCAAATGAACAAGAGAAGCAGATACAACAGTAATATTAAACTCTAAGAACTCTAGATCTTAGAACTATTAGAAAGAACCTATAGAATTAGTATGACATAAAAGAAAATTAAAAACAAGAAAAGTGTACAAAACAATATCTAAAAAGAATGGGTAGATTTGAAGGAAAAAAAATAGAACTTCTAGAAATTAAAAAGAAAGGGTCTGAAAGTAAAAGTCCAATTGTTGGTTCAAACTGCAAATTAATTACATCTAAAGAGAGAACTCATGAACTACAATTAAGCATAAGGAATCAATCCCAAATGCAACACAGAGAGATAAAGAGACAGAGAATACAAAAGGGAGATTAAAAATAATGAAAGAAAGAATGAGAATGCTCAACATAATCAGCAGTCACCTCAGAAAGAGAATTCGTGGAGAGACAATACTTGAATTAACATCTGAAATGTCTGAAAATGTTTTAGAATCTTTTAGAATTGATCAGAAATGCAATCCTTGGATACAGTAAACATGATTTCAAACGACTGTTAAGTAAAAGATCCCTATGAGGATATTGTCTCTAACTCTCAATTATCTGGGCATAAAACTGTGAAAGTGATAGTTACTTTCTCTCAGTCCTTTGAATAGAAAAACAGCAAATTAGATACAGGTAAAAAAAAGAAATGGTAAACACATAGGTAAATCTAAATAAATCCCTGGCTATATAAAATAATGATACTAAGAACTGATGTAGGTAATTGTGATGGTTAATTTTATACATAAGTTTGGCTGGGACATGGTGCCCAGGTAGTTAGTGAAACTTTATAGAGATATTTCTGTGAAAATGTTTTTTGAATGGGTTAACACAAGTCAGTAGACTTTGAGTAAAGCAAATTGTCCTCTGCAAGGTGGGTAAGCCTCATCCCAACAGTTGAAGGCCTTAAAAAAAAAAAAAAAACAAAAAACTGACCTTCCCTGAAGAAGTGGGAATTCTGCCAACAGATCACCTTTGGATTTGAAATGTAACCCTTCTGCCAGTCTCCAGCCTGCCAGCCTACCCTGCAGACTTCCTACCTGTCGGCTATACAATCATGTGAGCCAATTTTTTAAGATAAATATTCTCTCTCTCTCCCCGCCTATCTCCCTCCCTCCCCCATGTATTAAAGTCTTATATCACTTTTTATTGCATTAGTCAGGGTTCTCAAGAGAAACAGAGCCAATAGCATTTAGTGTGCGTGCCAGTCACAGCCTAGGTTGTTACCTGTGCTTCTGACCAATCCGCTATAAATCAGAGGTTTCTAAGTCTCCCTCCTTGGGTTCAACTAATTTGCTAGAGTGGCTCACACAACTCAGGAAAACAGTCTACTTACTGTTTATCAGTTTATTATATAAGGATATGATAAAGGATAAAGATGAACATCCAGATGGAGGAGATACACTGGGCAAGGTATGTGGGAAGCACCGCAGAGCACTCATGCCCTCTCTGAGCATGCCGCTCTCCCAGCACCTCCACATGTTCAGTGACCCAGGAGCTCTCTGAACCCCACAGGTTGGGATTTTTATGGAAGCATCATCATGTAGGCATGGTTGATCATTAACTCCATTTCCAGCCCCTCTCCCCTCTCTGGAAAATGGAGGTGTGTGGCAGAAAATTCTAAGCGTCTAAGCAGGGATTGGTATGCACGATGACCAGCCCCAACCCAGGAGCCACCAAGAGTCACCTCCTTAGAACAAAGGACATTTCTAACTCCCAGAAATTCCGAAGGGTTTAGAGTTTCAGTGTCAGAAACCAGAGTCAAAGACCAAATCTTAGAACAAATGGTGCCCCATTACTCTTATCACTTTAGAATTTCCAAGGGTTTTAGGAGTTCTGTACCAAGATCTGGGGGCAGAGATCAATATATTTTCTTTTCTGTTATTTCACAGGATACACATACACACACACACAAACATCCTCTTTGTTTTGTTTCTCTAGAGAACCCTAACTAATACAGTTGTAAGTAACATAAATATTAACACTAATTGGCACTAAACTACCAGACAACAATAACTTATAATAAACAGGATCTTGATTGAAGGTAAATTGTTAGACAGTTGATGCAATATTCACGAGAAATATCGATACAGTGAGCAACTTTTGATTTTCTGATATGAATGCATGTTAGGTTTTTTTAAGGTAAACATTACAAAGACTAGGACTAGAATATATTACTCTAAACAAATAGAGGTAATTGAGAAAAATCCATCAATATAAAGGACAGCAGGAAGGAAAAAAACACAGAAAAGGCAGGAAAAAGAGAAAGCAAAATGGATGGAAATAAATAAAAATCTACTGGTAATAACTGGGCTAAATTTGGCTCTTGAAAAAAGATTGCTTGATTGAATTAAAAGAGCGAAAGTGAACTCTATACTCTAAAATACACTTAAAACATCTGAACAAAAAGACGATAAAAATATATATATTAGAAAAATACAAATCGAAAAAGTAGTAAAATATGTTACCATCAAACTAAATGTAGCTTAAGGCAAAAAAAAAGTTACTAAGGATAAATTTGGTTATTACATTACGAGGAAAGAAACAGCACACTAGGGAGACATAACAATTCTCAGTGTGCACGCATGACGAAACAGTCTCAGACTATATAAAGTAGTAAGATTCATTTAGATGCCATGTTGGCACACAGCTCGTAATAGGGCTTGCAACACGCTGGCTTTGAGATTCTTCAGGGAAAGCGATTAGTCCAGTCACAGAAAGAATGAACACAGGCATCTTTAGAACCAACAAGTTTAAGATGGAAACCATGCAGCTCCACCTATATTGGCCCAAGAGTCACCACAAGGCAAGGGGCCACTGACTGTGAGGAAGAACGAATTTTTCTTTTTATAGAGTTTGGAGGCAGGAGTTAGAAACTAGGGACACAAAGATGTCCCATCTCCCCAATCTCTCACTTCCTCCCTGGCAGTAAGCTAGACACGAAGGTAGGTCCCACCTTCTTTCAACAACATCTCAAGGTGGTCCCATGAGACACATAACTCATTTATAGAAAGTGGCCTCCACCCAGAGAGACTCTGCTTCAGTACTTCTTAATAGAAAACGTATTGATAGCAGCTTGAGGCAGGCCCAGGTCTATTACGAAGGAATCTTCTTGGTTCCTCCCTTCAATTAAGATTACACAACCCGACTTCAGAGGTAGGACATCATGGTGACTAAAAACACAGCCTAGCCATCAGGTGGTCATGGGATCACATTTTACCTGCAACAAATGAGCTGTACAATAACTTGGGCCTTAAACTCTATATACCTTAGTTTCTACATTTATCAAAAGTGAAATAGTATATAAAAAACAAGACAGTATTTGTCACAAAACAATCATGGAGAGCTACTTTTTCAAAAAAAATTAAGTTGTTTATTTCTGGCTGTGTCGCATGTTAGTTGCAGCACGCTAGCTCTTCAATGCTAAGCACACAGGTTCCAGAGCATGTAGGCTCTGTAGCTGTGGTGCACAGGCTCAGTTGCTCCATACCCTGTGCGGGTCTTAGTTTCCTAACAAGAGATTGAACCCACATCCCCTGCATTGGAAGGCAGATTCTCAACCACTACATCGCCAGGGAAGTCCCATGGAGAGCTACTTAAGCACAGATTGGCTGTGATTTGATGATGATGATAGTTTGATGAGTCCCCCCACCCCTAACTAAGATACTCGCTCCAGTTACTTGGGAATGAATGGAATTCTATAGTCCTTTGAAAGCTGAGAACTGAACCTCCTATCACACCATTGTTCTTTTACACAAAATTAGGGTGAGGGTTGTATACCAAGGCATCTCGTTCTCCTGCTCTTCATGGTCACTGTGTTCCATTCCTTGGCACTGCCCTCTGCAACCAACTGAAGAGGAAGAAGTGACCACTGTGTCCCTTTGCTGGATAACAGCTCTGCCCTGCAGAAATCAACAAAGTGCCCCATTGCCAGCAGCAGTGCCTGGAACTGCCCTGCCTTCATCACCACATTTGAGTCACCCAATGAGAAGAAACAGCTCTTTCATTTTTCTCTCTTTTGCAGGAAGAACTGGGGACTTGGTCCTGGTTCTGGTCTATGTTCTGTGTTTCTATTTCTTGTCAGCGGAGCACTAAGGGGCTCTCTGAGTCACAGCTCCATGGGTTCCAGCTCTCATTCTGATTTACAGCCTGCCAAGAAGGAACACGGCCCACCAAGAAGACCGGGACATGCCATAAGGCTTGCAGACACCCTTCAATATCTAAGGACTTCCCTGGTGGCTCAGATGGTAAAGAATCTGCCTGAGCAACTAACACTTTCACTTTTAATATCTAAACCCCTTGCCACTATCAACCCCTAGTCCAAAAACAAAACAGCCTTCCTATAGGAATGGAGGGAATCCTTTTCCCCCTACAATACCTCAGGGCCTACGACCGCAGCTCCCCATGGCACACGAAGTCTACTGACTGCGGCAATATGTCAAGTAGCCTCTAACTTAAGTTCCTTCTGCAGTGGCTCTGGGGCTTCCCTGGTGGTTCAGATAGTAAAGAATCTGCCTGCAATGTGGGAGACCTGAGTTCAATCCCTGGGTTGGGAAGATCCCCTGGAGGGTGGCATGGCAACCCACTCCATTATTCTTGCCAAGGACAGAGGAGCCTGACGGGCTATAGTCCATGGGGTTGCAAAGAGTCAGACATGCCTGAGTGACTAACACACAGCAGTGGCTCTAGTTCAGAAAAGCAAAAAGAGCAAGGACCAACTTTCCCCTCTACGAGAAAAGAATGAATACATGTCTTTTATAGAATCACATCTAAATGTATTGGAAAGGAACACGCATGATGTGAGGAGGAAGGAAAATCTATCCTGGTATAACTGCCTGGAGTCCCTTTGTGGATTTGCAATAAAAACATGAATTTTTCAGCTCCTGGTTCTGGTCTTTCTACCCCTTACTTTTTGTTTCTTTGTCTTGCTTCTTCATTTATTATTCAAAATATTTACTTGGTTGATTGGAAAGCAAGTCATACCAGAAACAGAATCAGCTACAGGCAACTGATTGGTTTCATATAAACAGTACTGATTTTGGCTGCACTTGTAGTACAGTGTGTAAGCACAAAAGTCAACGCACTGTTAATCAATCTGATATTTTTTATTCCAGCCTTTGGTTAGATATGGAAACAAGAGAACTTCCACTCATTTCTTTGCTGCCCAAAGTCACATAAATATATTCTATCCCCATCTATCTTTGGGAAGTGTCTTTCTGTTCATGTGTTTCTGACTTTCTGTAACTTGGGCATGGCCCATGAATCAGTTCACATGACTGCTAGTTTATTAACAGTTGTTCTGAGACCCTGCAATGAGGACATCTTGCCTGAAACTGCAGGGGCTTCTCAGATTTTTAACATGCAGAGAAGCAGTGGTTGGATTTTTTCGCCCAACTGGCTGCAGCTCCCCTCTGTGGGGACACTGTAAAGGTAAACAGATGAAAAATGGAGCAGGCAGCTTGCCTCTCAGATCAGAGAGCAAGGTTAACTGTTTGCAGCCCTAACAAGCCAGAACTGAAATTCAGCATGCTTCAAATCCCAAAGCACCACAGGTGAAAAGAAAAACAGCAGAAGCAGCAGTCTTGAGGTTTCTGCCCCGTACACTGTTGATATCAGTTGTGAAACCTCTGATGAACCAGAGGCTGCTACTGCTAAGTCACTTCAGTCGTGTCCGACTCTGTGCGACCCCATAGACGGCAGCCCACCAGGCTCCGCCGTCCCTGGGATTCTCCAGGCAAGAACACTGGAGTGGGTTGCCATTTCCCTCTCCAGTGCATGAAAGTGAAAAGTGAAAGTGAAGTCGCTCAGTCGTGTCTGACCCTCAGCGACCCTGTGGACTGCAGCCTACCAGGCTCCTCCATCCATGGGATTGTCCAGGCAAGAGTACTGGAGTGGGGTGCCATTGCCTTCTTCGGATGAACCAGAGGAGAAAGGGCAAAAAGCAAAGCAACAGGAAGAGCCGGCCTGAAGCTTCCCTCCTTACGCAGCAGAGCCTCCCAAGGCATAGACAGAATTCCCAAGACAAGCATTCCACAAAGTTCATCAAAATATATGGCTCCTTCCTGCCTGGCAGCCACAAGTCTGCACTGCTCTGAGGTTTGTCCAGATATTTTGAATCTGATTCTCTACTCAGTGTCCAGCCAGAGGGCAAGCAAGGTCCAGGGGGGCTTTGGCCAATGGCTCTGGCAGAAGCTCCTCAACTCAAAGAGCTGATGCCAAGCATTGTATCCCCCTGAGTGTCAACTAGGCAGTGTTCTCAGAACCCACCTTCAAACCTCCAGCTGCACAAGCTGTTGAAAGGGGCAGTGTTAGAAGGTGCTGCCCACCAAAAAGTGGTCCAGAGAGCCAAGGAGCAAAAGGGCTTCCAGGAGCATTTCTCGGGCCCTCACCTCTGCTCAGTGTGGATGAGGAATGCTAGAGTCAAGCCTTGAGAATCTAATGTCCAATCAATCGAATATTTTTCAGGACTATGATTACCAAAATAGCTAATTAAATAAAAATTAGCCAGCTACTCAGCTTGAGAGTAGCAGGGCACCAAATCAATCACTATTTTGATTCATATTTGTACAGCACTGTGTGGTTGATAACCCCAAAGAATATCTCACTCATATTTATACAATATAATGATTATTATGCACTCTTGAGATACCAGAGCCTCAGCTAGACTACAGTCAGTAAATGGCAAAGCTCAAACTAGAATCCCGGTCTGAGCTCTTAACTTGCTATTTTTCTACTTGACCTCAGCTCTCTCACCTGGGAAGTCATTACATCTGTTTTCAAAGTTCCTCACACATTTTACTCCATTTTACTCTCACACAACTCTGTAAGATATGCACTATTACTATGCTCATTTTTATAGGTGAGAAATTTATACACAGAAAAATTAAGGGATTTGGCCAAAATCCTCCAGCTAATTAATGGCCATGATCCAGGTCTCCTGAGGTCCCAATCCAATGTTCTTTGGGCATTATGACAACAGCTATCAAACTATGATCCACTAACAGAAATGGGCAATAAAACTAGGCCATGGTTGGAGCCAAGCCATGCAGAGAGACCATGATGGTATCTTTCCATCAGCACACTAGACTTGAAGTGATGGTGTTGACACAGTGCCGGATGTATTTTTCAATTTCCAATACTTCTTGTGCTTCAGAATAGCTTATTGGCCTTAACACTCCCCTGCTGAAAGCTGCCACCCTGCCAAGCCTGGCATGTGGTTCCTATTTCACACCTTGCATCCTCCAGCCTACAGACTCAACTCCTTAAAGTACGTGAAAGCTATGGTGATAGAAAGAGGAGGCCTTCTGCTTCTTGAACCAGGGAGCTGGGTAGAATGACACACTGATTATGAAGTACAGATTTTCAGGCTCGATCTGTTTAGTATACTACATACATCAAAACAATGGCCATAAGTCTAAAGAACTGGTGATAAATGTTTATTATTTCTAACTAGAAAACTCCTCCAATGACATATGTAATATCAGTCTTTCCATGATCAAAAACTGAAAGAGAAAAGTGCCTTCTTGGCATCAGGCAAGGACCAAACAAAATGGCAACCAACTGCTCCAAATCCCAGGTGACCCCAACTCTGGATGGATAGAAAGTGTAGATGCAGGTTCAAAAAAGCAGCCTGCTCATTGGGGATTGGATGAAAAGAAATCAGCCAGAAGCATCTCACTTCTTTCTCAAGCCTGAGTTACTTCCCTTTCAACAGAACACCTGCATCGCCCTAAGCCAGATGGCAAGTTCTCCAAATCAGCATTCGGTAGTATAGTGGTCCAAGTACCAGGGACTTTGGCCTTGGGAAGGAAATGCATTTCTTTCTTCATTGGGCTTTTATTATACTTTTTTTTTTTTTTCTGCTGGATGGTATCCTAGATAGTAACTCTAGCTGAGGACATCTGGGTGGGTAACAGGATAATTTGAAAAAGATTTGAGGCAGGGGCTGGCGTGGAAGAGGCAGTGAGAACTCGTTTCTATGTGAAGACCCCGATGGGACCCAGGAATTCTCAGCTTTGGAAGCTGTACCCAACCCACATGGCACAAATGGTTTAGAATATGGCCGTGCTTCACAGGAAAAGTAATCTGTCTGTAACTATGAGGTCTCAAACTTTAATTCAAGATCTATTAATTTTTATTTTGAAAGAGTTTGTATTTTGTAGGCAGAAAGATTTAGGGGGAACTTAATCTTCCTTAGAAGCCTGTGAAAATCCCCACATCTTTGGCACTGTGCCCACTTAGCCTGATGGGTGCACAGCCCTGGCTGGGAGAAGGTAGTGTGTGAAGGCAGAAGTGGGTGAGGGACTGAAAAGGCAGAGGGCAGAGATTAGGATGGCAGTAACCATGAAGTCTGACAGTAGCCAACTTATGACACCGATAGAAAAAGAGCTCAGAAGTGGGTCTGGGATTCACTGGAACCCTCAGTATATGGCAGCTCAGCAGAGCTAGAGGACGAAGGCAGAAGGAAAATATGCTCCTATTCTCCTCTTCACTGTTGTGCATCCCTTCCCTTTCGAGATCTCTTTCCTTCTTTCTCTGTAGATGGAGAAAGCAGAAGGGCTAGGTCTTCCTCCATAGGAGAGTCCCTCATACCTCAAAAGACCCAAGAAGTCCAGAAAGAGAGTCCAAATTGAGGGGAGATGTAACCTCACACTCAGTCACCAGTTCATGACTAGGAAATGAGATTACACTTCTTTTTTATTCCCAAATCACTATGACATAGGTCCCACGATCCCAGTTCCTAGAATCTAGGCCTAGACCTACTTAGAAATTTCCAAAAATGCTCACCAATTTCCACCCCAGAAAAAGTCCCCAGATTTCTGCACTGGAGCTCCTTTGTTGTCCTGCCATGCACTCACTGCCTTTTCTAACTACACCCTCAAGGAAGGTTCCTCTGCTTGATTTAGCAGTCTTTCTCTGGTGCCTGCAGCCAGAATTCCCATTCTAGTCTCGGGGAAGGGACAATCCTCTTCTGTGTGTTAGTGTTCTGAAACATGGACCAGAAAACCTTGGTCCTCAGAAATCAGTTTGTAACTTTCAAGGTCTTTACTGATGATTAGAAGATAACAGAAATGTAACAGAGAATAACTTATAAGTCTTGCTAAAATTAGCTACTCCAAGAAACAATAGCCCCAAGTTGACCTCAGAGGCTCTTGTCCAGCCAGCTTCCTGTTTGGCTCCTGCCATGTCTCCACACATATCAGTGTTCACACTTCAAGGTTAGGATCCAACAAACCACTGGCCCTCGAAAAAAAATAGCATCCTTTTCTCCTCAATTCAAAGATGTCTGATTTTTATTCCAGAAATATCCTTTCTCTAGGATGTTTCACTTTGGGAGTAACCATTCCCTTGAGATTGTATACCATCCAACTCAAAAAGAATCTCTAAGTTAGAGAACACATGTTTCAAAGTATGGCTTAATCAAAATAGGATAAGATCATGTGTGGGACACCAGCAATTTAGCCTACTTAGCCAAGCTCTTGATCTTGCCTCCAATAAAAGGTAAGAAGATCAAGCATGCACACCACCTTTGTCATAATCAGCTTTCTACTTTTGATTTCCTACAAGCAACGGGTTGAAAAACATACACATATGATGAAACACTAAGTCACACACACACACACCTCTCCTCAAAACACAAATTATAATTTTAATCATCAGTTCAGTTCAGTCGCTCAGTCGTGTCCGACTCTTTGCAACCCCATGAATCGCAGCATGCCAGGCCTCCCTGTCCATCACCAACTCCCGGAGTTCACTCAGATTCATGTCCATCGAGTCAGTGATGCCATCTAGCCATCTCATCCTCTGTCATCCCCTTCTCCTCCTGCCCACAATCCCTCCCAGCATCAGAGTCTTTTCCAACGAGTCAACTCTTCGCATCAGGTGGCCAAAGTACTGGAGTTTCAGCTTTAGCATCATTCCTTCCAAAGAAATCCCAGGGTTGATCTCCTTCAGAATGGACTGGTTGGATCTCCTTGCAGTCCAAGGGACTCTCAAGAGTCTTCTCCAACACCACAGTTCAAAAGCATCAATTCTTTGGTGCTCAGCCTTCTTCACAGTCCAACTCTCACATCCATACATGACTACTGGAAAAACCTAGCCTTGACTAGAAGGACCTTAGTCGGCAAAGTAATGTCTCTGCTTTTGAATATGCTATCTAGGTTGGTCATAACATAGTGAAGTCTAATTCTAAATATAGGGGGGAAACATATCTAATTTTACAGAAGAAAAATTTTGTCAGTTACTAAACATTTAACGGTTGCAGCATTCAAGTTTTTCCTCCAAAATCAGAAAAGAAAAAAAAAATTGCCTTACATTTGCCAGAGTAAAAGGGCTAACTCAAGTTGTTTTGCCCAAGGCAAAAGGTCAGGCTCTTATAATCCCTAATCTAAAAGGCATACATGTTTGTAAATTTTTAGATGACTATTTTCTATATCCCAAGGGAAAAAATCTTGATGTCAATTTTCCATTGGAAACTTTATTATTGTAGAGTAGGTCACTTACACCTTGGAAGAAAAGCAATGACAAACTTAGACCTCATATTAAAAAGCAGAGACATTACTTCACCAACAAGGGTCTGTATAGTCAATGCTATGATTTTTCCAGTGGTCATGTATAGATGTGAAAGCTGGACCATAAAGAAAGCTGAGCACCAAAGTATTGATGCTTTTGAACTGGGGTGTTGGAAAAGACTCTTGAGAGTCCCTTGGACTACGAGGAGATCAAACCAGTAAATCCTAAAGGAAATTAGTCCTAAATATTCTTTGGAAGGACTGATGCTGAAGCTCCAATACTTTGGCCACCTGATGTGAAGAACTGACTCATTTGAAAAGACCCTGATGCTGGGCAAGATGGAAGGCAGGAGGAGAAGGGGACAACAGAGGATGAGATGGTTAGATGGCATCACTGACTCGATGGACATGAGTTTGAGTAAGCTCCGAGAGTTGATGGACTTGGAAGCCTGGTGTGCTGCAGTCCATGGGGTCGCAAAGAGTTGGACACAACTGAGTGACTGAACTGAACTGAGGCCACTTAATCCAGCTCCATTCAAGACCTTTTGGGAAAATTCTTAGTTTGAACTCACTTTCTAGAAACAGCTCCTTTTAGTGAGAATGGTGGTGTCCAGAGAGCTAAGAGAGAGAGTGAACCTAGAAGAGATGGACCAAAGTAAAATCTTAGTCTAGGGAGGCAAAAGGAATTCTCTCAGTCTACATGCAGTCCCGCCTAGGACACAAGCACAGCAGATCATAATGTTGTCCTGGGACAAAGTTTTAACTTACTATATAGAAACTGCATCTAGAAAGTATTTGGTGTATGTACCTCCTAGGAACACGAAATAATGATGGCAATGGATTGACAATTTGGGATACAGACCAAATGTCTTCCTTCTGAGACTCAACAAACAGATGGGCAGCATTAAAATAGGCACAGGGATATAGACATTCAACAACCAGCTCTTTACTGAGGTGGAAACTGCATCCCACTTTAAATCAGTTTTATGTACACTGAAAGAACTCAGAGGCCTCACAATCACTTAAAATCCAACAGCAGATACAACACTCCTACCACTCCCACCTCAGCTGCACAAGTTGGGTAGCCATGGGACGCTGTGTTGGTTTGTGTATATTGGTTGGTTCAGACAAAGCATTTGACATCAACACAGCATTTCCACTCATTAGTGAAGTCTATTTCTATTATCTAGTATATCTTATTAGTGTTGAGGGGGTAAAACCAAAGAATCAATGTCAAAAGATTTCTCCTGTCAAGTCTACATTCATGGAAATGTGTCTACAGTAACATCCTGAAGGGCAAGCTATTTGTAAATTGTAAGTAAGGTCTTCTGTTACAAGATGCTTTCCTCTGCAGGAAGAGTGGGCAGCTGATGGCTAATAGAGACCTTCTAGAAGCAATCTCCCTGAAGTGTTACCTTGCCGTCAGACTATAAGGTTTAAAATTGTTACTGGAAGACTATTATGCAAAAACTCCACCTGAGGCAGCAAAAGCACTTAAGTGAATCTCTCTTTCAATTCTTTAATGTGGAAGCTGTTAGTTTTCTTGACATGCTTTGGAATTTTGCTTTGCAGACTCATCTTTGGTAAAAGCCTCACCCTCTTTCTCATGTGCATGTTCTTCTATCTCTTTCCAGTGAAGGTTATTAGGTCCCATCTCATTAGTAACCTCATTTTTAGTGATATCCCACCTCTTTAAAGACCCCGTATTTTCAAATACAGTCATATTCTGAAGTACGGGGGGTTGACTTTAGAGGGAGGAAAGAATCCAGCCCATAACAAGGCCAGGAGGAAAGATTAAATTGTGAACTTAGAATGTCTTCTCTACTAGCCTTCCTGGCAAGAAATTTTACGTCATCCCCTAAACTCTGAAGGGTGGACTAGCTTCATCCCTCTAGCTCACAGCCCAGATGCCATCCTGCAGCAGCCATACATGTCCTTGGACATACAGTCACAAAACAGATAGGTAAACAGGAGAGCACAGGTATCCTTTTCTCACTGAAGTTAGCAGTAAGAAAAGGGATTCTTCAGCCACAAGAGCAGGGAATGAAGTGGAATTGAAGCTGGTCCCAGTGAGCCCTGTCACCTGGGGATGTCACCACTGCACAGGAGTCCTTGACACATGCATGCTCCATGAAGAGAAAATGAAATATTTAAATACCTTGTGAAGGAACAGAGGGTTGAAGGACAAATTTCACCCCAACAAGAAAGAAAATAAGAGAATCAATTGGTAATTTCTCAATAAGCAGGCTGGTATTAAAATCACTATCATTATATTTGGATCCATTGCGAGATACAATTGAGGATGTTTGTCTTCAATACCATAAGCAAGGTTTATCAAGTAACATAAACTTATGGAAGTTTATGTTACCCCACTTACAGTCTCACAGTAAGCCTGTTTAGCCTGTTACTGTTTCCTGGATGCTGGTAGAAGACAAAAGATCCCTGGGTCAAAGACAAAGGCTTTATTACTCATATTACAGCAAGCAGCATGATTTGTGTTGTGTTCTTGACCCCAAAGTCCTACAGTGACGGTGTGGAGGGTGTGGGTTGTGTTATAAGAAGGAACATTGCTGAATTATGTTCCCCCAAGTGAATATGTTGAAATTCTAACCCCTCAGCATTTCATTCTGACCGTATTTAGAGATAAGTCTCTAAAGAGATAATTAAATTCAAATGAGGTCACTGGGGCTGGCCCCAATCCGATACAACTGGTGTTCTTCTACGAAGAGGAAATTTGAATAGAGATAGGTGCAGCTGGAAGGCCATGTGAAGGCACACAGAGAAGACGGCCGCCTACAAGTCAAGGAGAGAGACTTCAGAAGAGTCCAACCCTGCCAGTAACTTGATCGTGAAATTCTATCCTCCAGGACTATTAGTAAATACAATTCTGCTATTTAAACTATACAGTCTGTGGCAGCCCTAGAAAATGAACACAAACGCTAAGTCTGGGGAATCCAGTGATTTTATAGTAAGCCTGTTTTTTGTCCTGGAGACATTACGTCATCTCTTAAGGTCTTTCTCTGCAAACATAACTGTGAGAAATGGCCCAGATAGAAAGTACTCAGGGCCTTGCACTAGACAGGTAAAGAGATAGAGGCACATGGAGGACTGTCTCTCCCAATAAGATGGTCAGTAAGCATCTTGCAACATCTCGTCTGAGAAATCTCAAAGACATAGTTAAGGTGGAAAATTCAATTATACAAATATCCCCATCAGCCAGTAGATCCCAACTGTAATATTTAGAGTTCTCAGTTATAGAGGACTGGCACAGGTGAGTAATAGTATGTCTTCAACAATATTACATCAAAAGTTGGTCTGAGTGGAAGTAGCAGTTGAGAAACACTAGTGTCAATGCTATGGTAAGGATTGTGGTTATGTCTACCAGATTGTTAAAAAAATAATAAGCCTATGGGGGAATTTTTTTTTTTTTTTGCTTCAATACATTATGGTATTTGGCTTTGAAAAAAGTGCAGGAAGTAGTTAGTGTGCAAGGCTTTGTAATGTGTCAACTTGTCTAGGCTGAACCACATTTCCCAGAATTCTCTTCCCTATATGTAGGGTAGGCTTGATGGATATGCAAACAGTACAATTGCACAGGGATCTGTTCTCAAAAGGGGCCCCACACTGGAGTTCAATGTTCTCTGTTGAAATTCTTACTAATTTTATCTTTGAATTTGTGTTTTATAAGTAAAGCCCACTGGGCTGCTGGTGAATGTCCTAGAAGCTTGGAAACTTGGCTCACACAACATCCCACCTCTTACCATCTCCCTAGGATTCTCCTTCCCCATCATACTGGCTGTTGTCACTCTCCACCTCTGATGGGATCCTGGGCAGATGGCAGGGAGGGCTGGAGATAGGGTCCCTGAATGGTGAGTCATGGTATAGAGCCCAAGGCCCCTGTGAGGTGTGCATTTACCATACAATTATCCCCTAAGATAGGGTAGCACAGCAGTAAATAGCAAATAATAAACACCATGACATGCCCAGAATGAAACTGCAGAAGAAAGGCAAAACAGTTCTCTTGTATTCTGAAAAAGAGGCTCCACATTTTCATTTAACACTAGCCCCACAGATGTATTGCCAGCCCTGACTGTATGTTTCACATCAGTAGGTGCCATGGATACATATTTGTATGAATACGGAAGTGAAGCAGCAGTCATATTGCTTTTCACCTTAGAAATGTAGAGGCAGATATATCAGTAGCTCAGGCACGTTACCATTGATCTGCCGATTCAACACAATGGCTCAGGGCAGCAGCTGGTCCCGCAGTTTCCCTACCTTCCCCTGGGTCTTCTTTCAGCTTTCCCAGTTTCTGGGCATGCTACATATGTAACTCCATGATGAGAGACACCAGCTTCTCCTACATGGCATACACATCATAGCCAGGGACGACAAGAACTGACATGAGTTCCATTACGTGTTTATGGCTTCCAGCTTGTCCTTGCTCTCCTCCAATTTACAACCATCTTCCCTTCTAAACTGCCTATCCAATGGACTTTGGGCTCCAGCACCAGACACCAGGACTATTGCTTAGTCAGCACCCATAATTGTGTAAAGCTAAGTGACTATACCAATAAATCTATATTACATCTAGCACTCTGCCTCTGTAACTGAACTATAACTAATAAGTATGGCTAATTTTTAAAGAAACTTTAGAATAGGTTGAGGAAATAGGATTCAATAATATATAAAAGTAAAAACAAAGGAATATGACATAGTGAAATAATATCATGCATTTACACAATCTTTTTTGCAGCTGACTTACCTTGTCTTATTTGGTCATTACCACAAGCCCCATGAGGTAGGTTAGGGCAGCTATTACAATTTCCATTTTACAGATGGAAGTGAGATGTCAGGGGTTAAATACCTTGGCTAACATCACATAGATAGAAAGTAGCAGAGTTGGAACTGGTCCTCTAGTCCCTTCCCCAGTTCACTCCCATTGACCCAAAGGGTCTCTGCCAAATATGAATTATTAAGGTCAACTGTGAAGCTCAAATCTTCAGTGAAATGAAATACATTTCAACCAGAAGGCATGGTCTCTGGTTCTCAGTTATGTACTTGTATTTTTGCTGCCCAAACATTAAATAAGCAGACTATGAATCATTCAGTTCACACCTTTACATCCATCTCCTCTGCCCACAACCCCACCATGGAGTACAGAGCACTAGAAACTCTCACTCAGCACCAAACAGTCCCCAGCTTCCAGTCTCAGCAAATAAAAAGAACACCTCAAATAACTGCAAATATTTCCAAAACTCACATTTCACACTGGTAGTTTTTAACACTTGTAGACATACATGTTGTAGGTAACAGAGCTGAAAGCAGCTCTCATCATTATAACTCAGGCATATGATACACTGGAGCAAGGTTTGGCAGTAGTTTCATGATTATGAAAAGAACCAGCTTCATTTCAAACAAATAATCAAAATTCCACAATAGACTACAAAAGTAAGTGAGGCTTGGCTTTTCTATTTTTACTAACCACAAAAATGAGAAATAAGTCATTCTATTAAAGCCTTTGAGCTATAACCATATAAAGTAATGAATACACCAGCACCATGAAAAATCCAGAGAAAATGCAAATTTTCACCACTTGTCAACAATTGCAAAATCAGCCCAAAAAAGGTTTTATGTAATTACAGTCCTCCTCATGGAAGAAAGCAACACTTGAGTTCCACAGAGAAGAGAATCTGTCACCAATTTCTGTTCTTCTAGAGGTACTTACAAACCCATAAATCTCCATAAACACTGGGGAGAATGTCTCACAAAAAAGCAGGCCCACTGTACCCTCCTGCTACATCCATGCACACTGAACAGTCCCAAGATCCACAGGCACAGGAGTCAACTGGGCCAGAGCCTTAGGATATGCTGAAAACGTCTGGGCTACTCTCTGAATACCCTAGTTCATGTCCACACACTGGCCTCCTTAGACAATGAGGACAGCTTCCTTACTTGGATATCAAGCAGAGGGATCATAAGCATGCTCCAAGGGGCTTTCATTTATTCATCAGAACAAGCATTCATCAGGAACTTAGTCCTTGCCAGACATTGTACTCGGCCTGGGGACACAGTGGTAAGAAAAGCAAACGTGACTTCCCTCTAGGGGCTACCATCTAACACAGGATATAAATGTGAATCGCCAATCATGCAGACAAATGTGTCATTACCAACAGAGGCAGATTCAGGGAAGGGCAGGCTATGCCACCAGGAATGTGTCTTAGAGAAGCTTGATTCCACTCAGGGGCTCAGACAAGGCCTCCCCAAGGAAGTGGCACTGTGCCAGCAAAAGGGGTGAGAATGCACTGAGTGTCTCTAGAGGAGGAAACACAAGTCTAAACGTGGGCCCCAGTGGAGCCCTGACCCAGGCCAGGCGGGAATGAACAGTAAGCTCTGGACTGAGGAGATTAGGCCTGGGCACAGCAGGAAGGGAAGCTGAGAGAGAGGTGGGAGAGCTAGGTAATAAAACATGAGGCTTGAGGGGGTAACTTTCATCTACAGCAGTGCTGTGCCTCAGGCGGCCCTGCACCCAGAAGTAAATAACGTGGGTGGTGGGAGGGAGAAGGGAAAGACCCGAGGGTGGGAGGAGGCGAGCAGAGGAACTCAGTCCTCTTTAGGTAACGGCAGGCTCCCAGGGCCCCGAACAAGACTGCAAACAGCATACGTTTATCCTGCTGCCCCCACGATGTGCTCCCCTCCCAGCGTGGCCTGTGTCTGCTTCCTGCAGCCTCTCAGACTCTTCAGCATCCTCCTGCCACTCTGGCCTGCCCTTCCCGCCTCATTACTAACATTCAAACACCAGTTCACCTCCAGGTTCAGCTTCAGCAACAGGAGGAGAAATGTGATTACCTGATTTAAGTAATAAACTCTAAGGTGTCAATAGCTAACCAAGTCTTTACTGACCTTCAGGATTCTTACCTTCTGAGACGGCCCACAGTCTGTCTGTAGAGGGTGTTTATCTCAGGGCCCCTCACCTTCCAAGACGGACCACATTCTGCCTATAGACTGTGCATCTCTCTCGGTGAACCTGTTTTCACTTTACTATGGCTCACTCTTAAATTCTTTCCTGCACAAGACGAAGGGTCCTCACTTGGCGGCCCACCACGGAAAGTCACCTGAGATCTGAGACATAACCATCCTCTCTCACCCCAGGGCAGAGCTCTCTTGCCTGCCCCCTTGTATCTTTCATAAGCATCCCATATTAAAGAATCTACTTCTTAATCTATCAAAAAAATTTTTTTACTGACCTTTGGGAAGATGACTTCTCTCAATTCCATTTACTGTAACGGGAGAATTTAGGAAACACTGGACAGGAGGCAGAGTCAGAGAGTCCAAAAGTGAGTCCTGAGAAGTGGTCCCAGCTTTGTCCTGAAGTGATGGAGTCCAGAAGGAGAGCAGAGGAAAGGCCTGTTGGTCTTTATGAAGACCTTCCAATGCTCTCCTGAAGGCAAGCGACTGGAAGTGCTAAAAAGAACAGGAAAGATAATAGCACTTCTCAGAATAGATACTCACATCTTCAAACTTTTTCCTTTTGTCCTGGTATTAAATCAGTACAAGAGGTAATTCCATGGCAGTCCAGTGGTTAGAACTCCACACTTTCACTGCCAAGGGCCCAGGTTCAATACCTGGCTGGGAAACTAAGAACCCACAAGTTGTGTGGCACAGCCCTGCACCCCCAAATCAATACAAGCATATTAAGAAAAAAACACTGGTATATGCATGTATGTTTGTGCAGATTTATTCCTAAACTGCTTAATCTTTTAAGAATCAATAAGATTCCAAAGCATTGTTTCTAACAAACATCAGGTGCCTATGCTATTCTAAGTAAAAATCTTATTTGAGTCTTAGGAATTCCAAAAGGTAGGTACTATTATTCCTGCATTTTAGAGAGGAAATTGGAGTATAGAAATGTTCAGTAACTTCCCCCAAGAAAAAAAGTTTTATGATTAAACATCTAAAGATTATTTTCTTTTTCTCTGAAAGTCCCAAAACATATTTGTTTGATATCTTTTACATGAATGCCTATTTTGTAGAAAATTACGTACAATTTAGGAGATACATAGTAAGTCAAATTTATGTAATATTTTGAAACCATCAAGTAAACTATAACTTTGATTTTTTTTTAAATACTAAAAGAATGAAAATGAGAAATGATTGATGTAAATGTTCTGAGCCTTTGAGTAAAACGTGGGCTGCCATTTAGCTCAGGGTCTGTCCTGACCTAGTAGAACTCAATATTCATAATGGTGCAGTGATGGTCCACTTCATGTTACTTGCTCAGTTGTGTCTGACTTTTTGTGACCCCATGGACTGTAGCCCATCAGGCTCCTCTGTCCATGGAATTTTCCAAGCAAGAATACCGGAATGGGTTGCCATTCCCTTCTCTGAGCAATCTTCCTGACCCAGGGATCAAACCTCGGTCTCCTGTGTTACAGGCGGACTCTTTCTGATGAGCCACCAGGGAGGCCCCAATGGTCTATTAGAGGCTACATTGTTTGCCTGGGACTTCATAACAAAGCATGACAGACTGGATGCCTTAGACAGCAAAAATGAATTGTCTCACAGCCTGGAGGTTAGAAGTTCAAGATCAGAGTGTCGGCCGTGTTGGTCTCTTCTGCGGCCTCTCCCTTTGTCTTGGACATGACCATCTTCTCCCTGTATCTGCATGTGGTCTTCTCTCTGTATATGTCTGTGATCAAATTTCCTCTTCTTAAATGGACATGAGTCATATTGCATTAGGACCCACCTGAGTGACCTTATTTTAACTTAATTACCTTTTTAAAGACTCTATTTCCAAATACAGTCAACTCTGAGGTACTGGGGAGTTAGGATTTCAACACAGGAATTTTGAAGGGACACAACTCAGCCCATAAGAGAAAAAATGATCCAGGAATCAAGAGGAAACTAGATTCCTCAAATGGACAGGAACACACCAAAAGAGCCAGATAAGCAAACTGGTTAGAAACCCACCTTGGATGTGTCCTGTCCCTGAAGGGATTAGGTCCACAAGTTAAGAAGAAGATCTGAATAGTCACCCAGTCACTACTGTCCAAATGGGAAAAATGCTTCATAGCTATAGCTCATACATACTTAAGAGGATAAAATTTGGCTGAAATCCATGCTTCCTTCCCCTAATGTAGCCTTAGATCAATATTTGGTCCTCTTCAATTATGTGAGAGTTCAAACAGGAAGATATATGTAATAGATTTGATGTTGGAAATTAACAAGCCCAAGTCCTCTCGGCCTTTTACAGGATGTCATTTGATTATGTGGTCAAGAGCCAATTCTAGTGATAGCTCCCAAATTGTTAAAATATTTGTTTTCAGAGAGAAATATAGCATGGTTTGTCTAAAAAAAGCAAAATAGATTAATCCTAAAATTCAGAAATCTGTGGATTGTTTTATTTAATTCTTAAATGAACTGGTTATTTTAACTTTCAGTACTCAGTTTTCATGTCTTTAAAAATATTTGTCAACTTATGCTACATGAAGTATGTTTACTTTTATAATTAAAAAGAAAACTTTTAAACAATTACCACATCTTTCTAAATGTTCCTTTTGGGGAAAAAACAGTTTTTAGATTTGTTGTTTTAATTTGCCCAGCCATTTTTACTTCGTCTAATTAAATAAATCTGATCCTTATACAGAGTAAAATAAATTTTTGCAGGATGAATCACATGTTCCCATTTTAACTTCAGAGGAGTGTCTATAAGGGGAAAAATTGGGAGGACATAAGCAATGAAAACTCTTCCTGCAACATCTCTCTTCTTGCCAATTGAAAAGAAACCTTGAAAGACAAAAGCAGTCCATCAAGAACTGTAATTAGCATGAGGCAGGCTCTAAAACCTTACAGCTATCTCACAGGAAAATTTTACTTTTAAAAAACTGACTTTGCAGTTTTCCACACAATGGGGAAAACTTTGTTACATGCATATATTTGAGGAAGATCTGTATCTTAATATATGAAAAACTTTTAAGTCAAACCAGTAAAAAAGAGACAACCCAATACAAAAAATGAACAAAGCCTTGCAAAGTCAGTTTACAAAAGGAAATATACAAATGGCCAATAAGTGCATAATAATATAGTTAATTAACATCATTAATTATCAAATAAGTGCAAATTAAAATCACAATGATTTACCATTTCACACACACCAGAAAAGCTAAAGCTAAAAGGAATGAGTATACCTGAATGGCCATGATGAGGAACAACTAGAACTCTCGAACCACTGGTGGTATGAAATGTGTGCAACCACTTTGAAACTTGTGCATGCATGCCAAGTCGCTTCAGTCATGTCCAGCTCTTTGTCACGCTATAGACTGTAGCTTGCCAGGCTCCTCTGTCCATGGCATTCTCCAGGCGAGAATACTGGAGTGGGTTGCCCTGCCCTTCACCAGAGGATCATCCTGATCCAAAGATGGAACCTCTGTCTGTGTCTCTTTCATCTCCTGCATTGGCAAGTGGGTTCTTTACCATTAGTGCCACCTGGGAAGCCCATAGGCGAAATTGAAACTGGCAATTTCTTTTTAAATATATGCCTATCATATGCACTTCTAATCCTAGTTATTTACCCAGGAAAGATGAAAAGTCTTATCTGTAAAAGACTTGCACAATGTTTCAGTTCAGTTCAGTCGCTCAGTCGTGTCCGACTCTTTGCAACCCCATGAATCACAGCACGCCAGGCCTCCCTGTCCATCACCAACTCCCGGAGTTCACTCAGACTCACATCCATAGAGTCAGTGATGCCATCCAGCCATCTCATCCTCTGTCGTCCCCTTCTCCTCCTGCCCACAATCCCTCCCACCATCAGTCTTTTCCAATGAGTCAACTCTTCGCATCAGGTGGCCAAAGTACTAGAGTTTCAGCTTCAGCATCATTCCCTCCAAAGAAATCCCAGGGCTGATCTCCTTCAGAATGGACTGGTTGAATCTCCTTGCAGTCCAAGGGACTCTCAAGAGTCTTCTCCAACACCACAGTTCAAAAGCATCAAATCTTCGGCACTCAGGTTTTATAGTAGCTTTATTCAATAGCTCCAAACTGGAAGCAACCCAAATGTCCAACAAGAGAAAGGAAAAATAAATTGCAGAGTATATTCAGACAATACAATATACACAGAATAACAAAGAATGACTACTAATAACACAACATTATATGAAGCTCAAGAACAAGCTAAACCAAGCAGTGGAGGGAGACATCAGAATGGTGGTGTCTACAGGGTAAAATTTGACTGATAGAGGGCAATATACTTTCTAGGGCGGTAGTTACACAGATGTATAATTTTTATCAAAATTCATTGAATTGGAAACTTAAGAACTGTGATTTTTGTGGTATATCTATTTCACTTCCATAAAGATGTTAGCAAGAGTTGTTAAACAAAACTGACTTTGCAGTTTTCCAATATTTCATGCATACCCCCTTGCACACTTTTCATCTGCGACTTGGCTGCCTAGCTGACTGGCTGCTCACATGCCCCATACAGGTCGTGACACCCTTCCAGGGAGGTCAAGCAGTAAAAACACTAGTGAGCCCCCCACCCCCACGCTGGGCCTTTCTGTTTTGCAAGGCCTTACAGAATGCGACATGTCAGAGAGATAAAAATCTACAAGACCCTCTTTAAGAGCCATTAGCTCCAAGTGCTCTCAGCCAAACATAACATGGTGAAGAGGAAAGAATGGGGTCTGTGGAGCCAATCAGACCAGAGTCAAGTCCAGCGCAGGCATTCACCAACTGTGAGCAGGCCACCTAGCATTTCTGAACCTGTTTCTTCTCTTGTAGAACCGATTATTCTATAGGATCAGAGACTATGTTAATAATAGATCTAATTTAAGCCTTGCACATAGTAGGTCCTCAGTGAAGTAAAGCTACCACTGGCCAATCAGCTCCCTGAAAGTAGGTAGGGGAGTCTGGCACATAGTCAGGTTCAATAAATATTTAATAAATGAGTGAATGTGTATGTGTATGTGTTAGTTGCTCAATTGTGTCTGACTCTTTGCAACCCCATGGACTGTAGCTTGCCAGGCTCCTCTGTCCGTGGAATTCTCCAGGCAAGAATACTGGAGTGGGTTGCCATTCCCTTCTCTCCAGGGGATCTTCCCCACCCAGGGATCGACCCTAGGTCTCCTTCATTGCAGGCAGATTCTTTACTGTCTGAGCCACCAGGGAAGCCCAAATGAGTGAATAATCTGAGAAATTTCTATTTTCTCTAATTCCATAAATAAATAACAAGGGACGGACCCAAGAAGCAGCAGGATGAGTGATCAAACAGGAAGTATTTTTGCCAATATATTGTCCTGTCTCACATACCTCCTGTTCTTTGGGTCAGATTATTTCAGAACTCAGAACCTGTCTGATTTAGGGAAAGTAATATCATGCGTACACCATACATATGTAACTCATCTAGTAGATTGGACAACACTCCAGATCAAACATATTAACTTTTCCACAGCAAAACTATATTCACATAAAATGGAATAAAGATAAAAATAGTCTTATATAGTTTCATGTTCATTTTGACCACCAAATAAATTATTTTTAAAACAATAATAATAGAGCTATTAGGATTGCAGAGTTGTTAGAGACCCTGTAATGGCTAACATTCAGGAAGCATTGCACCAGGCATTCTGGCCTAAACATTTTGTATACAGTAACTTTCTAAAAGCTTTTTAATTTGTATTGGGGTGTAGTTGATTAAAAATGTTGTGAGAGTTTCAGATGGACAGCAAAGGGTCTCAGTCATACATACACCATATCGATTCTCCCCCAAACTCTCCCCCCATAGAGGCTGCCACATAATATCGAGCATAGGTCCCTCTGCTAGCCAGTAACGCCTTGTTGTTTATCCATTTTAAATATAGTCATGTGTACATGTTGATCCTAAACTTCCTAACCATCTCTCCTTCCCCCCATACCTTCCCCCTGGCAACCAGACCCCCATTAACTCTTCACAACAACCCTTATGAAGTAGGTACTATTTTTACCACTATTTTCATTTTAAAGGCAAGGAGACTGAGGCACAGACAGGATAAGTACTTGCCCAAGGTCAAACACTTCACCCCGGAATCTGTATTCTTAGTCATGCATCTATACTGCTTCAATCTTCCCTTTCATCAGAGCATGCAACCTCATACCTCCAAATTTAAAATTATTAAATAAAATCGGTACAGGCCCTGGGTTTCCTATCCTTTTAATGCTTCCGCCACTTGGAAAACTCTCAAGCTTGCTGGAAAGAGTGACTTTAAAAGATCTGCCCTCTTTAACAGACTCAAAAAAGATATTATCTGCTTGAGACAAACAACCATAAGCAAGAAACTCATTTTTTAAATTATTTTTTTTAATTTCAAACAGATTACTAATAGAAGAGCACATTCACAAAAGGTTTAACTAGCAGTGTGAGTGACAAAAGAAAAGCCAGCAGCCTACAAAAGCAGAATAACACTCTTTCAGCACCACCAGGTCATTAAAAAAATACATTCAAATTTATGGGTAGTCCAGCCACCTTATCAAACAAAAACAATATAAAAATCTCACAGCTCTGAGGTGGAAAGAGGAGAACCTACTCCGCAGAAAAGAGGAAAACTCATGCATCAATCACATAGCTGGCCCAATGTTAACAACTTCTAAACAGTGAAGGTGAAAGAACATTTGTTCACCAAAAGGTCACTTTCTCCATTGAGGGGGAGGGTTTAGGGGCACACGTTGGAAAGTTTGCCTCAGTGTGCATGTTATTTTACCCTTGGGCACCATTTGCTTATGAAACAAGGTTGGTGGTGGAGCAATTAGTCTGGCAGCTAATCAATGTCATTGTACTGAAAGCTTTCAGGAAATGATCCCAATCTAGAAGAATGATGCTTCAATGCTGGATTTGCTTCTCATGGAAAATACCAAGCACAGAGGCTGCTCCCTTGGGAGTACACACTTGCCCTCAGTCAGTCAGTATTTACTAAGCATCTATAAAGTACTTACACTACAATCTGTGCTTGGGAACACTAGTCAAACCCGGTTTCCTCCCTACAAATAATTTAACATCTTAATTGGGGGGAATTAAAAAATGTATTCACATCAGAAACAGAAAATATATTCAAATGCAAGAGTTGGCAAAATGTCTTGAGTTTTTCTATTTCTCTTTCTCTATTTGATACACAATTCAAGTTACAACCTTTATTCCAATTGACTGAACTCTCAGAAAATACCTGAACCTACTTAGGTCAAGTATTTCCAAACTACCCAACACATAATCAATAGTAATCTATACATATGCATGGATGCTTAGTGTGCATGCTAAGTCGCTCCAGTCGTGTCTGACTCTTTGCAACCTTTGGACTTATCCCACCAGCCTCCTTGTCCATGGGATTCTCCAGGTAGGAATACCAGTGTGGGTTGCCCTCCTCCAGAGGATCTTCCTAACCCAGGGATCGAACTTGAGTCTCTTATGTTTCCTGCATTGGCAGGCAGGTTCTCTACCACTAGCGCCACCTGGGAAGCCTACTTCATATATATGCTGCTGCTGCTGCTGCTGCTAAGTCGCTTCAGTCATGTTCGACTCTGCGCGACTCCATAGACGGCAGGTCACCAGGCTCCCCCGTCCCTGGGATTCTCCAGGCAAGAACACTGGAGTGGGTTGCCATTTCCTTCTCCAATGCATGAAAGTGAAAAGTGAAAGTGAGGTCGCTCAGTCGTGTCCAACTCTTTGCAACCCCCATGGACTGCAGCCTACCAGGCTCCTCTGTCCATGGGATTTTCCAGGAAAGAGTACTGGAATGGGTTGCCATTGCCTTCTCCAACTGTTTGCCAGAGCAAACAGAAGCAGAGCAACTCTGACTCAGTGAGTAGTTGTTGAAGTAAATTGAAATCCTGCTTAATTATACCAAACCTAGAAGATTTTGTTCATGAATCTGAGAATGATTCACTAACCACCAGTGACTATGTTTTGGGGTTTAGAGAAATATTCTCCTCAGCCCAACCTACATTCATTCCTATAGGAAAGCTTTTGACTGCAAGGCATAACTTCCTAATAAACCTTTGCTGTCCACAAAATGCTAATTTGCTACTGTTTAAGGCAGGAATGGCCGAAAGGAGCTACCCCGTGTCCAAGATAAGGGGCATCAGCCAGGAGGAGCCACGCCACGCCCGAGGCCAGGGGCAGCGGCCGAGAGGAGCCAACCCACGCCCAAGGAGCAGTGGCTGCGCAGGCACAGGAGGGCCTAGAGGAGCCATCCCACGTTGAAGGTCAGGAAGAACAGCGGTGAGGAGATACCCCTCATCCAAGATAAGGAGCAGCGGCTGTGCTTTACTGGAGCAGCCGTGAAGAGATATCCCACGCCCAAGGTAAGAGAAACCCAAGTAAGATGGTAGGTGTTGCAAGAGGGAATCAGAGGGCAGACACACTGAAACCATACTCACAGAAAACTAGTCAATCTAATCCAACTAGGACTACAGCCTTGTCTAACTCAATGAAACTAAGCCATGCCTGCGGGGCAACCCAAGACGGGTGGGTCATGGTGGAG